>NW_022147432.1:4679694-5279694 GCF_002938485.1 Sitophilus oryzae
ACAAAACGAATAAAAGTTTAGGCTTAACTAGGAAAAGCTAGTTAAAATTACACATTAAAAATTATTTTTAAATTTGAATACTTTGAATTTGAATAGCCAACAACAATATTTTACAACACCTAAGAAACACCCAGTAATATACTGTCATACGTAATTTATTTTGGGAAACTAAATCATGATTTTCGGGAGAGTTAGGTTACCTAAAGGGTATTTGTGGGTTAATGTTGGTCATGAAACTTCGTAGTTATGAAGAAAAAAGGCTGGTAGCAACCACCATCATTTTTTTGGAGCAATTTGGAGCATTTTGTATTAGCTTACATAAAATGTGATTTTAGATTAAGCAGTTCTTAATTACATCAAGGTCTTTATTGATTTTTTATGGTACCAGGGAAGTTAAAACTAGAATTACCATGAGGAAAAACAGTTGAAAACATTGTACTTTCTTAGAGCACCATCAGTTTTTAGCTAATTTATCACCAACGTCAAACGCACTCATTTTATTTAATCAAAATTTAATCAAAATATTTTAGCTTCAGCTAATAATCTTATAAGCTCGAACACTTCTTATCAGGGATTAATATTGGGCCCGTTTTTATTCAAAAATCTTCACGATTCTGAAAATATGGACTATTGGGAACTATACGAGTGAAATTATAATTAAAAAAAAATACTTCCGATATTTTGATTTTCTGCCACTATTGGAAACTTCTGCGTCACTGTGCGCCGGCGCAGTCAGCAATCGATAATCTGTCGCAAATTACCTCGCAATTACTTGGGTCTCGGCTTGTTCGATGCTCAGTGTTGACACCTCGACTAGATATATTTAAAAACGACTTGGAAAAGTCAGATTAAAAGTAAAAAACTTACCTAACATTAGAAAACGGGACTCCGATAAAGAGCAGATCGATGTAATTAGGTTAGAGCGTCGTTTTATCACTTTACGTCAAAACCGCAACTCCACACTTAAACAACACTTCATTTCACTACGATTCTAGACAGCACTACATTAAATACCTACGTGTATTTGGCAGAAAATGCATTCATATGCGACCGAAATTATTTAGGATTTTTTTGAGAATTAACTCTGTTTTTCTATCCCACACTCTTGTTTTTGTAAATAAACAACAAAATAATTGATATTTCTATTTGAATAATTTTTTTTTTAGTTTTGTCAGAGGTTTACTGTTTTGAGTAAAATCTCAAATGAATTGGATAACCTATAATTTATCAGCTGATCTTTTTAAATGTATGTCAAACGTTGACTATTAACTTATCAAATAGAGGGCGCTGATTCGAATAATTCGACAAGCCAATGAAAGGTGAAAAAATATTTGATTTTTATTCAGTTTACTGAACTGTAAAATAGATATTTAAAATCATAGAAGTTGCATTATATCTAATACCATATGATCGAAAAAAAAAACGGCGTCAGCGCTGGCTAGGAAATGAAGAGCGCTGTTACTATACAGGGTGAGTCTTAAATAAGTGCAAATATTTTCAGGAGTGGTATATTTTGACCCCAGGAGCACGTCTATGAGATTTTTTCGCTAAAAAAGATGTTGAAAATCGTGCATTTTCTTTTAAATTTCCCTGTATATTTTTCAAAACCTTTTTAGAACTGCCTGTTCACCGCAAATTTTTCCCTGGTATAATTTCTTAATCTCTGATATTACCATAGTTACAGCTTTTCTCTATGGTTACGGCGCTAAAAGGGATGCAAATACAGAAAAATCAGGAGGCTCTCAAAATTTAAAAAAAAATCATTTTTTTTAAATTTTCAAACTTAAATAACTGGGTTATTTTGGACTTATTTGAAACTTGGTAAAGAGAAAATATGTTTCTTTTATCGAGATCTACCAGCCCTGAAAATATTTGCACTTATTTAAGACTCACCCTGTATATGTAAAATTATATGGGGAATGTCATCGATGTTCATTTCTTCAAAATGTCAAAAAAATATAAAATTTTCAACATTTTTTTCTCAAAAAACCTAATGAGCGTGTTTCTGGGGTCGAATTGTACTAACAGTTAAATATTTGCACTTATTTTTGGGACACCCTGTATAAAAATTGAAGAGTAGGGTAGTATTTATATAACTTTGTTATAATTATTAGGTCCCTACCAGTTTCCACATGTACAAGAGACCTTTAATAGAACAAAAAAAAATATTTATTAGAGAGAATTCTCACCTCAGAGTTCTCGAGCAGACGCCTTAATTTTTATATAGTTTAGAATTGACTAGTAAGGAATCAGTTAATAGACGGAAAGCGGGTTACATAAAAAAACCTTATCATCGTTACATGGCTAATTTTTCTTGTGAAGTATCCTTTTGTGTAGCCATTATGAAATAATAATGTCAGCCAGCGCGATCCCGGGGCTTAAAGCGGTGGCGGCCAATCGAAAGGGTGACATTTTGACACTAATAATATTATAAGATACACGAGTTATAATTGCGAAAATAGCTTTTATTTATTATTATATATAAAAGAAACATATTTTCTCTTTATCGTTTTCCAAATAAAAAAAAATCCAAAATAATCGAGTTATTCAAGTTTGAAAATTTAAGAAATTGATTTATTTCTAAATCATTTTGTGAGCCACCTGTTTTTTTTCTGTATTTGCATCCATTCTTTTCGTGTCGTAAGCGTAGAGTAAAGCCGTAAGCATGGTAGGTTAAGAAATACTTATACCGTGGATAAATTTGCGGTGAACGGGCAGTTCTAAAAAGTTTTCTAAAATATACAGGAAAATAAAAAAAATGCACGATTTTCAACATCTTTTTTGCGCAAAAAAAAACTCATAAACGTGATCCTGGAGTCACAATATATCACCCCTAAAAGTATTTGCACTTATTTAAGACTTACCCTGTATAAGCGTCTTCAAGAAAAGCTCGCGGCGTTATTAATTGAAACATAATACATGCAAGTCTACAAAAATTTTACGGTGCATATATCAACTCAGAGAAAGACTCGTTTGCGACAGCAAGGATCTGCAGTACGATGAGCCAGATACAAATAGTGAGACAGAACACTAAATGTATGATATCTGTTATTGAAATAATAAAAAAAATATATCTATAATCGTATACATAATTTATCTATACTTAAATGCATGAGGCGGCCAGCGTTCCCTGAAAGCGCTAGAGTAATATCGCGCTTTTGGTAACTGTCTGCCGCTGATTTAGCCACGATCTTTTTGTCTGCCCTTTTGTATACGGATTTTAAAATAAATAAATATGACATTCCACCATTCGGCATTCATGTATGCCATATATTTTTTTAAAGTTCATGCCTCTTTCGCGTTGTCTGCCGGCACTTTAGCCACGAGAAAAATGTCTGTCAACAATTTTCCACCTTTCTTAATAATAAATAAAAGCTATTTTCGCAATTATAACTTCTTATAATAGTGTACCTTATAATATTTAAGTGTCAAAATTTCACCCTTTCGATAGGCCGCCCCCGCTTTAAGCCCCGGGATCGCGCTGGCAGACATGACATTTCATAACAGCTACATAAAAGCACAGAATATCTAGCTACGCAACAGAAAAATACTCGAAATGAAAGAGCTAAAATTGCACAAATAGAATACTAGATGGCGCGACAATATCATAATCAGAATATAATTAGAAATTTTGAACTTTCGGTTTTGGATCGACGGCTCGTGGACGGCCTTATAGCTCGGCTAAATATGCACAGTTGCCAGATTCAAAAAGACTTAAATTGGCATCCCATTCTTTTTATTGTGTATAATACAGTATGTGTTTCTTTCTATTCTTCTTTTCTTGTCAGATACACTTATATTAATTATTCCTTTGGCTATTAAAATAGTTTTAAGTATATTATTACAAAACATATACATTTTTTATATACACTACCTTATAATGTTAACTAAGAAAATATCTTTAATTACCTTTAAAACTAATAACATACAGGGCGATTGACAGTGATATTTATTAATGCAGGAACGTTAGTAATGAAATATAAGTTTAATAATAATGGAAATAATTTATTAAAATGCAGTACAAAAAATGTTAACTGACTAAAAAATACTATAATAACAAATTTCTTCCGTTTGCCACGTTATTTATATAGACCTAGGTAGATTTTAAAAAGTGACACAGGTACAATTAATAATATATTAGTTGGGCATAAAAGTTGCTGTCACGGCATCGAACAATAAATTAAAATTCGTAAAATAAATTAAAATTATTAATTAAACAAATCTTTATAAAGAAACGCAAGTATACCAAATTTGGGCCCAATCGAACTCCAGGAAATAATATCATAATAGTGTACTATATTATGGTACCACTCGGTATGCTTTAAGGTACCATAATATTGCAATGTCACCGAAGATCCGTAGTATACCAAATTTAAGAACAATTGAACGCCATGAAATGGTATCGTAATATGGTACTATATTAAGGTACCACTTTATATACATCATAGTTCAATCATATTATAATGTAACCGAAGATACGTAGTATACCAAGTTTGAGCCCAATCGAACGCCAGGAAATGGTATCGTAATATGGTACTATATTAAGGTACCACTTTATATGCATCATAGTACCATCATATTACAATGTCACCGAAAATACGTAGTATCCCAAGTTTAAGCCCAATCGAATGCCATGTACGTAATATAGTACTATATTATGGTACCAGTTGATATGCTTCATGGTACCATAATAATGCAATGTCATCAAAAATACGCAAGTATATATCAAATATGAGCTCAATCGAACGCCAGGAAATGGTATTGAAATATGGTACTATATTAAGGTACCACTTTATATGCATTATAGTACCATCATATTACAATGTAACCGAAGATACGTAGTATAACAAGTTTAAGCCCAATCGAACGCCAGGAAATGGTATCGTAATATGGTACTATATTATGGTACCTCTTATTATGCTCCATGGTACCATAATATTACAATATCACCGAAGATACGTAGTATCCCAAATTTAAGCCCAATCGAATGCCATGTACATAATATGGTACTATATTATGGTACCAGATGATATGCATCATAGTACCATCATATTACAATGTCACCGAAAATACGTAGTATACCAAGTTTAAGCCCTATTGCCGCCATGTACCTAATATTGCTATATGGTACTATAGAAGGTACCACTTTATATGCTCCATGGTACCATGATATTACAATGTCACTGAAGATATAGTATACCAAGTTTAAGCCCAATCGAACGCCATGTATCGTAATATAGTACTATATTATGGTATCACTTGATATGCTTCTGAAAAAAATGGCGTCCAGTTGGCTGGAAAAGGACGATCGATGACATTTCCCATATAAATTTACATATAAAATGACAGCGATATTCATTTCATAGCTATCGCTAACGCCGTTTTTTCCCGATTGTACGATATGAACTTGGTAACACAATCGAACGTCAGGAAGTTGTATCATAATAGTAGAACAATACTTATTATATTGTCGCCGAATTACAATGAAACAGCTCTGATCTATTTTAATATGTTTAAATGATGTAGCAAATTTGAAGGTAGGCTTTATCAAGAAGTACGATATGAATTACACAATGACAACACTGCACAAAATTCTTTTAAATTTTGTTTGTAGAAAACTGCTTTCTTTTAAATTTATTGCCCTCTATCACAGAATATGTAGCTACGCAACAGAAGTCTCGTTACACGTATAAAATCGTAGGTCTCAAAGGAGACAGGCTTTTAAAGCCTGTCTCCAAATCAGATATTTTGATGCGGTAGTTTCGCTACTACATAATAGAGGGCGATAAATTTGAAAAGAAAATAGTTTTCTACAAACGAAATTTAAAAAAATTTTATGCAGTGTTGCCATTGTGTAATTAATATTGTAATATTTCCTTATAAAGCCTACCTTCAAAATTGCTACATCATTAAACTTATTAAAATGGATCAGAGCTCTTTTTTCAAACGTTATGTATTTAACTTGCCATGTTAGTTGGAGTTAAATCTTACGAGCTGAATTACAATCACTTTATGATGTTTGATTGTAATTGAATTTCCTGGCGTTCGATTGGACTACTTGGTATAAGTATGTATCTTCGGTGACATTGTAATATGATGGTACTATATATGATGCATATAAAGTGGTACCTTAATATAGTACCATATTACGATACCACTTCCTGACGTTCGATTGGGCTCATATTTGATTATACTTGCGTATTTTTTATGACGTTGCAATATTATGGTACCATGAAGTACATCAAAGGTACCATAATGTAGTACCATATTACGATACCATTTACCGGCGTTCGATTGGTCTTAAACTTTGTATACTACGTGTGTTCGGTGACATCGTAATATGATGGTACTTTGATGCATATAAAGTGGTACCTTCTATAGTACCATATTATGATACCATTTCCTGACGTTCGATTGACTCATATTTGATTATACTTGCGTATTTTTTATGACATTGCAATATTATGGTACCATGAAGCATATCAAGGGGTACCATAATGTAGTACCATATTACGATACCATTTCCTGGCGTTCGATTGTGCCTTAAACTTAGTATGCTACGTATGTTCAGTGACACTGTGTGACTTGTGTAACACTGCGGTGACTTCTAATATGATGGTACTCTAATGCTTTTAAAGTGGTATCTTCTATAGTACCATATTATGATACCACTTCCTGACGTTCGATTAAGCTCATATTTCTTGGGTATTTTTATGACATTGCAATATTTGGTACCATAAAGCATATCAAGGGGTACCATAATGTAGTACCATATTACGATACCCTTTCCTGGCGTTCGATTGGGCTTAAACTTAGTATGCTACATATGTTCGGTGACACTGTAATATACTTAAACTTAAAACTATTTTAAAAGCCAAACGAATAATTAATATAAGTGTATCTGACAAGAAACGAAGAATAGAAAGAAATTATTATACACCAGAAAAAGAATGGGATGCCAATTAAAGTCTTTTTTGAATCTGGCAACTGTGCATTTTAGCCGAGCTTAAAGGCCGTCGACGTGCCCTCGATCCAAAACCGAAAATTGAAAATTTCCAATTATATTCTGATTATGATATTGTCGCGCCATCTAGTATTTTATTTGTGCAATTTTAGCTCTTTAAATTTTGTTTGTAGAAAACTGCTTTCTTTTAAATTTATTGCCCTCTATTATGTAGTAGTGAAACTACCACATCAAAATATCTGATTTGGAGACAGGCTTTTAAAGCCTGTCTCCTTTTGCTACCTACAATTTTATACATGTAACGAGGCTTCTGTAGCGTAGCTAGATATTCTGTGATAAAAGGATAGTTCACAAGAAAAATTAGCCATGTAATGATTATAAGGTTTTTTTATGTAGCCAGCTCTTAGACTATAAGTCCAAGAGCAATCATGTCATTTTAATATAGTGACGTTGTAATCGACTAATTATAGTTAAAACCAATAATAAATAAGTTCAATAAGTTTACTAAATAGACTAAACAGAATTGTTTTTATTTTATAATAGACTAAACAGAATTGTTTTTGTTTTATTAGTATTTTTGCTATACTTCTAGCTAAAATGAAAATGTCGAATATGGTATTACAGGGTTGTTGAATGAGGGTTTAAAGTAATAGGGTCGTTAACAAAAAAATATGCAATTATAATTTTACGACCCAAAATACTTGTTGGTACGAGGCAGGCTCATAAAATTCCCTTATTTTTAGCCGACCAGTGGGCACCCACTTCCAGGACTGCTTTATGCTGCGGTATTAGAGATGTGTATTTTAAGAAAAGATATCGATACATATACCGTATCAATATTTTTCGTTTTGATTTATTCAGGTTGCCCTGGCATTAGAAATTTCGAGAGAACTAGAGTAAACTAGAATGAACATTTTTGGAATATAAAATTTTGATCTGAAAAGTAATAGTCAGAACAGTGATATATCAATGATTTATATATCGATATTTCGATTTGTCGATATTCATATGCGTCTGTACCCAGGACCGATCACCGATGCGGCGTAAAATAAATCATAGAAATGTTTTACAACAAAACGGCGAATGATTTATTTTATGAATGCGCGTTTTAAGGCGTTTATTCCGCCATTTTAATAGTCAGACAGTAATTCTTGGAACAGAAATGATAAAAAAGGAAGTTATATCTATTCTTCGGTTCGTATAATTAAATTTATGTTTTTGCCATCATCAGAGAACAAAATGGAAAGGTTCTTTTTCGTTTGTTGTGACCTTTTCCCATACAACAAAAGAACTACTTCCCTAAAGACATAAATCATTAAAATTGAAATTTTATTACATTTAATCTGACATAGATATTTATAGTCGATGTTTCTCTGTATGGCAGGGTGTCCTCATCAAAGAACAATTTCGCTTGATAGGTTATAACAAAAAGATCACTATCAAAAACTTTTGTAAAAAATATTTGTCATTGTCCAAAGAGCTAAGTTTGTAATAGTCTACGATCCGGCTGCAACATTATTATGCTCATCGTATTTTTAATCAAAACCTAATTTTTACGTATATTTATGAATAAGAGAATACACTTTTAACAGGGTGCCAATCAAAAACTTTCCGCAACTATGTATAGTTAATAATTATAATAATAACTGATTTTGGAGACGACATTACATTCATAATATTTTTTGATCATTTCTAGGCCACTGCCGCCGGCTTTTATACCGACAGGTAAAAGAAATCTAGAATAGTCCAAAGATCGTTAGGCGCATAGAGAAGGTTTTCGAATGTTCTCGTATGTACGAGTCCATTCTAGTGGGTCTCGATTCTTCTCGAACGAATGAATCATTGCGGTGTCTATGCGATGTTAAGGTCATTCGAGGGCGGGCCATATTGTGAGGTTAGGTCGAGTCCACACCGGCTCGCAACAGTACCAACCTAAAGTATATATTGGGATGTATTATTTATTATGAAGTATATAATTTCTACATGGTGGCTCAGAAAAGTATGAGTGGATCGGGATGATTTTTTTAATGGAACACTCTGTATATTATTCTTTTATTAAATGGAGAACAAACTTTTATGTTATGAGAGATACAAAAAAGTGTTCCAGTCCTGGTCGGACAAACATAAAAATCATAAATTATGTCACAATATGACAGATCTATTATGATTTTCTCCTACAGATCTGTCAAAAATATTCTACATTAGATTAAATTTTTGAAGTGGCTATCGGCCTGTTCCACTGCGACCTTTTCAGATCTATTATGGTCCTCTTCTGATTCTTGGGTTACATTCTTCATCCCTTTTAAAAAAAAAATAGCAAATTGGATAGTGAACCCTCCATATAGATCTTTGTCAATGGCCTATTATTACTTAGTACCGTTAATGGAAAGAATTGGGAAGATACGCAACCTAATGGGCGAATTCGTGACAAGGTTGATTTTATTTCCCCTTACGTCTCAAGTTATGTACGGTGGAGATACCAATCGTTCTGCGGTCAACGCATAAAAAACTTATTTTCTCTAATTCAGCCAGTGAAGGCATATCGAAGACGGTGTGGAACTGAAAGCGACAGTGTTACCATATTAAAATGTGTAATATCTGTAATATCTGTAATATATTTGACGAAAATATCTTTGGATGAAAAATCCGCGTTTATGTATTGAAAATTAATTCGTGTTAAACATAGAATAAACAACACAAATAAAAATTCTTTTATAGGAAATGACCAAATCGTATGATCGAAAAAAAATCGTTTAGTTGGCTTGGAAATGACGATTATTGACATTTACCATAATATTTTACATATATGAACTAACACCGTTCTTAATTTCCAAGCCAACTCTGACGCCATTTTTTGTTTATTCATATAATATTATATTAAATTGTTTAATGATAGAAAATTCGTATTATTAATGTACTGTACCCAAAGTGTAAGTCTACGGACATTAGATCAGATACTATATAATATAAAATAGATAGGAAACTCAATACATTTTGTCCGGACCGAGCGGTGGCATCATCTCGTGGGTCTAGTAACGAGATAAAACATAAATTTGAAACGGATAGTTTGTATTTTTTTCGAATTTTTCCATTTATTCAAGTAAATTGAATAAAGAAAGAACCAATTTACTCGAATAAATGGATTTAAGTTAAAATGACACAGGGGATATATAAAAAACACAAAAAAAACTATAAGAAACCATCTTTATTGAACTGAATATAATAGCAAAAACAATACATAACGTTATAATAATAAAATATATCTAGATCTATAACAATTAGGGCAACCTATTTTACAATTAAGTAACAATCTTAAAGGAAGGGAAACTATCTTGGTTTATACTATGTAACACGTGTTAACACTTACTATTTGATCCTTCGGAAACATATGCATTTGGGCATCTTTTTGGTAATTCTTACAGCCAGTAACACAACACTTAAAAACCATTGTCTACATTTAAAAAATATGAAAAAACACAAGAACAGATCCGTATAAAAATCAAAAACAAATTTAAAACACGATCTACGGATAACGGGCAAAATTAAATATAAATTGACAACTGTTGACAGGTTAAATTTTACATTTGATGGTAAAAGCTAGGTAAAAACAGGTAAAAATTTAAATTTTGTATTTTTTTGCTAATTGCGTTCCATCGTGCGTCTAGTACTTGACTATCGGCTACAACCTGTCACTTCCATAAGAGCTTCCTAGGCATGGTCTACGGATTAATCAGTAGTTCTGTCAAATCAGCAGTCTCCGGCAACCACTCACTCTGTCGACTGAAAGCAGAACTATGGTACAGTATTCTTTATCCGCTGAGCTGTAAACAACTATCAGCGCGCAGCGGCGCAGAGCTAAACTAAATCTCGGTTTCCTCGGACAGTCTGACGTTAACGCCAGCTACATCTTAGAAAGGTTTTGTGCCACGAGATTGCCTATAAGCACAGAATATCTAGCTACGCAACAGAAGCCTCGTTACATGTATAAAATTGTAGGTAGCAAAAGGAGACAGGCTTTAAAAGTCTGTCTCCAAATCAGATATTTTGATGTGGTAGTTTCGCTACTTAATAATAGAGGGCAATAAATTTAAAAGAAAACAGTTTTCTACAAACAATCGTTTTAAAATCTAATTGAATACAACGCAACCACAAACGCCTTACGAGACGCTTGAAATTAGGCTCCTAAATACACACGGTTATAACGCAACCTAGGAATCTCTAATTCGTTCCAGCGCAACCTCTGTTTATTTTCCTTTAAATAAGGCTTGTCAAGGGTTTTCAACCCCAAGAGGTTGATGTGGCCAATAATAATAATACACGTAAGTTGTTTTAAATATTTGTAAAATGAATATACTATGTGAAGCGGATATTGCCATCAACTAGATTTACAAAAAATAACAACAACTTGGGCCACTTTGAAGACCAGACGACTAGTTTATACTAATATACATATAGGTATGTATAAAATCCTTAAGTGACTGACATACAGATTAATCACGATCCTGCTCAAACCACTTAACGTAAGAAGCTCAATTTTGGCATACACGTTGATTCTAGGGTGTAGAGGTTCGATAAGAAGGGATTTTTCGAAATTCCAGTTCCAAGAGGGTGAAACCACCCCTCAAATATTACAATATTTCTTATTTAAAAAACGGTCAAGTTTCCGAAAAAACGCTTAAACACGTATATTTTATTTTGTTTTTTTACATATTTTAAGATTTTTTACAAATATCTACAGGGTGTTTCGAAAAATCTGGTCATTGATTAATCACGATCCTGCTTAAAGCGCTTGACGTAAAAAGCTGATTTTTGGAAAACAGATTGACTCTAGGGTGTAGAGGTTCGATAAGAAGGGATTTGTCGAAACTCGAATTCTAAGGGGTGAGTTCATTCTAAGGGGTCAGTTCCAAGAGGGTGAAACCACCCCTCAAATATTAAAATATTTTTTATTTAAAAACCGGTGAGTTTTTCGGAAAAACTCTTAAACACGTATATTTTATTTTGTTGTTTTACATATTTTAAGATTTTTAACAATTTATACAGGGTGTTTCATAAAATATGACCATTGAGTAATCACGATTCTGCTTAAACTGCTTGACGTTTAAAGCTGATTTTTGGCAAACGAATTGACTGTGGGTTGTAGAGGTTCGATAAGGAGGGGTTTCTCGAATCTCAAATTCCAAGAGGGTGAAAATGCCCTTCAAATATTACAATATTTGTTATTTAAAAAACGGTTAGTCTTTCGGGAAAATACTTGGACAAGCATAATTTATTTGGTTTTTTACATATTTTGAAATTTTTTAAAAAATCATACAGGGTATTCCAAAAAGTTGGGTAATTTCTTAACCACGGTTCTGCTTAAACGGCTTGACGTAAAGAGCTTATTTTTGGCAAATGGATTTTTCGAAAGTCAAATTCTAACGAGATGAAACAATCCCTCAAATATTACCAAGTTATATAATAACATCGCCATATTGTTTTTTCTCATGCTGACATAAATGTGAGAAAATTTTGTCCAGTTAGTATGTTAATGTAAATTCTTGCTGTGCTTTATCATCACCATTACAAATGATTAATTCGACGCGAACGAAGTCGCTGGTACACGCTAGTTATTAAATAAAATATTAAGGATGGTACGATTTTACTTTAATTTTAGAGTTGTCATAACAATAATTGTTTATGCATGTTATAATGTTCAATAATGTTAAATTTAAATTTTAAATTAATAAAACAATTTTTTTAAAACAAGGGTTTTTATTTCTATCACGATACATTATTACATATATTATGGCCTCTAAAAAAGTAGGAATTTGGGGAAATTGCTAGTCCTCCCCCCCCCCTAGGCGTGGTGCTAAAAGGGTTCAAAGTGGCAGACCAGCAAAGAGGCAACATCAATGACACCATGCGTCAACTTATGCAGTTTACTGGTGGTCGTGTCCAACGCTTTTCGATGACCATTGTAACCACCTTATTATTATTGTGTTCATACTGTTTTATACTGACGGCGCGGCGCCAAAAAATGTGCTGCAATGAATTAGGTTTTGTCAACAAAATAACAAACAAAATGACAACAATACGCATTACTCGCCGACACTAATAATTGTAGATTTGGTTTGGTTTTGGTTTGGTTTGGTTTGGTTATAATATTCTTCTTTTGATTAGATTAACTGCATTATTTAAAGGAAAATAAACAAAGGTTGCGCTGCAACGAATTAGAGCTTCCTAGGCTGGCGTTATAACCGTGTGTATTTAGGAGCCTAATGTCAAAAGTCTTGTAAGACGTTTGTGGCTGCGTTGTATTCAATTAGATTTTAAAACGATACGTTGTGACGGATTAGATTTTAAATTGACCAATAAAATTGAATGGGGACGTTACTTGCGTTGCGCTATATTAGATTTAGTAAATACGCTGCCGGGCTATCGCACCGACCGACATAACAAAATTTGTTCTGTCGTTTCTTCTTCGATTTGACAATATCAGCAAATGACTTCGTCCTTAAATCCCATCAGTTTTGATATCTATTAAGCTCACAACGCTCTGTTAGTCGACCCACTACACACTACATTAAATATTTTTCTGCTTTTGGTTATCAGGTCTTTCATGATTTTTTCCACCAATCTAGAGATTTGTTGGCCGCCCACCGGTTTGTGGTCATTCTTATGACTGCCTTTGCAACGCCGCAGATAGGTTATTGGCCTATAAATGGCTTTTTTGGCCATTTTATCCGCCTTTTAGTTGCCCTTGTGACCCTCGTGCCCATTTTTCGTTAAGATTTGACACCCCCTCCAAACAGCGGTTAAAATACGATGCAACCGAAATCTAACGTAATATAAGTAATTGCTCTTGTCAAAGTCTTACTTTTTTCTTTTTATAAATATTCAAAGCTCATTCGATTTGGGCGATAATAACGTGAACGTGATATTAAGTACCCATGTGACAATAGCTATAAAATTTCCAATGGTTTATACGATATCTCCGCCGCTGTGACCCCCAGCACTTTAGACACTTGTCGTATAAAGTCAATACGACAATAAAAAAAAATCAAACGTTAAAAAGTATTAATTTTTGCGACGTGATTGACAACATAAAAAGTAATATTAACGCATTGGCATAAAAGTACCAACGAGTACCAATAGTATATTGATTTGTTTTATTACAGTCCGACATACAGCCGAGGACATGCTCCGACTAGAACATACTATTTTTTTTTCAAACAATTTGAAACGTTCGAAATAACAAAAAAATCATACCTTGTATGTAATTATACAGGGTGAGTCTTAAATAAGTGTAAATATTTTCAGGGGTGGGTGTAGTCCCTGTATATTTTTCGAAAACTTTTTAGAACTGCCTGTTCACAAATCAAAAGGGATGCACAACATTACCACTTCCTATTATAACCTGTCTTTCTAATTATTCATCTGAGAAAATGCAATTACCAAGTAAAAATTGATTTGAGGGAACAAAATACCCTGTATTATAAAGTGCAGAAATACTAGTGCCGTTATGATTAATTTATCTACTACAGTATTCATATAATAAATAACTCTAGAATAAAACACACCCCTTTAACCGGTTTTAAGTTTAATTGAAACATAACTAACTAAATACACATAAAACGTCGTGTTTTGGGTAAAATAAATTGTTTTTGCACGGTTTTAAGTGTCTTACCTTGTCAGCACAAGCCAATCTCTATCCAATGTTTATTTTTCTGAGAGTTTGTGTCTATTAAAATAATGTGGTTGGAATTCAAAATTTTGCCAATACCTACCTGACACATCTCCTTGTGGTATTGTGTGTACTCGACACGCAACTCCACACGCAATGCATTGCAATTTTTCAAATAAGAGAATAATGGGCTTAACAAAATAAAAAACGATTTTTACTTTATTTTAAAATCAAAATAGATTTGACATTGTTTTGTTATTCTTATGTTATTCTGTCAAGTAAGTGTCAGATTTGACGTAATATGTAATATCTTATTAGAGAAGGACATTCTTACTAGAGATCGATAGTTATGGTTATTGCGTACAGTATTGTAAAAACTACATTTCAACAGCATGTAGCAATATAAAAAATATAAGTATAAACAAACTGTATCAAGCCACGTTATTTCATTTACACGTTTTCAAACCTAAAGGGTTATCGACAGAAATTTTTTAATTTAATAAATTCGGCCCGGCCCTACCGCCTACAGCGCCCCTGTAGTAAAGCAAATAAAACCCGTAAAACAGCTGAAACCACAGAACATTTTGAAATTATTGTGTTTACTAGTTTCAAGGTGTTTTTAAGTTGATACAATTCATTTTTACTTATAGTTTAAAGAAAAAAAATCGCTTTAACGAAGATTCATCTTCGTTAAAGCGTTCAAGTCAAGTCTCTAAAACAATAGCAAACTCGCCAACAAAAGCAAACTTTACCCAATACCGACATAAAAAAGGTATAATCTTAAAGAAGGCTTTTGTTAGTAAATACGTACCATGCCCTAGACACTCAATGGTAATTTTATAGAACTCCAAATTTAGTTTCTTCCGCATCGCCAGACGGCGCAAAAGACATTAAAGTACAGGTTTCTAATTTATATATGAAGATGACATGACAGTCCCTATGTTGACTATTGTCTGTGGTCTAGTTTTTGTCTAGTTGACATCATGTTGACATGTTGACAAAATATTGGTGATCCGTCAAGTTATTTTTAAATCATTATTTTGATCATTATTTAAATAATCATTAATTCAGATATTCCTGATTTATCGGAAAGTTCGGTGATTTCAGTGATTTGTGTTTATAGTTTGTGTTTTTATTAGTTTGTGCATGCTGATAATTAGAGTCGATCATCATTTTCGTGTTAGATACTAAACTTTTTTATTAAAGTCATTCTGACATTTTAGAAATTATAAATTTATAAACTAAATAAAAAAAACAGTTTAATCATAAATAAGTAAGTACATAGTTGGTAATATATAGTATTTTTTGTAACAGTTAATTAGTAGTCTATAATATTTTTGCTATATAATTTATTTGTTAAATCAAAAAATAGGCGCTATGTGCTCTATTGTTGGTGTTTAAAATGTATGTATATATTTTCATTTTAAGGTTTTCGAATGTTCTCGTATGTACTAGTCCATTCCAGTGGAACTCGATTCTTCTCGAACGAATGAATCATTGCGGTGTCTATGCGATGTTAAGGTCATCCGAGGGCGGGCCATATTGTGAGGTTAGGTCGAGTCCACACCGGCCCGCAACATTATGTTACACTTCTAATGATCTAATAAAACATAAAATGCAACAAAAAAGTCTATATTTATTATTTTATATTTTACAAGGAGTAATTTTGAGCTTGAATAACGTTATCGTTTTAGTTAGCGCTAATAAGTAACGGAACTATGATACGTACGATTGGTGAGTGTTTAAGGAAATGGGAAGATACTGGTTTTCCATGTTCAGTACTGTGTAGGTAACTAGATAAGGCAGGACTTGCACGTTAAAAGAATATTTTAAGTAATAACTTAATAGCATAATATCATAGTAGAAGGAAAAGAGTAGTTGCACTCTCCCAAATATTTTCTGCCAGTTTTTACAATCTGTTGAATATCGGCAGATTGCAGAGCGTTTCAGTTGAGTTCCGTCCGTCGACCTGCGAGGTTCGTGCGTTGCGTCCCAGCACAGAGACGGATTGACAAAAAATGAGTGTCTGGCTGTCTGTGTGCTGCTATTAATGGTAGTAATTATTAAAAAAAATGTGCTTTGAGTTTTTTTTGAGTCATTTGTGATCATGTTTGTGTTTAGGTTACTTTTCTCATGACTGATTATTACTTAATAATTTGATATTATTTTCATTTAAACATCAATTTTTATCGATTTTACTTTTGACAACCATCCCTTGCTTGCTGTTTAATGAACTGCAGCATCATTAAACACAAATTTGCTAGTATCGAAAGAACCGAAAAAAAACTGGAAATCCCGGTTCCTTAGAGACATGTTACCGAAATTACCGGTTCCGAAAAACAGCTCGGGTTCCGGATAACGTACCATAACCGTGAATCGCCATATACAGGGTGAGTCTTAAATAAGTGCAAATATTTTTAGGGGTAATATATTTTGGCCCTAGAAATATGATGATTTTTCTGCGCAATTTTTTTTGGAAAAAAACCTGGACATTTTTTTAGTTTTTAGTTAAAAAGCATAATTTCTTGATAATATGGTAACTAGGGTTCAGAACCGGAAATTCCAAAAATTCCAGAAATTTCAAAGGAGAAAAAAAGAAGTAAGAACAATGAGAAATAGCATCACTTTCTCACGTAAGAAAAGCATAATTTTTTAGTTATTGATACCGAGTCCCGAAGGTACCGAAAGAACCGGGAATCGAAATTATTAATTCCCGGTTCTTTCGGTACCTTCAGGACTCGGTAACAATAACTAAAAAAGTATTCTTTTATTACGTGAGAAAGTAGTGATGCTATTTCTCATTGCTTCTTGCTTCTTTTTTGCATTTGAAATTTCTGTAATGTTTATTAGGAATTATTGAAAATTAAATATGTTATTTTATTATTTAGTACAATACAACACACTGTAAATCAACGTATTAGTTATCCAATGAAAATCACCTAACCAATATATTACTACAAAACAAACACATTAATGTTAAAATTAAACTTGTTTTAAATTAAAAAAAAGTTGCAGAAAATCTTTAAAATAGATAATAATATAAAAATATGTCATTATATATTTTTTCCGCATTTCTTCCCATTAGAAGATTTTCAGATACAGAAGAATTTTTACTTACACGAAATGTGAAAATATTCTATTTTCAAGCAAATTTTTATTCGATGATCAATTTTTTTTTTTTTATTTTATTGTGAACTCATATTTTCCTAAATACATCTCTGTGAAACTATGGTGAGTGCCACGACTATACTTTGCCTAGTTATAGAACACGACTATACAACTACGTAGTGGTCACGGGACGCGAGAACAACGTCATATAAAGTGGCAGAAAAAGAACAAAGGATTTGACAAGGAGTAAAGCTACAAATGATAATATCCTATTTAAATATCAGAGGTAAATTTTTACGTTTAATTTAATTTGTATTTATCTTTAAAAGGAATTCGTAAAAGCTGTTGAAATGGAACAATTTGCTTCATTTTAACAAGTTCTTTTAAAAGTTCCAAATAATATTTTTTTTTTGTAAAATAAAATGGAGAGCTTTTATTTATAGTTTTCCAAACTTACATGGAATTTCCTATGTTCGGCTTGGTGATACAACAGAGGGTATGTCAGGTTGTAGAAGATTAATTTCATAATTAATATCACCATTGTTGTCTATTTAGCCAGGAATAAATGTTCAATATTCTTGTGCTACAATTTTCAGATGATTATAATAAGAACTATATAACTACAGCAGAGTATGTGTAAAATCGATAAAGAATTTTGTACTAAAATTTCTTAAGATATAATAACTTGAATATTCGCAAAGAAAACCTTTTATGTTATCAGTGGAGAATATAAAAGATTTAATGTACCTACAAGGAATTTATGGTGTATTTAATAATTGGGGATAACATTTTATATACCTATAATTAAATTCTTTCGTGAGATCCGCAACATAGCGTACTTACATACAATATAGCTTTAACTACATTTATATTTAACACAAGGTGACCTATTATCATAAATCTGAACCATAGAAGAACATTTGTAGATTTGTAGAATGTAAAATGTTTAGGAGATTAGAGGTTTACAGATCTATGTGTGTTCCCCTTTGTTGAGTTATAATATACAGTCTCAGGGCTTTGACAAATGCCAGTATCTGAGACCAGCTTTCCATCTGCGACATCAGCCGTACCAAAGTTTATGGCATGAACGGTTGTCTTCTCGGCGCACTCAGCGATAAGGTGTTCATGTGTTTCCCTATTTCCTCCACAGAATCTGCATTCGCCGCTCTTTCTCAGCTTTCAATCTACTGAGGTGTTCGTTGAGGAGACAATATCCTATTTTTAGAAACCCCGTGACAATCCGAAGATCTTACTTAAATCAAAGAAAATGTTTGATTTTTCTCGGTCGTAAGTTCTGAGAAAATTTTTGCGAGTGTCTTAAGCTTGATACGATATTAATTTCATTGGTTGTATTTAAATGCTTCGATTGGTTAACCGTTTCTAACCAATCGAAGTCTTTAAATTCAACCAATAAAAGTAATATCGTATCATCGTATCGTCGGACAACGGATGCATGAAAATCAAGCTTTAGACCGTTGAATTGAATTCTCATTCCAGGTTACGGATGGAGTCTTCCAGGTTCGTGAGTTCCCCTTTAAGCTGGTTTCCGCTTAGAAAGCAGAACGGTTCTAATCCAGTTACGGAGTGTTACAGAGTGTTCGCTCCTTTCCGGTTACAGAGTGTTCGCTCCTTTTCTAGCTAGATCGCTTCATTTTTCTATCCCTTGGTAAGCGGGCACCCAGAGTAGGACGATTTTATATTTTTTGCCTAATTTGTTTACCTTCTCTAGGCATTCTTTGTCCAACTTCGAATTGATGGTTACTGAGTTGATCGCTTCTAGTGCTGCTTGACTATCGTCTAAGATGACTATTTCCTGTTTCCGGTAGTTCCTATCTAAGATAAATTGTATGCATCTTTCGGAAACGTAGATTTCTGTCTGAAGAGGTTTCCAAGGTTCGCGGCAACACAAGAAATCCATTGAGTTTTTCTCAGTTGTGGATCTAGGGACGAGTGGGCCTCAGGGCAAAATATATTTATGGGCCTCTACCCCTCCCCCCTTGTCTATTTTAAGAGTAAGTTAGGCCACTTCTCATAGGCACATCAGTATCACATAGAAAGTAAGAAAATAAAAATGTATTCAGGATAAAATTAATTTCTTGAAACTTTTGAAATAAAAGATGGCATTGTTACAACGTGTCTTCATTGACTTTTTGAAACATATTATTAGGCTCTAAAAAGTCAATATAATTTTAAATTGATCGGATTGCAGAAAGTTCAACTTTAAAGAATTCTTCTCTATCATCAAAGTGGTAATCCAAAGCAAAATTCATCAAATTGTCTTGGCACTTTTTGTTGTTTTTTAAATTGTAATATACTGGCTCTATATTTTATTAAATGGCAAGAATTATTGCTTCAGATTTTATATCATCATAGGCGTCTTGTTCTTTTAATTCAGAAATATAGGTTAAAGTATTTTTTAATACTGATGTTGCCTCACCAAGATTGAGATCCATTTTTGTAAAATTTTGATACATGATTTACTTCACATAAAATTTAGTATATAAAAACAGTAGTGGAGGATAGTTTTCTCTACTTCCAAAAAGGCTTGGACGAGAAGATTCTATGCCTGCCGGGTTATGATGGATGCACTGTTTAATTTTGAATATTTATTTAATGGACTGTATTTGGTTATAATTATTACAAACCCTTGGTGGCAAAAGGTTTTTTTTACATTGATTCAAGGCCATAGATAAAAGACTTATAGATAGGCAACTTATAATACATTTCAATTTTATTATACAAGGGCGCCTCTGGTAGACGGAGGAAGAAATACTAATGGAAGAGAGGGGTGCGGAGAAGGGGGGTTGTTTTAGTCATTGCCTGGAAACTTATATGGTGAAATTTTGATAAAATAATTTAGTACTCACTAAAAACACGGTATGTCGTTAGTGGTAGGAAAAATAATTTTTAGAGGTTAATAGTTTATTTGGTTGCCTGTGATATGCATATACAGGGTGTTTCCTAATTAATCTAAAAAATAAAAAAATCGTTAGAAAACGGCTTAAGGCGGGCTCTTAATAAGTATATTTATTTTTTTCTCGGCAACTGTAGATCAGAAAGGAAGTACTTTAGACCATTTTCCTCCCTTTGAACTAATTGGAAACGGCTAGGTATATAATTTTGGTGTAGGCAAGATTCCCAGTTTGTTTCCGTTTGGGACCTGAAATAATCAAAACAAATTAAATCAGATGTAATTATCTGCTGATCATAAAAAAAAACGCGCGTCCTTAATTCCTTACATGCACCGTAAAAAAATTAAATAACTGCTCTGCAAGTAGCATTTATTAGCAGTACTAATTTAAAAAATCTATAACTGTAAGTAGATATGTTTAATTTACTTACCATTGTATCCTTCGGAAACCAGGTGTACAACAATTAAACTCCATGATAAAAAATAATTAAAAGTTATTACAAAACACAAATTGTCCCACCATTTTTAAAAAACATTGTCTAGAACAGAATACTGGCAAAAAATCTGAAGGAATTTAATTTTACAATAATTCGACAAATCAAACCGTAAAATCACAACATAAGCGTCTCTGAGTGACAGTTAAAAATCAAATTTTATTATTGTCAGATATTGACATTTGCATTGTTAATATTGACAGTTTTAATATTTTGCTCCTCTGCATCTTGGAGGAAAAACTATTTTTAATGAACTGTCATTTCCATTTAAGTTTCCCAGCCATGTTCAAGGCGAATCTTACAACAGATAAGTTATTTGACAAGTTATTAAAAAATGATTATTTGTTTTTCGTTGTCGAGGGGATCAACATTACATTTAGAAAGCATCTTTATCGATCGATAATCTTGATTGACAGGAAAAGAAAATACCTTTTATCGACCGATATAGATTTAACATTATAGATAACAGATGTCGCCATCGCTTGATACATGACCCAATATAGACAAATCAATTTACAAATAGTACAGGGGGTAATAGTGGTCAAGTGTAAATAAAAATGGATACAAATAAAACTGTTCAAGTAGGTAATAAAAACTCAAAGTAGGCCATTTCCTTTTTCAAATGCTTAGCTTCAGCGATTTCTTCATTTTTCAGCGATTTCAATTCAATATCTTTGAGAGCTTTTAGAAAATCATAAAATGGAACTTTTATTGCCCTAATTGTTTGAATTCTTCCTGACCAACGGTCGATACGCTACATTAGTAGATAGGTATCTATACTGAGACCATAATGAATGTACCCTAATTATTAAGTTATTATTTTCGATTTGCATACTTGACATGTTACTTATTCCAATACAGTTTTTTTTTTAAATCCGGTAATATCGTGCATGGGGTTCTTATAGCCTCTGGATCCCAGGGCGGCACACCGAACTGCCCGGTGATATGTCCGCCACTGGTTTTTCTGGTAGTAGGTAATACGAGTAGAGGCCGTTTTAGAATATCTGTATACGGTTTTGCTCGAACTGATGATTTCTTTATTTTTTTCAGCACATTTGGAAGTGGGGAAAGCCATCAGGGATATTAGGTACTCGTACGAATTGTCCTGCGCCAGGCTATGCCCTCGGTTGTACACATCTGCTGCTCCCATCTACTCGCCTCTGCATATGTCATCATTTCCGATGTACCAGCCCTACGTGCAGACCCCCGTCCTACTGGTGCCGCCCCTACCGTGCTCCACGTCTTCCCCTTCGCCCTCCAGCAACCCTCCTCAACAGCTAACGTACTACACACCAGATGCTGAGGTAAGCTATATTAAAAGAGTATGTTTAGAATGTGAAAATGGGTATTACTTACCGTAAACACACTGCCACGCGTTCTCTCGTTCCAATACATTTTGTAAATGTTGTGTTCTTTTTTTAATCTTGCATTCCACAAGATTGTTTAATTAGTCAAATTGTTCTTTGTCCATACGGAAGTATGTACATATGGTATCGATTACGATCTGCCTCAAGTTCCTTAATTAAAGTATGAAAGGCACCGTATTTATTACGACTTTTGTTTATTTTGAGCACCCAAAATCTTATTTTTTGCACTTTGTAACACCACGGCCGCAACTGTACAGGGTGGGTCAGATTGGACGCTTTTAAACCCTTTTCTATAGGAGATTAAAAGAAAACTAATATCGGTGTCTGGAGCTCATTTTTTATCAAAAACATGATGGTGAAAACCGATATCTGTTACCATTTCGGAGTTACGGGGTGTTTTTCAAAAATGTGCATTTTTAACAAATCGCTGTAACTTTTTTGCTATGGAATATTTTGTATTTCTGTGAAAACATTTTCAAAGCACTTTTTTTACGTAGAACTTAATAGTTTAAGTATATTTTTTTTAATTAATAATTTAAAAATTATTAACAGAAAATTTGATTTTTTATATCGGACACCCTGTATATTTTTAATTCATTGAAAATAATTTAAAATTACCTTTCCAAAAATATAGCATACTTGATATTTTGCTCGATCCTTCTTCGAGATATAGAGTTTTTAAAAATTCGCCCACTCTGAACGGCGCGGCGCGTGGGGGCGGCTATAATACAAAAAAATTCTAGCTGTGAGCAGCAATTAAAACGAAAATAAAATTTGGAATGACAGATTCAGAATTTTATAACATTTAAAACTATATAAATATAGTACATCAACAAATTTAAACTATATCTAATAACAATAAAAATTAATACCAAACCAAGATATGAGATTTTGCGACGGTCGATATTTCGACCGTCTTCTGTTTTATGCACAGACGGGACCGTTTTTGAATATTTCTCGCGGAATTCATTAACTCAGTGGGAGTGAAAGATACCCTCGCATAACCACTGAGTACTAGATTATACGGGGAATTTAAAAATAAAAACCTTTAGTCTTCCGCAAAGATAAAAATCCATAGGCGCAAAGTCCGGCGGCCTCGATGGCCAATGGCTGGAATCTTGTTAGCTATTCAATTATTATCGAAATTGGCTGCAAAAATTAGGAGATAACTTCAGCGTTCTGAGGCGGTGCCTAGTCTTGCTGGAAAAATATGTTTTCAAGTGCCATTAGGGACAGTTCATCAATAAGGAGTCCAAAGCCTAACCTGTGCTACTAGTTAAAAGTGGCGAAATTATAAAAATTCTGTATTTCGAAGGGAACTATACAAAATATCAAGTGTGCTATATTTTTGGAAAGGTAATTTTAAGTCCTTTTCACTTAATTAAAAATATATAGGGTGTCCCAAATAAAAAATCATTTTTTCTATTTATAACTCTTAAATTATTAATTTTAAAAAAATTATACTTAAACCGTAAAAAGGTGCTTTGGAAATGTTTTCATAAAAATACAAAATTTTCTATAGCAAAAAAGTTACAGCGATTTATTAAAAATGCACATTTTTGAAAAATACTCCGTAACTCCGAAACGGTAACAGATACGCTACTCGATCATGTTTTTGATAAAAATGGAGCTATAGACACCGATATTAGTTTCCTATATCTCCTTAAGGAAAAGGGTGTTTCCCTTTAAAAGCGTCGAATTTGACCCAGCCTGAACACTCTACTAAAAATTCTTCGTCGCTAGAGGAACTGCTTGAATCTTGAATCAAACATCGTGTCAATACTTGTAACTTTTCTAAAGACGCATTCTCACGACTCATGTACTTGACAAACATTTGTTATCGGAATATACGCGCCATCTCATGAGAACGATTTTCTTGTGCAATTATTTGTCACTCGTCGCGTTTCCACTCTCTGTGGCTACATGTGGTAAATATAGCCCGAGTCAAAGAATGACAAACATTCGTACACTTGCCAAGTGTAGCCTTGGCTATACTTGCCAAGGCGCTCAAAAGACTGCGCAAATAATTGTACTGTTATATAGCGTATGTCCCGTTTATTTAATAAATGGAGTGGACAAATGAAGACTACACGGAAGAAACTAGATATGTCACATTTTCATAGAAATTAAGATTTCAAGTCACAACTTTATAGGCAAACTAGCGTGTACCAGCGACTTCGTTCGCGTCGAAATAATCATTTGTAATGGTGATGATAAAGCAAAGCAAGAATTTCCATTAACATACAAACTGGATAAATTTTTCTCACATTTATGTCAGCATGAGAAAAAACAATATGGCGATATTATTATATAACTTGGTAATATTTGAGGGGTAGTTTCATCTCGTTGGAATTTGACTTTCGAAAAATCCGTTTGCCATAAATAAGCTTTTTACGTCAAGCAGTTTAAGCAGAATCGTGGTTAAGAAATTATCCAACTTTTTGGAACACCCTGTATGATTTTTTAAAAAATTTTAAAATATGTAAAAAAACCAAATAAATTATGCTTGTCCAAGCGTTTTTCCGAAAGACTAACCTTTCTTATCGAACCTCTACACCCTAGAATTAACCTGTATGCCAAAATTGAGCTTCTTACGTTGAGTGGTTTGAGCATGGTCGTGATTAATCAGTATGTCAGTCACTTAAGGATTTTATATATTAGTATAGATGTTAGCGTCATTAAAAAAAAACAAAGCAATAATACGCTTAGTCCCCGAGATATTACAACTTGGTTATTTTGCCGTACAAGGAAAAAACCAGAATAGTCCACGCGTCGACAAGCATGCATCTTGCAATTAGTATTACATGTAGTAAATTTATGTATTCTAGTAAAAACATACTTAAATATTAATTTTCTTCCCACAACAAAAAAATAATAGTTTATATTTAGGTTTTATAATAATAATAGCTCCCGTATATAGCGTTTAACGCCTTGGAAGTAGCAAGGTACAGCTTGCCATACTAGAGCCGTTCGGTATACAAGGAAGGTAATGTGGCTAGCACTACGCTTCAACCGCCTATTACCTGAGGATTGTGAATCCCAAGTACTCATTTAAGGCTGAGTCGACCTAGGTACCCAAACTATTTTTATTTTAATAAAAATAGTCGGCTGATGCAATGCCGGGTGTGGGAATCGAACCCACTACCTTGAGATTGGTAGACGAGAGCCTGTATCTCTACGCCACCGGGCACCTATTTAGGTTTTATACAACCTTTAATTGGACATCTCTTTTTTGGACTCGTTTTTCCCCTGTTTTGTTTTGCATTTTGACATTTTTGTTTTGGTCAGAATATGGCGATAATTAACAATATTAATAATTCAGAATTGGTAATATATATTTTTCTAATTATTCAATCGAAAATAACATATTTCTTTAAAAACACTAAATTGCATTTTTCTCGGCTCTTATTAAGATGAACAAATTTCGTATAAACAAGATTTATACGAAAATGAGCCGTTCATTTGGATGGCCAAATATAAAGAACATAGAAATCGTATTGCAGTGTCCAATAAAAGAATTTAAAAAGGAAAAAGAATCACCAGCAACGATAATTTCGGGACGACCGGTATCCATGGATGCGACTATAATGTTTACTTGCCAAGAATTTAAACAATGTTTGTGCTGGCGTACTTGTTGAAATGGACACGTCTTGTGAACGCCACACTTGCCAATGTTGTTTACAAAGTGGTGATACTTGCCAAGTACGCAAATATTGGCGCACTTGCCAAGTAAACGAGTCGTGAGAGAAATAAAAAAAATCGTGAAAATAAGCGTGTTATCACGTGGGCGTGTTACAAATGTGCACACTCTTTCCTATGTCGCAACACGTGGGGTGGCGTGGCGTGGCGTGTTGCTAATAGGGTCCCGGCTTTAACGTGATCCTATCACAAGAGGTTTTCGTGGATGCTTGATGGCATTCCCATACAGTTTCAGTAGTTATTTCTAACTCACATAACGTAAAATGCATTGGGGTCTTAAAACTAACCATATACAATAAAGGTAGGGATAGAGTTATGATGTAATATCGTTTCGTACCAAACAATACCGCAACATGCGGTCCTAAAATTTAACACTTACTCTAGACTTAGAATTTAATAGTAATCTCTTCGGTATCCAGTTGCAGACAGCCCAGTACCGGCACAGCATATATTACTCCCAATGTAATATTTTACAAATGCCATAAAACGGATATAAAGTGCGTTTTACGACCGCATTTAACGTTGGAGGAAAATACTGGAAGGGGGAACGGGTCACAAGTGCAGGGGCGGACGATGTAATTTTAAGTTAGGGAACAATTAATCTAGAAACCTTTTTCATTTTCAAAAAGTGCCTACTAATTTATTTATATTTTAACATCATGTTAACCATTTTAAAAGGTTCGTAATGATTTTCCATATAAAAAAATCATAAGCGTTTTTGCGCTTCCATCTTTTGTATACTAATCAAAACGAATTACGGATCACATATATAATATGTGTATCTGTATTTACTAAGTTTATAGGCCGATCTCCATATATTTATAGTAGTATATCATCAGAACAATTTTGTTTATTTTCATGCATGAATTGATACAAAACTTAAATTCTCGAAAACGCATAAAATCAATTTCTTATTTAGTGTGATTTTGCCTTCTTGATCGTCGAAATTGGTGTTAAATATCGCAAATTTTAATGTTTTGTCAAGACCAAACGGAGTTAGAATGCGTTTAAATACCGAAGAAGTCATCAGAGCCACAACTTTATTGCAGGAGGGTCGGGTCGGTCGCAACGATACGTGTTGCAGCTTTTTCATGTTACACAATTGGTCATTTCCAGACTATGGAATCGACACAGAGAATATGGTTTTGTTGTCCGCAGACCATATCCTCAGTGAGTAAGGCGGACAACGAGAGGGGAAGGTCGGCATCTTGTTCAACCCACTCTTCCTGAAAGAACACTTACCGCAAGAAATCTACAAAATCTTCTTACAGTCGCCAGAGGAACTCGAATTTCAACTTAGACTATAAGAAATGGGCTGCATGAAGTTTACATTAGATCAAGGCGAACAGTTGTTGTGCCGCATTTAACTGCTAGCCATCGTAGGGCACGAAAGATATTTGCTCAATAACATCTTTACTGGGATGTGTATTAGTGGAGGCACGTCTTTTTTACAAATGAGTCCCGTTTTCGACTAAGCCATACTGATGCCCAGCGGAGACTTTATAGAAGACCGGATGAACTGTATCTGGACACAACAGTCAGAGAAACGACTCATTTTGGTGGAGGTTTCCATCATGGTATGGGGAAGTATAACTTTAAATGGGCGTACGGACTTGCATGTGTTTATAGACGGCACAATTAATCCTGAACGATACAGAGATGAGATTCGTGAACCATATGTTATTCCATTTGCTGCTCAGCATGGTCTAGAATTCATCTTACAACAGAATAATACGCCTGCAAGAGTAGTTACTCGATACCTTGAAGATATCACAATTATGAATTGGCCTGCTAATAACCCTGGTCTCAATCCTATTGAGCACCTTTGGGACCTACTAAAGAGAAGACTACAAAGTCGTCTATAAGCACCAGATCTTCAAACTTTGGGAGAAAATCTTCGAGTGGAACGCCTTTTTTCAAGAAATTATTCGGAGTCTCATTCAGTTTATGACAAATCGGTGTGCAGAAGTGCGTAGAAACCGCGAAGGACAAACACATTATTAGGAAAAAAATTATTTCCGTTCACAATTAAGATAAAAATTGTTTAGCATTGTTTTCGATACATACTGTAGTCATTCATAACGTAATAAAAATACAATTTTCAGTAGTTTGACAACTTTTTTTATCATGAACACCAAGGTGCATACACTAAATTCAAACTTAATTCCTAAGGAACAAATTGCTAAGTTTATATGTTTAAATAAATATATTTTCTTTGTTTAAACGAAATTTATCAAAGTGATCCCTAATTCGTCTTGACCCTTTTGATCCCTAATTCGGGTTTGTGACTAGTTTATATTGTTGAAAATTCTTTAATATTAAGACACATATTCCGCATTTGTTTGAGTTTGATAATCAAGATATACTTTAGTTTTGTTAATACCAAGTAAATTAATTATCTCCTGTTCCGAAAATTATATTTTGGGAGATGATAACGTTTAGTAATTTTTTGGGGTAAGCACTGGTTCGTTTGCTTCCATCGACTGCGCACGCCCCTGCACTGGAGCTTGTGCGGATTTGCTCCATCTCTCTTTTTAAAGTCGGTTAAAATTTATTATCTGGACCGTAGAACACGATGCTGTATAACGTAGATAAATTGATTAGGTTTATTGTTTAATTTTTACAACTTTAACGGAGTCTGGGCCAAAAAAGAAATCTGAAACAGGAAACAGGGTAAATATTGTATATATCTTTGTGGATAGTAGAGATGAGCATTTTTTTGCGATTCTCCCCAATTTCTGCGAGAAGAAGATTGCGATTTTTAAATCGCTGCGACTATAACCTGCGATTGCGATTCTAATATTTAAATATTGTACAACTAGGTATATAATTGCCTGTGTATGTATCTATAGCTTAACAGATAAAAAAATACCTAACCAAACTAAAAACCAGTTGTGTAGTTTTTAAGTTTATTAACATCTGCAACACATAGTATAGGTATTAAAACTTTATAATATGCTGCAACTGGCTGCAACTACACATACCAATACCTACTTTCCCTACGGTTCTCAGTTATCTAATTCTTTACCCAATTCTTAAAAGATCTTTTAAAACTATTTTTTAAGGCGGCTCACCTCCACAACTTTTTTATTTTTTCAGATGAAGAAACGAGATTTAGTACGTTAGTACATGACATAAATCAGGATTGATATACGTATTTAATTGATTTGTATTCAATCCTGTTTCACCGTAAATAACTACAACTTTTGATTTTTAGTTGACATCCTCGGTATTTTTATTATTTTATTCGATAGAAAATGACACTCTGAATAGTATGACATATCATAAGTATATCAACTTTTGACATTTTCGCATATGGTTTAATTGAAAATTGTAACATGCGGTTCATAACGACAATTTGACTCTAAAGCTGAGGCCGCAGTGCCAGCAAGTTACCTGGAGGGTAGTGGGTATCGAGGCGCCAAGCGACCCTCTAAGTAACCCGCGAGCCGCGAGGTATTTTTCCGTAACATGCGATTTTAACCAAACCAGCCGCAGTGCAATCCCCCACCAACTTAAGCCACAAAGCAACTCGCTAAGCGAGGCACTTGAGGATCAGGGATCAGTCGTGTTCGATATTTTCAGCCAGGCGTAAAGTAGTTTTGGTCTAAAAAAATTGTAATGCACAAGCGTTGTTCTCCAGAAATTGCTTCTCTGAAGTTTGTAGACGTCGTTTCTAATTTGTCTTGAACTCTATTAAGTAGAAAATCAAACGATTTTACACTCATACGTGCATAATTAAAAAAATTGTCAGGGTAATCTCGCATTTTTTGTAAACTCGCAAAAATTCTCCATCATGGTCTCTATGCAAGTTATACTCATGCACCCACATCTTCTTATTTTCCATATTTACAAAGTTCACATAAGAATTGTCACAGAGCAGAAGCTTTCTCGCAAATTTTGAAAGGGGCATGACACTAAAGACATTCACGGGGAGCTACAATTTGCAACTGAACTTGATTAGATTGGTTATTGTTTTAATAATTTTCCGTCCACTACTGCGTACAAGGTATATTTTCCCTCTACCCATTAACCTTCACCCTCTACCCGACAAGCTTCCATCAACCCGTCTATAGTGCGGGCATGGCTTGAATACCAAATGTGTGGTACCAAATTATTCGTAAAAAAATGTTTTTTTCTAAATATGCTAATGAGCCACCATCGTTCCATTTGAAAACGTAGAGATACGATTAAAAATGCGATTTGGGCATCTTTAAATCGGCCAGGTTAACACACGACAAACAATAGTAATTAATTCATTTTTTCCGAGGATCCTTGATTAAAAATTAGTGTTTTTAATACAGACATTTTTCTAGATTGAAATTTAAAATACGATTTTTAAGCGTATACAGAAAGGTCCACATACTTCGAAACATAGGAAAAATCAAGTCCATTTAGCGTGTGTCGCAATTTTCACACCTTAAAAAATTAGTTTTTTATAGCTATAGCAACTGTAGAGACTATGAAAAGAGCTGTGTGGTTTTCCTAGAAAATAAGGGCACCTGTAATTCATTTGAGAATGTTATTAATCGCTAAAAGAGGTTTCAAATCTCATGGATTTCTATTAATATTAAATAAATTTTATTAAAAATTGAACTAAAATTGTTAGTATCATTAAAAACAATTCAAATTCAAAAATTGTATCAGTCAAATTCCCTCATTTAAGGTGAATATTAAAGTAAATATAAATACAGCTCATTCTAAGCTCTACTTATCTTTAAAAAAAAATATATCATTGGTGCAATTGGGACTTATGCCATTTCGAATGAATAATAGTATTAATAATGTACATTATAATAATAATAAATTTTATATCATAGTGTGTATTAAAACTACTAAAACATTTTTAAATTGATATTATATTAACAACTTTTGTTTTTTTAATCAAAAAAAAAAGAAAAGTAGGTAACAAATTTATCAATCAAAATATTTGTGGTCCTGAAAAGGACCTTTGTTTTCCCATGTTCGTGAAGGTAGGTAATGGGTAAACGGTAAAAAAACCTAATGAAATTACAAAAATTATTCAAAAATGCCACCCTCTTGCATTAAACAATAACCCAAACGATCATAAAATCCCCTCCTCACATTGGATAACATATCAGGGGTGACAGTGTCAAAGGCATTAAATATTTTCTGCCTTAACTGCTCGAAGTTTTGAATTTCTTCATGACCGTAAATTTTAGATTTTATGTACCCCATAAAAAGAAATCATTTACCGAGAGGTCAGGTGAAAAGTCTAAACAAAACTGTCATTTTTGAAAACTTGTCCAAATTTGAACACACGCTAAATGGACTTGATTTTCCTATGTCTCGAAGTCTGTGGACTTTTCTGTATGTCAAAAGTTTACATAATATGTTATGCTACTTAGAGTGTCATTTTCTATCGAACAAAGTAAAAAAATACCGAGGGTGCCATTTAAAAATCAAACGTTGTAGTCATCTCCGGTGAAACAGGAAATGCTCGAAACGAATTGAACACCAATCCTAATTTATGTTATACGCTAACATACCAAATCTCGTTTTTTTATCAAAAAAAAAATAAATAAGGTATAGGGGCGAACCACTCTTAAACAACACCCGGTATATTATGATATTGGCCCTAGAAAAATAATGCCATCTCTATAAATAAACAAAATTAAAGAAAAAACTCAATGGCAATTTACTATAAAATGCTCTAATGGAGACCACAAACTTACATTCGCAACACAATTGCAAATCGCAACTCCTAAAAATTCAAACTCGCAGATAGAAGGTTATCACGGTCCTAGTTTACAAAATTACAATCAATTTGTCGCAGCAAAAAAATAGAAGAAATCGCAAATCGCAGCAAAATCAAAAATCGCAACTATAGTAATATTGGTTGCTTAAATTGAAACTCGTAAATAGAAGAAATCGCAGCGATTGTGATTTTAAAATCTCTTTGATTGAATCGCAGTTTGCGATTTGTTGCTCTTCTCTAGTGGACAGTGTATTACTAGAAGGTACATGAACATCTAATGATCGTTTAGTATTTTATTTCTTAGTAAAATTATCTTATACGAGATTACAGGAACTATAAAATCCGCCAACAAAGAATACTTAAAGCTGCCTATTTGCTTTATATTTATATGACCAATAAATTGTTTAAAAAGGGAAATATGATACGATTTTGACAGTAATCGTTCCAAGATAAGCAGTATTTATATTCCACAATAATTGTTTATAATTGTTTTGTTGCATGTGCGGTCCAGATAACTCACTTGTAACAATAATAATTATTATGTTTTCGTAAGGAGACTGATTCGGCTGTTTAATATGTCTATCTCTTAGTATTCGACTATTATACCGGATGTTGCATTGTGGCAAATTATATTACTATTAAAATAGACGAATTGGTTTTCTGTTAAATGATTGGTTTAGAAAATAAAGATTTCTTTTGAAAAATATTCGCGAAATTTAGTGGTACATTAGTTTAACTAAAATAGATTAAAAGCAATAAGGAGCAAATGCTTTTAATGTAAAAAGCAATTTGTTGTGCTGTCTACACCACATAATAGCAAATAGTACCTGCGGTTAGTAGTGTTTCCGTAATGCACTTTTGTAATTTAAAACTTGATCAGATTAGGCAAAAGAGTAACGTTTGAGAAATCATGTGTGAGTACCATTTGACATTGACAAAATCACTGGTTGACAACTTACGGTATGTTGCGATTTGCCTCGTTTTGCATTTTTATCTACCTGTTCAGTTTTAATATAAAAATAGTTAATGTCTCCCACACATAAAAATATCTTGATTGCTACTGATTCCTTAAGTGCCCTACAGTCCATCTTAGATAGGAGTAGTAATTATGCTGTAACAGAGATGATTGTATCAATATTGAGACATGTTAAGAAAAAAATACTTATAATGTAACAATAATTTGGATCTCAAGCCATAATCCCAGTATGGAAACGAAATTGCAGATAAAGCTGCTTTAAAGGCTACCTCAATTAATAGGACCCAGAGATATCTCCGCCAGAAAGAGTTCACCCCTCATCTCACACCCTTAAAAGGCGAATTCCTAAAAATCGCCCTTTAGTGCTCATTTACTTTTCCTAAGGAACCGCTACACAAAATTGCATACTTCTAAAACCGATTTTAACAAATTTCACCTTTTATTTCACCTACTTAGGAGGTGAATTTCAAAAAAAAATGGCTCTAAGTACTCACTTGCGCCACTTAATTACTTATATTTTTATTAAGGTTAGATTAAATTTTTCAAAAAAGTGTCAAAACGTCCGTTATCGTATGAACGGGTCCGTTGACGGGCTGAAGTAAAATATTTACGGATGAAAAGTGGCGCGAAAACACTATGACCAATCAGAGCACCGTCGGACCAACGTATCAACGTATAACGGATGCATGAAAATCAAGCTTTAGAAGATGAGTTTCCGAAAATTGCTTCTATTCAATTAGGCCTCTGTACAAAATTTCATACTGCTAGGAGAGATTTAAATATTTCTGTATACAGCATTCAAATGAGGGGTCATCATTATCCACCATTAGGGGATGGATTTCAAAAAGTCGCTTCTAAGTACTCACTTATGGTACCTCTGTACAAAATTTCAAACTCCTAGGACTACTTTCAAAGAAAATTCTTCAAAATTTCACTCCCATTTTCATCCCCTCAGGAGATAAATTTCCGAAAATAGCTTCTAACTGTTCAATTACGCCGCATAAGGGACCTCTGTACAAAATTGTATACTGCTTGGACAGATTTTTTTTGTATACAACATCTTCCCTCATTTCACCCCCTTAGACTTTCCAAAAATCGCCTCTTAGTGCTCAATTATGTCACCCAAGAAGCCTCCGTGCAAAATTTCATACTCCTGTAACAGATTTTAACAAATTTTTACACAACCTTCCATCCAGAATTGCTGCAACCTTTTATGATTTCATAGAATTCGCATTTGATTATATTTACGATACAATACTTACATATTAGGTATACGTATAAGTACCATTCGATAACTAAATGATAAATACTATAAGTAATTATAGTAATCCAAGTAATCGTATGGTTTTAAATTCGTTACTCGTTACTTCGGGTATCGATAAGTAACGAATAGTTACTTTTCAACACCTCTAATCATTAGCGATATTTTTGTGTATGTGTGTGTGTATTTTTTTTGTATATGTGATTATCCTACTTTATTGACCTTAATAATGTTACGTTTTTTTCATCGGTTCCGTGTAGATAGAAAGTCACAATTTATTTAAACACTATTTATTTAACACTAATTAACAAAAACAATAACGATAAAAGACTTATAGAACTATTTACAAACGATTTCTAACTAAGAATTTATTTTGAATTTTAGCGCGTCAACTGCACTCGTCTATTTATAACTGCCCTCTTTAGGCCACAGCCGCCGGCTTTTATACCTACAGCTAAAGATCTCTAGAATAGTCAATAGATCGTTAGGTGCATAGAGAAGGTTTCGATTGTTCTCGTATGTACTACTCCATTCCAGTGGGACTCGATTCTTCTCGAATCTTCGAATGAATCATTACGGTGTTTATTCTTTAATGCGATGTTAAGGTCATCCGAGGGCGGGCCATATAGTTAGGTTAGGTCGAGTCCACACCGGTCCGCAACAATAATGAGCTTTCTTTAGGCGTTAATAGCCAGCGCAATCGACACGCCTCAAAACTTAAATAAAAAATATATAAAAATAGTTGCAATTTTTCATAAATTAGTAAAATTGGCTTGTCCAAAATTGTTCAAATTTGGTGTAATAACTTAACCTAACCTAACTTTTAAAAATCTATTTACGACTTGGCTGTAAAATCAATAGGGAAGCCAACGTTTGGACAGCTCAAAATTTGGAAATAGGATTGGTGATGTATAGTTGAAATTTCATAAAATGGTTTATAATGTTCAATATACCGTAGGATCGAAAAAACGACGTCCAGATGACTTGAAAATTGGAAATGACGATCGATAACATTCCCCATACAATTTTAAATATAAAATGACAACGATCTTCATTTCAAAGCCGTCTTCTTTTTCGATCATATTGTATTTGGCTGGCGCCATTTTTTTCGATTATATTGTATTTTTGATTTATTAATATAGTACTGCTCAGCAAATTATTAGGGTTTACTATAAGGTAAATTTGATTTGTTTGCGAAGAAAGTAGTATTTTTGAATTCTGTTCTTGGGGGCCATCATGCTAAAGTCTAGAACCATTAACATCTAGAAGACAAACACAGATTCTTTCGTCACCACTAATGGATATAGATATACAAACGTTATAATCATTATACTTATAGGTAGGCATTAAAAAGGCAACTGTGATTCTTTAAACACAATAAAATTCTAACTGCAAATTCTTATAGATATTACTTTAACTAAATTGCTATATGCAGACTTAGAATGATTATAAAAATCTTGTTATAAACGATAATTTTACATTATATAGAATATCTCTTTTTTCGTTTGTTTTCTAAATATAAGTGAATAATTTTTGCTATGTATGTATTTGTATACGAATAACATTGTATTATTAAAGAAATAGTTGAAAACAACCTGTAATACCAAAGTTTACAGAATAAAATATAAGTTCGGTCACTTAGCATCGGCACTTTGAAAATCGCGTATCAAAAGCCAGAAGCCGCCTCGTCCGATACGCCGGATTTCGATGAAAACAGGAGTGGAAGCCGGGGTAAGTAGAAGCCGCATTTTTACCGATCGTAAGGTGCGACAAGGTGCAGGGGAACGTGGGGTATTTCAAAAATACCTAATGGTAAATCTACAAAAGAAAAAATATACTATCAGTTTATTGGTGTATTACATATAAATATTTAGACATGGCAAGATAAAAAAGATATAGCAAAAATAAAATAAATTTTAAAAACAAACACAAAAAATAAAGCTACACAATATGAACAGTAAATAATGTAAAAGTATATTACGTTACGAGTGTTTTGGAAAAAATAATATTACGCACGAGTGCAGTATTCCATGAGTGCGTAATATGGTTTTCCAACACGAATTACGTACACTATAAAATTCAAAGCTGAAACTATTAAATGTCAACAACTTTTGATGTTTAAATGGTATCCTCGGTATTTTTTTTACGTTATTCGATAAAAAATGATACTCTGAGTAGAAAGACATACATATGTCAGCTTTTAACAGTTTCACATATGATTTATTTGAAAGTGTAACACGCGGTTTATAACGACAATTTGACTCGAAATGTGTGTGGCATGAAATTATTCGTAAAAAAATACTTTTTCTAAATATACTAATGAGCCACCCTCTTTCCATTTGAAAAAAATTAAGATATGGTTAAAAATACCATTTGGGCATCTTTTAACCGGCCAAGACAAGACATTGAAAACATTAGACGATCAAATCTATTTTTCCCAGGACTCCTTGATTAAAGTTTTGTTTTTAAAAGAGCTATGACACTCAATATTGAAATTTTAAACGATTTTTTAAGCTAGAATGCCAAAAGTTGACATATGATATGTCATTCTATTCAGAGTGTCGTTTTTTATCGAATAAAGTAGAAAAATGCCGAGGTTGCCGTTTAAAAATCAAAAATTGTAGTCATTTTCGGTGAAACCGGAAGTGACCGAAAAAAATTGAAAATGTTAATCAATCCTAATTTAGGTCATATACTAATAACACACCAAATCTCGTTTTTTTATCTGAAAAAATAAAAAAGTTATAGGGATAAGCCACTTTTGAGACACACCCAGTATATGATTTTTCGTGTAAAAAAAAGTGTTCTTGAATAATTCTAGATATCTTAAATAATTTTTTTTCCAGTGGCGAAAAACTCAATATTATTTTTAAGAAATAATAAAAATAATTATGCTTTTTTTATAATAAACTAATAAATAATTAACTAAGGCTAATGTGATCAGTAACATTTTGCAATGAAAATTAAATAATCACTTGAAAAATAATTCCATATGCATGCGAGACCACTCTGTAATAACGCCAAAATCAGAGTAATACGCCGAACGTGATCCGCCGTGTATGCTGCGTCCAAAGTCCACACACCAGTAATACACTGGGAAACACGTGCGTGAAGCGGCTTTTGATACCTGCCGCCGGCACAAGTGACGGAACTTATATTTTATTCTGTAAACTTTGGTAATACACAATATATTTAACATTTTTTTAGGATTATTCGTCGGACTTTAAGAATAATAAACAGGTGGAACATGAATAACTTCTTTAAATTCTGAACATACATATTAGTCATGAATTTTCTTCATATACATTCAGTAGCTAAACATTTATTATTTACGGAATTTCAAACAATATTCCATTTTTTAAAATCTAAATATATTCGCAAACATAGTTTTTATCTGCCAAATACTTTAAAACATTTGTAGCATAGAGTGATAGCTTTGGTGGTAGAGTAGCCAAACTACCGCTCTAGAAGATCGATATTTCAGAATCAACTCTTTGTGGGACCGTCGTTTAACAATTTCGTCGAATTGTAACTAATAGGGATACAAAATGTAACTCAGTTTGACAGTATGATAATATTTAATAAAGCCACTTTTTTACGTTTATAGATATATAAAGTGCACTAAAACTCTACTTTTATTTAAAATACACTTTCAGAATTACAAGTCATTCACAACTAAACTTATGACATGAACTTGACAGTTTTTCAGGTATTCACAGGTGGATGTGTACTCCGATAAATATATAACATTACTCCCTCTTTACAATTTGGTGAATATCTCAGTGGTGGACGAATCACTCGTCGATTTGATCTTAGTGGTATCACTGGAGTGTGAGGTGTATTCTCTGGTATCACTGGAGGTTCTGGTTCACAAATTGATGTTCTGGTAGCTGGTACAATTGGTGGTTCTTCATAGTATCGAATATGGCATTGACGATCATTTGTTGGCACTTCTATTGGTCCTTGAAATATTCTTATTTGGTTAATATGACGTCTTATTTGTTTATCTTCATAGTTGATTTTATAGTGGAGATCACCTATTCATTTAGAAATTGTCCCAGGGAGCCATTTGTCGAGCTTCTGGTTTCAAGATAGGAAATACACTCTTTGTCCATCTTCCAAGGTGCGAGAAGTTGATTGCATTTCAGCTCGTTGTTTTTCTAACACTTTCATTTTTTAAATTTTTAATATATCATCAGGTCTCGTTAGATTGAGGCGAGTGCGAAGGTCTCGTCCTAAGAACAATTGAGCTGGGGACTGTCCTGTGGTGGAATGTGGTGCTTTGCGATATTGTCGAAGGAATTGGTTAAGATTACTCTGTAGTGTTGCTTTCGTAGTTTTCATTGTATATAGTGCGTCTTTCACTGTTTGCGCATACCGTTCCGCTTGTCCATTTGTTGATGGATGATATGGTGCTGATAGTTTGTGGTATTTCACTCCACTATTCTTCAGGAAAGTCTTGAATTCTTCTGCAACTAATTGTCTACCGTTATCTGAAACAACAGTGATTGGTGTACGTAAAACATATGCTGTGAAGAGGTTGTCCATAATAGCGATTGTTGAAGCTGCTGTGGTAAGAGTGGTAGGTCTTACTTCAACCCATTTACTGTAAGCGTCGACAACGATTAACAGCATCAAGTCGGCTACTGACCTGCGTAATCAATATGAATACGTTCCCATGGTGCCTTTGGGTACTCCCAATGGTGGTCACGAAATTTGGGTGGATCATGCGCTTGTGTTGCACATGCGGTGCAAGACTTAGCAAGTCTCTCAATGTCTGCGTCTATGCCTGGCCAAAAAACAAAAGAACGTGCCAATCCTTTCATCTTGACTATGCCTAGGTGAGCTACATAAAGATCGTTGAGGATGGTGTCTCGTAGAGAAGGCGGAATCACTACTCTATGCTTAAACATCAAGCAGTTGGCTGCTAGAGTATACTTAACTTCAGGAGCTTTAAAGTTGTGATATACTAAATCCTGTCCATCTTCTAGAATTTTCACGATTTTACCAAGGTGTAGGTCTTTTCTGGTTTCGCGTGCGATTGCTTCTGCTCTCACTGGTAGTTGCTGAGTTTGATGTATAGCAAAACAATCGAAATCCTCTGCTTCTTCCCTTTGTGAGGAAGAAGAGTTGTGAATAATGTTGACTGTAGAAATTAATGGTGCTCTGGAACAATAGTCTGCGTTAATAAGTCTCCAGATAATCAGCATAGTTCGCCATGCGACTGATACACAGGACTGGTAGTGACTTCTCAGGATGCAGAATTTGTGTCAATGGCTTGTGATCTGTGATAAGCGTGAAGTGGCGTGCGTACAAGTAATTGAAAAACTTTTGTACCGGCCATACTATAGCAAGAGCTTTCTTGTCTATTTGTGGGTATTTTTGTTCTGTTACTGTCATCGTTCTACTGGCGTAAGCGATTCTTGCCCGTTGCTTAGTCGATGAGAGAGACCTGTTTTGCTGGCGTCGGCGGCTAACAGAAGAGACAAGGTTGGATCATGCTGGATGAGTACTTGCGGTGAAGTTAGAGCGTTTTTAATATCTTCGTAAGCTTTGTTGCCTTCTGGAGTCCAGATGAATGGGTCTTTAAGTAGCATGTCTCTTAGTGGTCTATCTCTTCTAGATAGATCTGGAATAAACGAATTATAATAAGTTGCTTTTCCAAGAAACAGCTGTAGTTCTTCTGGAGTTACGTGTATCAGATTTGTGTATTCCGGATGCATCAATCTTGTGACCAAGAGATCCTAAGACAAGTTCCGCAAAGGTACATTTATCTCGGTTTAGCTTGAGCCATGTTGCCTAAAACGTTCTAAGATTAAGTTCAATGCTTGAATCAGTTATCGGCATATACAATAATGTCATCGAAGAAACTTACGACATTTTCAAGTCCTTGTAGCACTGTCTCCATTCGTCTTTGCTAGACAGCAGGAATGTTGACTGAGCCATACACTGCTCGTTTTGGCCGGATGAGACCATGAGTTGGAGTATTGAGCGTTAGTGCAGGACTGAACTCTTCATTGACCTCGGGATGGGTGTAGGCGTCTGTAACATCCAAGTGGCAGAAAAGAGAAGCACCCCGCATTCGGTTGAACAGGTGTTCGATCTTCGGAATCGGATGTTGTGATTCTCAGTTTCCCATTCTTCTTGACGACAACGTGTGTTGTTGATGCCCACTCTGAATAATCGACTCTTTTGTAGAAGCCTGAAGAAATTTTGGACTCGATTTCCTTTGCGTACGCATCACGGAGAGCAACTGGGCTATCTCGAGCACGGGCGAAGATAGGAGTAGCACCATTTTTCAAATGCATTTTCGCTGGTGGTCCTGAGATTTTTCCAGGAACGTTACTGAATACGTCTTGGTACAGGTTGAGGATGTGGTCAAGTTGTCTTTGATGTTCTAAGGACAGGGGTTGTTTGACTGAAAGCTTATGAATTAGATCATGTTTTGCAAAGAGACGTTCATAGTTGATCTCTTGGGCAAACTCAGAGATCCACTCTCGTCCAAGTAGCGTCTCGCACTCTACTTCAACTACGTAGAGGTATAAGTTGCTAGTGGTGGTACCAATGGTGGCGTTGACGGACGTCTTTCCAATGCAGTTGATGCGGTGACCCGTGTAACTAGCGAAGTGACGATCTGTCTTCTGTAACTTAAACTCTGGTTTGATTGTAACTACCTTTGATTTGACCATTATGGAGCAAGGAGCGCCGGTGTCAAGTTCCATTTTAACAGTGGTTCCCTCTATGTTGACATCAATCAGCTTCTTTGGTGATGACTGGACTGTTCCAATTACCTCTAGTTTACTGAGGTGCTGCACGACATCAATGTTTTCTGCTGGTTTATCTTCAGTGACATGATTTGTACCCCTTGTTGTCTTCGATCGACATACCTTGCTGATGTGTCCCTTCTTTCCACACTTGAGACAGTTGGCGTTGAGGAATCTGCACTGACTTCGAGGGTGATTTTTACCACAACCTGAGCATACTGGCTGACTGTCTTTAGATGTCTGATTTGTTTGGTATTTTTCAGGTATTCACAGGTGGAGGTGTACTGCGATAAATATATAACAGTTCTGACTGAAAAATAATGTTTTAGGAAGATTTACTCACAAAATTATTGCATAGGATGTTTTAAAACTAGAGTAAAAACCAACCCTTCTATTTACTCCGTATAATAAACCAAAATACTAAAGTTTATAAAAAACTGAGTTTACGAATTAAAGTTCATATAATAGAGTTTGCTAAAAAATCATAAAAATAGGAATACATATAAAACAACTGTAACTCTTTAAATTTGATTTTTATTTAATTTTTAAAAGAATTAAACTCCCAAATGAACTTCTGGAGTCCAGAAATAAACATGACAGAATCTTATGTTGTCAATGTCAATGAATGAAGTGTTGAAGTAAAAAAAAGCTTTATGTAAAAAATCATTAACTAAAATTGCAATCCATTAAGTTGATAAATTGTTTAAAATTCTTCAAAAAGGTGTACCTATATAGGAACCACAAGAATTATAAGACCCAGGCGATAAGAGTTCCATCATAAAAATACAAAACGTTTTACTAACATCCACCCAGTTTTAATGGCGGATCGTAAAACTAATCGGTGCGAGAATTTCAACTGGGGTTTCGAGTGGAATATGTGAGTGGAAGAAAGAAAAGAGAAGAAAACTGACTGGCAACTTTTTAAAAAGTTATTACCACACACTTTTTACACAGCACTCTATAACGAGCCGGAAAATTAAAAAGGATCGAATTGCTGCCGCCAATTGAAAAATTTTGTGCATGAGGCTTAAGAAAATTGAGCTGTTCTACTTTAAGAATAATAAAACTATGTTTTGTATTTTATAAAACTTATTTCATCTTCTTCTTCTTCATGTGCCTTCTCCTCATCGGAGGTTGGCGACCATCAATTTGAATTCCTCCCTATCTTGAGCCAAACGGATAATTGCACTGGCCTGTCCTATATTAAACCACTGGCGCAAATCCCGCATCCAGGAGAACCGTTTACTTGTTACCCGATGCCTTGTCGTCCTTCAGTCTTTCCCTCAACGATCAGCTGCAGAAAATTATATTTGTTATTCCTAAAAATATGACCAAATTTCTTGGTCCTTATTCATTCTTTCTGATACTTCAAGATTTGTTATTCATTCGGTCCAGGATATTTTCAATATTCGTAGGTAGAACCACATCTCAAATGAATCCAAGCGTATGACATGGTCCGTGCCTTCAACACCCATCCCTCGACTTAGTAAAACAATGTAGACAGTACCAGATTATTTTAAAACCATGACTCTGACTAATACTGCTAACTCTGTTCACCAGGCACTGCAAATCTTTCTCATTGCTAGCTAGGAGCACCGTATCGTCAGCATATCGGATGTTATTAATAGGTTTTCCATTCACCTTTATTCCCACTTCTATATCTTCCAACGCCTGGAATATCGATTCAGAGTATAAATTAAACAGAAGTGGTGATAATATACATCCTTGTCTGACGCCTTTAAGAATTTCTATATCCGTTGTTGACATATTTCCGATTTTTATATGAGCTGACTGATTCCAATATAAGTTTCTAATGATTCTTTTGCCATCTAACCCAATCTGTTTGAGTAAATGTTTCAGCTTGTTGTGTCTTACGTTATCAAATGCTTTCTCATAATCTATAAAACATAATTCTAAAAAAAACATCTAAAACCTGTATTGAGAACAAAGCATCTCTGGTTCCCAGTCCACTTCTAAAGCCGAATTGAGTTTCATTTATATTTTCGTCAAATCACCAGGACCGACAGCTTTTGATCGACATTTTTAGTTTCTGTCACGGCTTTAACTAATTCCTCCTTTAGTATGTCTGGTCCGTCTAAGCAATTGTCCCATTGATCAGTTGTTCCGGTTTGTCTATCACCTATTTTTTTATCATCCTTATTCCATCAAAAATATAAAATGTAAAAATATGTGAAATCTCGCAGCACAGTACTTCCACTACAAAAATGGTGAGATCTCATGTAAAACCATGTGATCTCGTTCGAACCGTGGCTGGATACGAGGTTGAGCTAGTTCAATTATTTAGTTTCCATGATAGCAAATTCTGGAGGATGCGAGGCTGAAATCAGGCGCAGAGTGGCAATGGCGAGGAATGCAACAACATAGCTGAAGACTTCAGAAATCACGCGGAAAACTAAACTGCGCATTGTGAACTCCCTCATTTTCCCCAGATCTATGTATATGGCTCTGAAACATGGACACTAAAGGAAAGTGATAAGCAAAGAATAAACGCCATGGAGATGTGGGCGTATATCGACGGCTGCTGCGAATACCATAGACGGACAAACATTTCTCTTATTGAAGAACTATTAAATTGAAACACGTCGGGTTACCAAATTAAATCAGTCAATTCTCTGATATTTTGGCCATATTGCCAGGAGTGGCACCTCAATTGAGATACTGATGGTGGAGGGGAATGTAGAGGGAAGACGATCACGTGGAAGGTCATCTAAGAGGTGGGTAGAGACCAAGTCAAAACCCTAGTGGGCCACAACCTCCCCGAAGCCTCACATATGGCGCAGTGTCGAACAACTTAGTCCGAGGAAGTGAGGGAAATCAACACATGATGTCACCATACTCTCACGTAGGGTGAGAAAAATCTATCCTGAATGGCGTAGCTGTGGCAACACTGCCGCTATCACTTTTCCTCTCGCTAGCTCGCGCGTCACGGCCGTCTTGCATAAGTCTCGTCATTGACCGTCATTGAAGGCCATGTGTTACGGCCTTGAATTTTTACTCCCAACGCGCGTAAAGAAGCTCAACTTCTAAAAAATTCCATTTCGTGTCGACTTTTCTGCAAACACTGTATATATTCTGTCGCTCTAAAGAGGCGTTATCTTTCTCTCTCTACCCCTCTCTGCCATCCCCCTCTCTTGCCTAGCAGTCTTGCGGCCGTATATTCTAGTGCATTTGCTTAATATAACCGAAGGGAAGTGCCCTATAAAATTATAATTTACGCTGAGTCGTCTTAGATTTACGAACGTTCTAAAATAAGTCGCTGGCTGCCGCGAGCCATAAAATATGCGAAATAAATCAATTGTTTATTAATGTTAATAAATTTTCGCAAACAAAAACAAAATAATATACGACTGGTCGTAAGCTCTCCCTCGGATATGACGTCACGACGAACGTTGCAGCACTAAAAAAGTGTTCGTCACATTGTTCTCATGCATAAGCTTAGAGAAATAAGTAAGCATATAGGGGACCCCTAGCATATTAATAGCTATTGATACAGTTCATATATAAAATAAACTTTTAATCGCATGATTATGCTTGACCGGCAAAGCGTTGTGCAGTTCTTTTAATCAAAATACACACGGGAAAAATCTAGGGATTATCATTTTCTTAAAGTATATATAAAAATAAATGTTTTGAATAAACAACCACATATTTGTAGGCCGATTCTTTCTACTTCGATTGAAACGAAGTAGTCACACTAGTTATTTCTAAATTTGGGATATTTGCAGAAGTGTTTGTGCATTTCTTGTCTAATGTATAAAAAGCACCTAGCATCAGTTGTTCGAATTTAACCTGTACTGGCTATGTTTATATGATAAATGGCCAGAATTCATTCAAATAACTCTGTTTAGTATTAAACGACATTATGGAGAGTAGACATCTTAACAGAGATGAAATGCTAAGGACAATGGGTATGGTTGAAGCTGGAATGCGCCAAATCGACGTAGCTAGAACGCAAAGTGTAATATCGCGATTAAGTGCACGCTACCGTGAAAGTGGTGTTATTGCTGAAAGGCACACAAGGCGACATCGCATTACTACCCCTCAGCAAGATCATTTTTTACAATTAAATGCTCGACGCCGACCAACTCTTACAGCAGCAGAGCTTAGTTTAATTCTCCAGGAAACACAGAATGTAACCGTTAGTCCTGACACTGTTCGCAATAGATTAAGAGAGGTCAACTTAAAAAGCAGACGCCCCTGGAGAGCTCAACCCTTAACGAGAGGAAATCGACAGGTACGATATTTGTGGGCTCAAGATCATGTTCAGTGGTCAAATGAACAATGGGCCAATGTTCTCTTCACGGATGAGTCACGCTTTGGAATTCATCCGGATTCGAGAAGGCTTAGCGAAGGCTCTCTTATGGAGAGAACCGGGAAATCTTATTCGGTTGGATCATGTTCAGAAAGTGCACCCTTATCAAGGTGGAACAGTTATGGTCTGGGGAGGAGTTCAGTTAGGCCGAAAAACCGATCTCGTTTTTCTTGAAAGGTTTCTAACAGGAATCACATATCGTGATTTAATTCTTGAGCCTGTCGTGTTACCATATGCCAATGATTTTGGGAGAAACTTCATTCTCATGCCTGACTATACACGGCCTCATACAGCCAGAGTGGTAAGTGAGTTTATAAATGCTCATCAATTAAACATCTTACCCTGGCCGGCACAATCTCCTGACCTCAACCCCATCGAGCACGTATGGGACGCGATCCAAAGAAGAATTTTGAGAATGGGTATGCCTCGTGAAACTCGTAGGGATCTGGTTCGGGCCGTGAATGCAGCGTGGCAGGCTGTACCTCAAGAAGAGATCGACAACCTGATCAGGAGCATGGGGAGACGATGTAGGGCTGTAATGAACAGTAGAGGAGGCCATACCCTTTATTAAGTAAAAATGGTTTTATCTTTTTTTTTTTAATTCGCAGTTTAGAATTTTAAAAAAATGTGTGTTATTTTTTTGAGTTCAATAAAAATCAAGGTAAATTTGAAAAATTCGGTAAATTTCGCATTTTTATTTCCAATACATCCTGTAAACAAAAGTATCAGTCTGGTTATTTTTATTAAACAAATTTAAGTTAAAATCACCCATCAACAATAGTCGATACGTTTTATACTTGTTTTTCACATAATCTAGAATATCATTTAATGAGTCAATAAATACCTGGAATGATGATATTCCAGTCCTATATACACAAATAACTACTAACTTTAGACGAACTGCCACTATAAATATATACAACAGTTATCATTTACATTATGGCTATTAAGCTATCTTGTACAGTTCGTACTAAAAGAGGTTCTAAAAAGAACAATGTTCAAATACAAGGTCTGCTGTAAGTAAAAATTAAAAATAATCATACATAAAGTTTGGGGCTTTTTGGTTTTACCTTATTAAGATTATTATTTAATTATTAATTAATTAATTACCTTATTAAGTTTTACAATAGAAAGGATGTATCTAGATGATAAAATAATTTTTAAATTTCTTGCTGTTTTAACATATTTCACAGGGTGTTTCAAACTTTCATCAAAAATATCAACATTTTGTTTTCCCTCGTATAATTAACAGATGGGGAGTGTCATTTTTAATTTAGAAAAAGATACTAAGAAGTCAAATAATTTGGCATCACACTACTTAAAAAATCATCAAAATCGGCCCATTAAAATAAAATAAATAACCTCTTTAAAATACATCAAAGTTTTAAGGTGCCAATTTTTCGTGCCGGCGAATGTATTTCAAAAACTATACATTTTAGTCATATAATTTTCTAATGAAACAAACCTTTATTTTTTTACTAGAATCCAAAAATCAATTAATATATAGGGTGTTCCATTACAAAAAACATAACTTTGATGTGTAACTTTTTTTGAGGACACCCTGTAGAACTCTAAAAAAATTTAGGAAATACTTTAAATTGACTTACATAAGCTCAGAAAATTTCACTTCAATACAAACTTTTGTTCTCCTTGCAGAACGACGGTTTAAAAAAATATATTTCTGTCATATGTCAAAAATGACAGACTTTGGGAAAATAATGGGACCACAATCTCATTAAAAATGTGATTATCTACAACTTCTATCTGAAAACTTTTTGTCTAACATAGATTATAACGGAATTAAGGAGCATTTTTAAATTAACTGAAATTGTTTTTTTTCCGAAATATCTAGTAAGCCATAAAATTTTTCAAAAATCCGGGCCGAATATATTTGACATCTCAAAACTGGAATTCTTTCTCCATTTGACCGACTCTCTAGCTCCAGTAGTTTCCGAAATACTCATGGGGAACATCGTAGAAAACTCACCCTGTATTTTGAAAAGCACCAATCATTCTGTGTATTGATAGCTAATGGCGGCGTTAACACTAAAACTATTATATATTTAAACTTTCTATAGAGGGTACTACAAATTCGAGGTACGAGCATTGGTATCTCGGTTAGAGACCTGCACGGGCCGGTTTTTCGTAGCCCGACCCGGCCCGGCCCGAGAAGAGAAGTAGGTTTTGTAAGCCCGCGCCAGGTTTGTGGAAAGTTAAAACTTAAACTAGTCCGGCCCGGCCCGGCCCGAACCATTAAAATAAAATGATCAAAATGAAATTACAAAAATCCTTTCAATTGCAATTATTCCAAGTAGTCCATTGTCGATTCCAGACAATCTATCAATTTCACATAAACATAGCCTAAAAATACCTGTTATAATACAGGGTGTCTCAAAAACATTACAGAAGCAAAGTTGCGTTTATTTAAAGTGCGGAAACGGCCCGGCCCGAGGCCCGACCCCTACTGACAGTGCGTAAACGGCCGGGCCCGAGGCCCGGGTTCGGGCTACCCGGCCCGTGCAGATCTCTAATCTCGGTAACCGTAATAGATACAAACATTGTTAAATTGGGGCAAAGTTGCGCTTTGAGATGTTCACCAAGATGCCATCAAAAAACTTTTAAAAATTTCAAGGATTGCTGAGGTTTTTGGAAAAAACGGATTTTATTGAAAATAAATTTTATTTTTTCCTATCGTTACTTTTTGGAAAATCAAAACACTAATTGCTCATTATCATAGCCACTTTATGAGGGCTATCTAGTATTTTTAGATTTTCAAATTAGCTGATAATTTGTGAGATACAGCCAACTTATTTTTTTTAAATGCGGACCTGCATTTTTTATTTCAGGTTTGGAAGAACTCGGTCTCCTGAGCAATGATATGCCACACTTAATATTTATTTTTTGCTTCGGACATTTGAACACAATTTATTTAAACTAATTTCAAGTCTGTCTCTGTTTTTCTTTAAATATTTAATCTATTTATCGTTACAATATTGATAAGGTTTCAAACTTAATAATAACGTGGGGTAAAACATTGAATATGGAAAATAAAATGCAATAAAATAATAAAAAATAGTATAAATATAATATTGTTGCGGACCCGTACCGTGTGAACTCGGCCTTAGGCTTCAGGCGCCTGCTATGACTCATACGCCCACCGACGTTCGAAGAACGAATAAGAATTTACTAGAAAGTCTGGACTGTCTGTTTCTCTCGTATATAAGCCGATGCCCGAAACCTGAAGAAGATAGAGATAAATAACCGATCGACGCGTACAGTTACAATCGCCGCGCTAATTCAAAATAAATTTCTGTTAGATAAATAATTAGATAAATTGTAAATAAGTTATAAATAGTTCTTTAAGTTTTTAATTGTTATTGTTTTTGTTAATTAGTGTTAAATAAATTGTGACTTTCTATCCACACGGAACCGACGAAAAAAACGTAACAATTGGAGTCAAGTGTGGCGTGTGTGATAGACAAGAAAAATAAAAAGACTGACCATGGCTCTGAAAAAATTGTTGAAAGACTTGAAAGTGTCCGAACTGAAATGTATATTGGAAGAGAGAGAGTGCGAGACAGATGGAAAGAAAAGCATTTTGCAAGCTAGACTGAGAGACGTTTTGGTGGAGGAAGGTGAGGATCCTGACACATTTTGCTTTGAGTTGGAAGGTGACCTTGACTCGTGCCTACAAAAATTAGAAAATAAAATGACAGAGAATTCTCAAAAATTAGACGACAACTTGAACAATTTGAATAGTAAAATGATTAACTTGGAAGAGAGTTTGAATGATAAAATGACAGAGAATTCTCAAAAATTAGACGACAACTTGAACAATTTGAATAGTAAAATAATTGACTTGGAAGTTAATTTAGAAGAGAAAATCAGTGATAAAATTATGGAAAATTCACAGGATTTAATCAATACATTAGAAGATAAGATCATCGAAAATTCTAAAGATATACAGGCCAGCTTTAATAATAAAATACTTAATTTAGAAGAAAAGATAACAGAAATCCAGGAATCTTCCAGGGAATTAGAAGAAAAGATTATAGATAATTCTACAGAACTACAAGACAAAATAACACAAATTGAGGACGATGTAAATAGAAAAATCGAAATTTTGAAAGAACAAATAGCAAAGGCAAATTCACCAAAATGTCAAGAAACATCGGAGAACCCGACACTGGTTGAAAATAAGTATGTCTCAAAGTCAGATATTAAGCCTCCACAGTTTGACGGAAAAACCGCTTGGGCCAATTATTTTTGCCAGTTTGAGGCCGCTGCGAGAGCGAACGGGTGGACAATCGCTGAAAAGGCTACCGCTTTGACTGTCGCACTGCGAGCAGATGCGACTGACATCCTGCAGACACTGTCACCATCGGAACAGGGAGATTATCAGCAATTGGTACGACATTTAGAAATAAGGTACGGCCAGGCTCATTTGGAACATGTCTATCATTCCCAGCTAAAAAAATCGCATTCAAAAGTCAAATGAGTCTCTGCAGGAGTTTGAAGCCGACGTAGCCCGCCTCGTTCGCCTTGCGTACCCTGCTAGGCCCGAGAATGTTATGGAGCGGTTGGCAGTACAGGCATTCTCCGATGGCTTACGTGACAACGAGACAAGACAAGCACTTCTCCTAGCTCACCCAACGCACTTGGTGGACGCTTTAGCACGTGCCCTAGAATCGAGGCCGCGAAACAAAGTTCTCGGTCTTTAGGAAGAGTACGGGCCATCGACGAATGTTCCGACGAATCCGTGGAAGGGATTGTTCGGAAAGTAATGGACCAGTACATGGGCAAGAAGGGACTGATTCATTGCTGGAACTGCGGACAGGTAGGACACGTGCGAAGCCGTTGTAAGGAGAAGAACGAAGAACCGGCTTCGTCGAGGTCGGAAAACTACTAAGGGTCGAAATGAAGGGGCACACGTCGACCTGTACCCAACATGCCCCAACGAAAACTGCTCGAGTCGCCTCGCTACAACACAAATTCAACAGCATGTTTGTGGATGGTTTTGTTGATGGAGAGTTCCGGACTATGCTGTTGGATACAGGAGCGACGAAAACTATTATCAGACCGGACATTCTTAAAACATCGAAGAAGGTTAAAACAACACAATGGCGACTACGTACTGCTACGGGGGGCTCTGCTGCTGTCCATGGAGAAGTAAACCTTAATTTTGTTATTGGGAGCACCAGTTTTGAACATCCAGTGGTAGTAGCAGATATCGAAGATGAACTTATTCTCGGAATGGACATCATGGCCACTAGAGGTTTTGAACTAAACTTCAAACAGGGAATTTTGAAAATAAATGAAGAAGAAGTGGTTCTACATCGAAAATGTGAGGAGACGCTTCGCGTGGTGGTAGCAGAAGATGTTTCGATCCCTGAGCGCTGTGAGATATTTTTGGATGGTTGCCTGGAAGATAAAATGAATAATGGGAGTATTATTCTGTTGGAGCCAAGGAACCATGACAGCGAAATAGGACGGGGGATCGCTGTTGGAAAAGCCCTGCTACGAGCGAAGAAAACTGTACCGGCGAGAGTAATGAACACAAATTATTATTCTGTATCCTTGAAGAAGGGAACCCTTTTAGGGTACTGTTGTTCGGCTCCTCAGTCATTCGAAGCGTGGAAGCCTCCAAAGTTTCGACTTCAAAAATTCCGGACAAAATGGTGAAGGAGTTAGTAAACGTTAAAGGATTATCTCCCGAAAATAGTAGAAAATTGAGAAACCTAATAATCAAGTATCAAGATGTGTTTGATAAAGGAGAAGCAGGAGATAGAGGTCGTACCAATTTAGTACAACATAAAATTGACACCGGAGATGCACGACCAATCAAACAAAATCCGAGAAGACTTCCGCTCGCCAAACGTGAAGAAGCTGACAAAATCCTTCGAGAAATGAAAGAAGAAGGTGTCATCGAACCATCTAACAGCCCGTGGACATCGCCGGTAGTACTAGTAAAGAAGAAAGACGGTACCACCAGGTTCTGTGTTGATTATCGGCAGCTCAATAATGTTACCAAGAAGGATAGCTATCCCCTGCCGAGGATAGACGATACTCTAGACACGCTGGCGGGATCAACGATATTCTCTACGTTAGATCTGAAGAGTGGATATTGGCAAGTCGACATGGCGCCGAAAGACAGAGAGAAGACAGCGTTCTCGGTGGGCTCCCGACTATGGCAATTTACCGTCATGCCTTTTGGATTGTGCAACGCGCCAGCTACCTTTGAGAGACTAATGGAGTCTGTGTTAAAGGGACTATCCTGGACTACCTGTTTAGTGTACCTGGATGACATCATAGTGGTTGGGAAATCCTTTGACGATCATCTGAAGAATTTGGAAGAAGTTTTCAAGCGACTAGGGAGCTCTGGTTTGAAACTTAGCCCAAAGAAATGTCATCTGTGTCAAGAAAAGGTACACTACTTGGGCCATGTAGTCTCCTCCCAAGGAGTTGCGGTAGATCCACAGAAGACCAAGACAGTGGAAGAGTGGCCGATACCTAAAGATAAACATGAACTACGAAGCTTTTGGGACTATGCACATACTATCGCCGCTATGTACAGGGTTTCGCCACCATCGCAAAACCATTGACCAGACTTACCGAAGGCGAGAGGCGTTTCTCTTGGGACTCAGATTCTGACGAGGCATTCCGAAAATTGAAGAAGGCCCTGACTAGTGCGCCCATACTTAGCTACCCTCTTGGCAACGGAAACTTTATATTGGATACCGACGCTAGCAATGTTGCGTTAGGCGCTGTTCTGTCTCAGATCCAGGATGGTCAAGAAAAAGTAATTGGTTATTTTAGTAAGACCTTGTCGAAACCGGAAAGGAACTACTGTGTAACCAGACGAGAATTACTAGCGGTAGTTAAAGCAGTGGAACACTTCTACAAGTATCTCTATGGAAGAAAGTTCTTGTTAAGAACAGACCATGCTGCTTTGAAATGGCTGTTGCAGTTTAAGAATCCTGAAGGGCAGGTAGCTAGATGGATCGAACGACTACAAGAATTTGACTTCGACACAGAACATCGAGCTGGGGCAATCCATCGAAATGCCGACGCACTTTCCAGAAGACCTTGTGATAAGGACTGTAAGCATTGTTCCCGAGCAGGAGAGAAAGAAGCGAAACTCTTAAGAACAACTTTGATTAATGATACTTGGCAACCCGAAGATCTTGCAAACGACCAAATCAGTGACCCAGAATTAGGCTTAGTGATTAACTGGAAAAACGCGGACCAAAGACCAACGTGGGAGGAAGTTTGCAGATATTCGCCGAACGTGAAGTCGTACTGGGCCCAGTGGAATTCCTTGGTAATAGATGATGGGTTACTCCGCCGTGTGATTGAGAGGCCAGAGGGGCAAGAAGAGAGAAGGCAGATCGTCATTCCAAAGAAGAGGGTCCCGGAGGTCTTGGAGGAAGTTCACAATGGAACCAGCGGTGGACATCTTGGTGTTACCAAGACACTTGGCAAGCTGCGAGAACGGTTCTATTGGGTGAACTGCAAAGAAGACGTGAGGGCTTGGTGCAAGAAATGTGACGTTTGCGCTGCTATCAATGGTCCACAAAAGCGCGGTAAAGCTCCAATGCGCCAGTACAATGTAGGCAGTCCTTTCGAACGAATAGCGATCGACGTGGCTGGTCCTTTCCCGGAGACGAACGATAGCAACAAATACATTGTGGTAGTAATGGATTACTTCAGCAAATGGGTCGAGGCCTACGCGTTGCCAAATCAGGAAGCGTCCACCATTGCCGATGCCCTTGTTAAAGAATGGATCTGCAGGTTTGGTGTTCCCATGGAGCTTCATTCAGATCAGGAAGAAACTTTGAGTCCAATCTGTTCCAAGGCGTCTGTGAAGTCCTTAACATCCGCAAGACCAGGACGACTGCTCTACATCCACAATCCGATGGGATGGTTGAACGCATGAACAGAACTATCAACCGTTATCTGGCCAAAGTAGTCTCTGACCATCAAAGAGACTGGGACAAATTTCTTCACCTGTTCCGGTTGGCTACCGTTCATCCGTCCAAGAATCTACAGGGCAAACTCCAGCCAGCATCGTTATGGGACGGGAAGTGCGTCTACCTTGTGTTCTGAAGTTTGGTTGCCGACCGGGAGAAGATGTCGCTGGAGAAGATTATGTCCACAGACTACGTCAAAGGATGGACGACATCCATCAGCGAGTCCGCCTAAATATTCAAAGCGCTAGTGACCGAATGGAGGAGCACTACGACATTCAAGCTGAGCATGGGGGATACCAACCAGGGGAATTTGGTGTGGCTGTACAACCCGCAGAGACGTCGTGGATTATCTCCGAAGCTACAGTCCTCCTGGGAAGGCCCATACGAAGTCATGGATAGGATTAATGACGTCGTATACCGTATCAGAAAATTGCCAAAAGGAAAACCGAGGATAGTTCATTTCAACCGTTTGAGCCCCTACCAAGGCGAAATAGAAGATCGTGCTGGGACCGTGAGAACCTGCAGCTTTGATCCCCCTGATTCGGAGATGTTCTTTGATGATTTCATGGCCCGATACAACAGCAGTGAGAAGGCTCGCTATGGTGTAACCAAAGAAGAACCACGAGACCTCTTTTCCGTGCCTCCTGATTATTCGCTCGCTCACTGTGTGGCCCGAGATTTGCGGATGTCCAGAGGAATCGCTGCGACGTTCAATGAGAAGTTTGGGCGTGTCGGAGAACTACGCCGACAGGATCCAGAGGTTGGAAGCGTCTTGAGGCTAACCGACAATGCACATGGTCAAGCAAGACACATCTTCTACCTGGTCACCAAGGAATGGTCCCCGAGTAAGCCGACTTATCTCAATCTATGGACCCTGATTGAACTGAGAGAAGCCCTGCTAAACAACAACGTTGCACGATTAGCCATTCCGAAGCTGGCGTGTGGACTCGATGGTTTGAGTTGGCGTACAATCCGGAACATGATTGAAGTCTTGTTCAGATTTACGGGAATCGAGCTACTTGTTTGCTGCTACAACCCAAAGCTGAGATCGGGAGAGAAAACTGTAGACTGCTATTTCTACCAGACCTCGCAATGTACCAGGGGCCAGCTTTGCAAATACCTTCATTCACCGTGTACATCTCGGGACGAGCATGTACCTAAGGGGGCAGTGTTGCGGACCCGTACCGTGTGAACTCGGCCTTAGACTTCAGGCGCCTGCTATGACTCATACGCCCACCGACGTTCGAAGAACGAATAAGAATTTACTAGACAAGTCTGGACTGTCTGTTTCTCTCGTATATAAGCCGATGCCCGAAACCTGAAGAAGATAGAGATAAATAACCGATCGACGCGTACAGTTACAATAGCCGCGCTAATTCAAAATAAATTTCTGTTAGATAAATAATTAGATAAATTGTAAATAAGTTATAAATAGTTCTTTAAGTTTTTAATTGTTATTGTTTTTGTTAATTAGTGTTAAATAAATAGTGTTTAAATAAATTGTGACTTTCTATCCACACGGAACCGACGAAAAAAACGTAACAATGTAATATAAACAATCAAATCATTTCTCCAGAAGATGGTAGAACAGTATAATGGCCAGCGACGTGCCTGGACCTGTCACCAAGGGGGGGGGGGGTATTACGTTGAGAACTCAGTGACTTTTTGGCTAAAAGATATTTTATTTCGACAAAAAACCGTTTCATTTCTCAAGATCTTCTTTTAACTGGATGTATATTTAGTCCAGCATTTTTGCAATTTTTTTATTGGTGGATTTTATTCACACTTCCTTGAGGCAGTGGCGCATCTAGAGATTGAGTCTGGGAGGGGTAGCGGCAATATTTAAATAAAGAAAAAATTTAAATTAAATTTTCTCTGAAAGCCACCTATTGTAGCTGTATAGTTGCAAACACGTTACAACAATTACAAGAAATGTTGAACACATATACCTGGGCATATCAATCATGTGCACTCCCCCGGAAGATCATAACAATGCTATAAAAATCGGAGAAGGCCTTTTGGAATATATAAGGGAATTTAATTACCTCGGCAGTTTGATTTCGGAGAAGGCCAATATCGACTCTGAAATTCAGCACAGGATTAGCAGCGCCTCAAGAGCATTCTGGAAATTAAAAGACAGGGTTTTCTACAATCATGACTTGAGTACAAAAACGAAACTTGCAGTGTACCGAGCAATTATAATCCCCACCATGTTATATGAGAGCGAAACCTGGGTGCCATACCGCCGACACATGAACGCATTAAACAAGTTGCGACAGAGACACCTTAAACAACTCTTAAGAATCCGGTGGTTCCATCATGTCTCAAACGTATCGGTCCTTGAAAAAGCTAACTGCGAGAGTATTGAACTCATGGTTACAAAATCCCGCTTAAGATAGGCTGGTCACGTATGCAGAATGCAAGAAAACCGCATACCAAAATCTCTGCTTTACCGTGAATGGGTAGACGGTAACAGGAGGCCGGGTGGACAACTCAAAAGGTACAAGGACATTTTCCACGAAAACTTAAATGGGATTAACATGCAAAATCATTGGGAAGAAGCAGTTCGCAATAGAACTCAATGGAGAAGAATTAATTGTAAACTCAGTTAACAGCGACAACCAAAAAGTAAAGAGGCAACAAAGCAATGAGATTTTTGAATGTCCGGAGTGCGGTAGGCAAATAACATCACATATCGGGCTTTTCAGTCACAGAAAAGCTCATGAAAGAAAACTCCTTGCGTGACCATCTTTTGATGCGTGTCGAGTAATGGCAGTATGTATGTATGTATGTATGTATGTAGCTGTGGGAAAAATAAACTTGGATTGGCCTGGATATTCTATTTTAATTGGTATTATTAATTTATTTTGTAAGAATTTTTATTATATACGACATTTTATAACTTAAAATTTCTTCATGGGAGGGGTAATTACCGTATATGCGCCCCTGCCTTGAGGAACTCGGTAAGCTTAATCAATAAAATGGATAGTGCAGAGTCATAGTAGTTATTAATCAAGACTTTCTTTCGTATCAGTGATGTTTTTTTTACGCAAAAAGTAATGTAAGAATGTATTCTTAATCAGAACTCAGAACATGAAATTGACTTATTTCCATTTTCGTTAAAATTCACGAGATTGTCTGCGTTCTGTCAGACACAAACTAAACGACATAGCTTGCTCAATATTTAACAGTAGTCTATTAATAGATGACAGTTGACAGGAGTAATGTTGCATTCAGCGGGAAAACGTGGGTTAATTTAAATAGACTATTTTTAATAAATAGTACTGAGTGTGTGGTTGGTTCTTTGTGAAACATCCTTGAAATATTAGTATTTTAATAAAAAAACCTTTTAGATGTTTCAAGTTTAATGAGAGTAATTTAATTTTATCTCTACATACAGGGCAATCCGGCATACTCAGGCAATAGTGCGTCGGGCATCTATATAGCTCCTAGAATAAAAAACTTGAGAATTCTGTTTAAGTGCAAACCTAAAGTATGTACGGGGATGTATTTCAGGAAAATATTTTAACCTCTATAGGGTGGCTCAAAAAAGTGTGAGTAGATCGGAATGATGTTTTTTAATGGAACAGCCTGTATATTGTTGCATTTTTGGCTTCCTTTCAGCTCACTTTACATAATCCTAAGATATGGGTAAATATATTTTGATTGTCAGAGATATTAATAAATAAATAAAAAAAATATATTTTTCAGCCTTTCTTAAAAAAAATTATAAAAATTCAAGCACTGGTCTGAAATCAAAACTATATTAGAGATATACTTTAGATGGTATGTTCTCACTTTGCTATAAATATGGTAATCGTAAATCACACAGGATGTTCAAAATTCTATGTCAAACTTTCTAAAATATAAAATAATTTGTCTTTGTTTTTTTAACGGGAATATATAATATTTTTATCACATAAAAATGAACATTTTTTCTATTTAAAGTATTTCAAGTTTTTTAATGGTTTCGTAGATATACACAGTATTTCATATGGGGCTTTCAACGATAAAATAAGAGAGAAAAATAATTGGGTGGCTTTGATAAACATTAAATACAGTAAATGCCAAAAATGTATGGAATACTACTTATTATTACCTCGAAAGCACCGAAAGAACCCGGAGTTAATAATTTCAAGTCCCGGTTCTGAAATCCTACTAATAACAGATCACGAGCTCCTGTACCTCCGTAGAGGCCGTGAGTCTACATAGGGATGTTCGGTCCTAAGATATCAGTACCGGTATCCGGTACCACGAAGTGCCGGTCATGCAACCTGTATACCGGTTCCAACAATTAGATCGGTGAGACCGATACTGAACACCGGTTCAGTATCTGTATACCGATACCGGCTAGACCGGAAGACCAAATGGACCGGAGGACCGGAAGATCGGATAGACCGAAATACTTACTTAATAGAGTGAATATCGGCTATTAAATATCCTGTAAAATCCTGTAAATCCTGTAATATATTTATATCTTAGACAAGGAAGGAGAGGGGACAGGTAACACGGAAGCTGAAAGTGAGGCCACTTGTCACTGCTCGAAATTCTCCAATGGCCTAGCATCAGAAATTAGCTTGTACGTAGACGATAAAAAATATTTATTAAAACGTTAACTAATATATCGTTTATTTTTGAGTAATGCATATACAATTTTGTATTTTATATTCTCACCTTTATAATATTAGAATATCTAAGTCGATAATGCAAAATTTATTTAACAGTCACAGTGAACTGATCATCAAGACAATTATTTATTCATTAACGTCTGTATAATGTATAATTAAATAAAAAATAATGTAAATATATATGTTTTAAACGTGTATATACCGTATGATCGAAAAACAACGGCATCCTGTTTGTTTGGAAATGACGATCGATGACATTCCCCATATAACTCTACATACAAAATGACATAAAAACTATATAAAATGACATCAAAAAGATTGAGAGGAATGTCATCGACAGCCATTTACAAGCCAACTGGACGCCGTTTTTTTCGATCATACGGTTAATAATGAATCTAGCCAATCCCCTTCACACTTGCCTACGGATTCAATGAATAATGTAATTTTTAATATTTCTTACCTTAAGTCATAAGAATATCCCAATTTTCCGCAAAAAAATAAACAATTCTAGAAGCTGTGTTATTTTATTTATTTATTTTTAAATTTTTATTAATTACTCACTGAAACTATTATTATACACCTAAATTAGCAATTTTTTTGAAAGGACATTTCCAACCAAACCAAATCTTGGCAGGTAAAATTTTTATGTAACAACTATACATATAGATTTTTTATAACCAAAATTTTTCATGTTTTTTTTATAGTTTACAATTATTATTTTACACATTTGATAACAATACTTTATACATTTTTTTACATGTAAAATATATAAAAAAATGTTTATTGCAGAAATTATATTTCTCTGATTATAATACCCTATAAAAATAGTTTGCTTTGGATATGGTACAAGACATATTTAAATCATTTTACATATTTTTACTGCTATAATGAAAAAAATGTACATTTTATGACTACATACTCACCATACTAAACAACACAGTTTATAAATAAAACAAAACAGTTGTCACAAAAAATATAAAAATTCACTCTGTGTCACCTCGAAATCTTGTCTCCATAGTATGGCCGCCGATCGAATTTTGGCCTCACTAACCGATCACGGGAGAATATGCGTGTTACCCGTCTCCTCCCTTACCTTGTCTAAGATTGGGCTGCTAAGGGCTGGCAAAGGTTAGTCTTGGGTCGAGATTTCCGTATGTAAGAAGAGTACAATGCGTTTATAATGTACTGAACAAAGAGAGAACAGTAAACACGTTGCCAAATGTTGCCAAACGTATGAAATGAATCGAGAAACTGTGCACATTGCTAAGAGACGTGGAAAGGAATATAGCACATTTGTCGCAGTTGACCGGTCGACCCAAGGTCTGTTCCCAGGAGAATCCCTGACTAGTCAGCACGTTTCTCATTGGTTAAAATGCCTAGAACCCTGATTAGTCAGAATAATAGAACAGAAACCTGATTAGTCAGGTTTCTACACATTTCAACCAATAAGAAACACGCTGACTAGTCAGGGATTCTTCTGGGAACAGTGGGAACCCCAATCAGTACCTCTATCAGTATTTAAAGTTCTAGGAAAAGGTGTACATCATGCGTTCTGCTTCACGATTTAATTACGTCTCGTGATACTTTATTTGTTTATTTATTAACGAGTCGTTGTAATTTTCCCTATGGCTTGAAAATTTTTAAGTGCAAGCTAGAAACACTTGCATTTTTGGTAAAAATAAGTGGAATTGAGTTGGTTTTCGACAGTGGCTGGGCTATTAGAAATCTGAATTCAAAAATCGATATCTCGAAATCTATTAGAAATAATTGATTGTAGTTTTTTCAAAAACTTTCTAAATATTTCTGCTGTATTTTCTTCGTAGACAGTAAGTGAAATTCTTTATCAATAAAAAAAATTACACGACTGCTGAAAATTGCTATGCTCTAAAAGTAAATAGATGGGTTGTTTACAATTTTTGAATGGAAAAAACAACCTTATCGAATTTTTCTTATGTAAACATATTGTAAAAGATCCGATCTTCAAAATAAAAAAAAAGTTTCAATATCTAAAGGGTTTCTTGAGTTATGGCGTCTTATGTGTTAAAAAGTTGAGTTTTTAAATTATCGCGATTACTGACATTTTCTGGTTATAAAAAAAAATACACCTTAAAGATATCCTTATAATTCCATTTCAGATGCTCAGAAACATTTCTAATGATTTTATCTAGTTATCTTTTCGAAAAAAAGTCTTTTAAAAATAAGCGGTTTGCGATCGTGATTTTACTTTACTTGATAGGGAAAGGCGTACCGGCAACGTGCCACGCCCCTTCTAATTTGAAGTTCAATAAAACACAAGTTTACTTAATGCAGAATGAGTTACATAGAGGCCACTAGCTTTTTAATTTTAACAGCCGGGTGGTCGGGGTTCAAAGATATTAATAAAAGGACGCCACGAGATTATACTCTATGAACTCGGCAATAAAGATGTAACTATTAAGTAGACTTCAACACTAACCTCGAACTGTTGAGTGCAACTATCATGAACTTCAAATATTCTATAACTATTTGTACTTAAGTGACTCTAACTTAACTATGAGACTAGACTGTAAATAATACTACTAAAAATATTTAAGCAATTTATTAAAATATTAAAAAGTTATAAAGAAAAGAAATGAATGAAATGTAAATGTGATTGGAATATATTAAGTCAGAATTTAAATCAATAAAAACTAAATCTATGACGTCATCCCCCTTAACTTAAACTAAGTATGCTCTAAGGGCGGAATACAAATATCAAACTAAATCTAACTAATATCTAAACGATCTTACTCTACAGTGTAATGTCTTGACAAGAACTTGAAAACTACTCGGAAGTCCCTCCGGCTGAGCTTCGGTGTATAGCAATGGGGTAGCTACAGCAGGCTACAGCAGCTCGGTGTACTGTCACTGGAGCCCGTCAGCAAACGTACAGATACCAGGCAGGTGTAGGACTTCAACAGGTGACATAAAAACCCTAAATAACATTGGTTGTCTTAGAAAAGAGCCTCAATTATAGAACAAGGACTAGCACAACGTGTAAGAGTTAATAAAGGTAATAAAGAAGGACTAATCAAATCTGAACTTTACCTCAACAAGGGTTTATGATGTCCAGCGGGTAACTCTACACACGGGCAACAGGAACGGATGGAATTCTGGACTGTTCTCTGCTGTACGGTCTGGATCGGTCTTCTTGCTCTACAATTACGAACAACCAAATAAGACTTAAGAAAGATAACACTCAACTAATCTTTCTACACCACGTGGGCGTGGAAAAGTCGAAAAGCAGTCAACAATACGAATAAAAATCAGTTGAGCATTGACTTAGAATAGGCAGAAGAATTATAGCATACCTGGGAACTGTTCGGGGACTTCTTGGGCACGTGGAATCGGAATATCGGTCGGAGAATTTGGCTATTTTAATCCCATTATGGAAATTGGTCGGTGGTCCATGTAAATCCCACAAATTACAACCACGTCTCTGACCAAATGTCCCAACTTGGGCATCGGCGATTCCGGGACAATTATTTTAAGCTTTTAAATAATTGAAACAAAACAGTAAATATTAGAAATTAAAATATATTATGTGTGTAGTATACACTTTTTAGTTTCAGGTCCCGGCCAAGGCAAAACTTTGGCCGGGACAAACTTTCTGATTCCTGGTTAATCCTGGCCAAACCGGGACGGTTGGGAACCCCTAATCTGACCAAATGTGTTCCGGAAGACTTAATCCTTCACTAGGAAGACCTGCTAACAACCGGAAATTTCCCTCCAGGATATAGATAGAGAACTATATATCTTGACTAGTCCAACTCACAAAAAGGCATAAATAAAAAACGATGTTGTAGATTATTTTCACAGCCATCTTTGATATCCGGTCAATGAACGAACTAAACTCACAAATTCCCACAATTAAATGAACGAATTGCACACTGCGATCCACATCAAAAATAACCAATTTAACTACGAAATTTTATCTGATAATTATAAAATTTCAATAACCAAAACAAAGGATAAATAAATCCAAAAACATCTGATTTGATTTGACAGTGACAAGTGACGGACAAAAGTGATGGTCAAAGATATAGAGAGATGGACAAAAAGCCTACTGCTGGTCGGCATCAGTGACAATTAGTGCAGCTGCAGCGCGGTGTATATCGGGTTGCATAATTCTAAAATTTAAATAAAATAATATTTAACAATAAAATTATAGTAAACATGATGCAAAAATAATAGTTATTTGCGATAATTTATGACCTAGCACACAGAGGTCGTTGCGAGGAAATTTGACTGTTACAAACGCCGCAACAGCACTCCGTCGCATTTCTCTCACTCCGACTTAATAAGATCCCTATGCGATTTACTTCCACATATGTAAATACCGACCCAATAGTAACAGTTGCCAGCACGGTATAGAAATAATGCACTCGATATTTCTTAATCAACTATATTGATAATATGATTCGGATGGACCGAAATACTTACTTAATAGAGTGAATATCGGCTATTGAATATCCTGTAAAATCCTGTAAATCCTGTAATATATTTATATAGAAATAATACACTCGATATTTCTTAATCAACTATATTGATTCTCAACTAATAAACAATATTACAAATTACAATAATAACACGCTGGTTTTTCTAGACAAAGACAAAAACCGCCACTTTTTAAATCGTCTGTCAGTATACTACCAAATACAAGTGTATATAAAGTTGCCTACCGTTAAAATCCTTCTATGAATGACGCGGTCAATGGTCAATATAAACTATATCTATCGCACCTTAACCCATTACAGTGGCGGATACAGGGGGAGGGCCCATGGGGCCCGGCCCCCCCCCCCCCTAAAGTCTGTGAATTGTGTAAAATATTAGGCTTTTGTGTTAAAAATGGCGCCCTAAAAACCATATTCTACATTGCTTTTCATTTTGGGCCCCCCCTAAAATAAATTCCTGTATCCGCCCCTGACCCATTATATTTTCTATACGTAGTATACCGTACCTTGTTGGCGTCACGAGCCGCGGCACTTGGAGTTTAATACGTGTAAAACATAGCGTGAACGAAGGACAAAATGAAACTTTGACGGGCAATAGAGAAAATGGGTAAAATAAAATATTTTCAAGCGAAAACTGGAAAAATTGGGAATAGTTTTGAATATAGCCACAAGAATAGATACCGTATGATCGAATAAAAACGGCGTCAGCGATGGCTATGAAATGAAGATCGCTGTCATTTTATATGTAAATTTTTATGGGAAATGTCATCGATCGTCATTTCCAAGCCAACTGGACGCCGTTTTTATTCGATCATACGGTACTTGTGGTTAAGCTGCCACTGCCTAACATGCCTAACATGCCTAAGTCGATCTACAATCTAAAATGAGATACCCTGTATAAGATTCTGTCCAATAGTATTTAATTGAAAAGATTTTAGTCGTATAAATTCCGTGTTAGAAGCGTATAGACTGTGTTTGTGGAAGACGTTGATGGCAAACCGTAACTTTTATAACTCCATACGTTATTCATATAGGAGGCGTCGTGCAAACGCCACTTGACGAAATTGTAAAATTTATTTATGAGATATTTTATACCTTATGTAATGTCGTCTCCTGTCGTCAAACGTCAAACTATCCCGCTGGCAAAACCCCAATTGCGATCACACGGTCGTAAAGAATATTCCTAAAAATCGAAAAAAGTTGAGTTTATTTCATTTTGGATGTTTAGTTTATTGAAAACGTAAAAAAATATTCGGTACGAAGCAACGAATACTCAAATTCAGAGCTTTTTCTAAAATTCCTCTAAAGGGTTTTGAAATAAATGTCTTTAAATGCAATGTTGCCACCGCGTTTTAGTTTATCGTTGTACGGGATCTAATTGAAGTCGGAATTACTGTGGTGTTCTTATCACTATCAACTTTACAGCCGTTTTCCTGCTTCAACATCATTCTATACCTACAACCGACATCTTAACGGCTTGTCATTAGCCATTTTACGACAAATAAAAAGGAACGTTAACTTTTTAATAGATACTTTGGGCCACTAAAAATAATAATACGTTTAATCTGCACAGATTTTTGTCTCAAATGGTTGTAATACGAGAATACAGAGCTGCAAGTTCACAGTCTTTTTTTATTTAAATCATTTTAATGACTCAAGTCATTTGATTTTAAGTCATTTTTCGAAAGCTGACTTAGGACTTTAAATCTAAGTCTTTTTGAAAATGATTTATGATATAAATCTTCCGAAAATAAGAAAAAAAAATCCGAAATAGAAAAAGATTTTTTTTTATGTTTATTTATAAACCATACGATTGAAAAAAAACACAACGTCAAAAACGACTGGGGAATGACAATCGATAATAATTTTGACGAGGTCAACACCTAGACGTCCTTACTTGACCCGTACTCTTCTTTATGTTTTAATGGCGCTTATACTGCCAGTTGGCTTTAAGAAGGTTGAAATTTATTTATATATTGAGTAAAATTCATTTTTAAATGGTGTAGTTTATAGTTCTAGAAAGAATCATTTCTTTGAAATAGATTTCTGTGTCAGGAAACGTTCTTATCTTTTTTTAATATCTCTACATTTAGTGTTGATTTTTGACGTAGATTTTTATTTTTGATAACTATAAATGATTTTTAAATGACGTATAGTTTAAAATTCGAGAATTTTTTTTTTAGAAATGGATTTATGTGTCTGGAAATCTTCTACCCTTTTTTAATCTTGCTATAATTAGTGTTAATTTTTGACAATTTTTAGTAAATGACGTCTAGAGATTGACTTCTCCAAAATTATTATCGATTGTCATTCCCCAGCCGTCTTTGACGTCGTTTTTTTGATCATACGGTATAAATATATACAGAGCGATCTACATACACACTGTTTAAAATAATAGTTGGCAGTTTATCGTTAGACCATTTTATGATTAGATGGTAGGGTGAAGGAAAGGGTGGAGGCTATAAAAAACTATCGATCGAAAAATTTTAGCAAATTATGCCAATGTTATTACTATATCTCAATACAACTATAATATATAACCTGAAAAAGAAATACAGCTGAACTCGAGTAATTCGGACACGCGCCAAATCAGACACTATAATAGGTCGGCGTCTCTTATCACCCGGACAATTTTGATATTTTTACTTCTTCATTCCGGATCCCAACAAAATTGAAAGGCAAATGAAGGAAAGTCCACATTTTTCTTGAACGGTGGATGCAGTACGTACTCTTTTCTTTGTAGTACAGGAGTCAGGAGTATCGTATACTGCTAAAAAATAAAGCCAACTAAACGACACTTGCTGAAGAAATGAAAAGATTGGATTTCATTTGCAAGGAAGAAAGAGACATAATGTTTCTGTTAATGTTACGTAACATTCCATTTTTTCTTGTTCTAGTGCGAATCCATTAGGATGTTTGCGATAACATTTTCCATCGCTTCTCTATTCCTGGCGGTGTTTATTAACGATTGTACATACAGCCAAGACATTTTCTTCCTTCCGATATACCTCCGGCCTTCGATTAAGATGCAATAATTTATATTTGGGGTTTCGCATTATGCGCCTCAGGTATGCCATTTTTTGCTGTTTCGAAATTTAATATTTCAGATATAAAAAAAGCAGAAATACCAAAAACAAAAAAAATATATATATCTACCACGACCATATACAAAATAAAAAAGATTTAAATGAACTTAAGGAGAATTTGTTTCTGGTTTGACTGAAGAGTATAATAAGAAGATAAATTGAAAAGACACTACCAGGCCACCAGGCATTGGAAACAAAGGGAACACATGACGACTTAAATGAGACAGAGGTCAATGTTGAAAATGAAACTTAGCAACACTGTAAAATCTTTATCAAAGAGTATCTACTGGGCAGAAGAAAACGATTTTTCTACGCAAGATGTTTGTTTGGTTTATTGAAAGGAGTAAAAGAGAAGGCTGTTGAGGCAGCAAAATCGATAAGTAATGTATGCATAGTCTACGTTAATAATAATCGCTGATAAATTTGGATAATCTGAAATTTCTTAATTGTATTGCCAACCAAATAAGCAAAATCAGAAGACCCAACTAGGTATTCCAGTCATTTTGGATCGCTTTGTATAAGGATGTACACCACCGTTTACACTCATATACACAGTTCTTTGGATTTTATTTCATTCTATACAGTCCCTATAAGTAGTAATTTTTAATTTGGGATCAATTAATTTGTTCATTCCAAGTATCCTGATCGGATTTAAACATTTACATTTTATATGCGTGTTGTTTAAACCTGATTTTAAAAATTAAAAAAGAACTTCTTATTTCATGTTTAGGGTCACGCTATTTTCACATTTTCCTTCATTATACTTTGGGACAACTGTATTTTTTTCTAAAGTCGATTTCTGACACGTGTTTGCTTTTTAGGTAAAACTTCAGTATAAATACCTCGGTAAATACCTATTTAAGCAGATGTAACAATCATTATAAACATGAAATAAAATATTTTATTGGACTGACATCATCATTAGTTTTGGAATTTTATTTTAATTCTTTTTTTTTCACATTCTGGAAATTCCCATACATGGGATTGCTATAATTTTATTATTGTTTGCTATAAAAATGCTTCTCTAAATTTACGCTTTTGTCAATGTGGTTTCTTGCGGACACAGCAGGCTTCCACCACAAGTTTGCAATAACTGACTTCATTATTTTTCCTCTTTGCGTTTGTTTATTTATGCCCGTTATGTAATGTAACACGGACCGAACTGAACATCAATGTTCGTAAAACCAAAGTCATGGTCATTTCTACAAAAGAACATCAGCCAACGAACATAACGGTAAACAATTCCAACGAACATAACGGTAAACAACATCATAGAACAAGTAGTTAAATTCAGGTATTTTTGATGTTAGATCGCTGAGGATATGGATCAGGACGTAGAGATTAAAGCCAGAATCAATCTCAACAGAACCATTCTTTTGTAATAAAAGATCTAACACCCGATATCGTATGATCAAGTTCTACATTCATTCTATACTTTTATACGGAATGGAATCCTGGAGCCTGAAAGTGATTGTGAAATGAGGAAGATCGAAGCCTTTTGCGGTTATTTCGTCGGATGCTGAAAGATCGGGGAAGTTAGCAACTCATTGAAAGCAGGAATTATAAAATACGATCCTGCTTGGGCTGCTACAATCCTGCTTTATCCTGCTTCAAATCCCAGCCACACCTACCAATTTTGAGCTATAGCTACTTTTATTTTGGTTGCTAACTTCCCATTTGGCAACACATGAGAAGCAGGATCGCCAAAACTGGTTCCTGCTTGCGCTGCTATACCCCTGTTGCATCCTGCTGTAAATTTCATCCCAGCAACACTTGCTGTTTTTAAGATACAGCAAGTTTAAGTCTGATTGGTGACGTCACACATAGCAACACAATAAATGCAGGATGGCTGAAACAAGTTCCTGCTTTGGCTGCTACAGAGCGCATCAACCAAGAGAGGGAGCTTCTAAATATAATAAAGAAAAGGAAATGTGCATACTTTGGCCATATTCTTCGTAACGAAAAATACAAACTAGAATTTTTAGAATTTAGAATGAATGGGACGGGGGTTAATCACTGCGACCTTACAGATCTATTGTGTCCCCCTTTCTTGAGTTATAACTCATCATACAGTCCCAGGGTTTTCACAAAAGCCAGTATCTGGGATGGTTTTATAGAGGGTAGTTCTTCATCTCCAATATCAGTCGTACCAACGTTCATGGTACGAATGGTTGTCGTCTCGGCGCACTCAGTGATGAGGTGTACTGGTGTTTCCCCACTTTCCCCACAGAATCTGCATTCGCCGTTTCTTCTTAGTTTCAATCTACTGAGGTGTTCATTGAGGAGACAGTGTCCTGTTAAAAACCCCGTGACAATCCGAAGATTGTTCTTACTTAAACCCAGGAAGATCTTTAATTTTTCTTGATCGTAAACCCTCAGAAACTTCTTCATTGAGAAGACAGTGTCCTGTTAAAAACCCCGTGACAATCCGAAGATTGTTCTTACTTAAACCCAGGAAGACCTTTGATTTTTCTTGATCGTAAACCCTCAGAAACTTCTTCGAGTGTCTTAGACTATTGCAAGATTCCCATTCCAGGTTGCGGATGGAGTCTTCCAAGATCTTGAGTTCCTCCTTGAGTTGGTTACCACTTGGAAAGCAGAACGGTTCTGGTCCAGTTAGTGGACTGTTCGCTCCTTTTCTAGCTAGATCATTTGCTTTTTCATTGCCGTCTATCCCTTGATGAGCAGGCACCCAGAGTAGGAGGACTTTAAATACAATCTACTTCGCCTTATCATCAAAGGTAAAATTGAGGGGAAGCGAGGTTCAGGCAGAAGACATTAGCTGTCGTGGATGAGAAACATAAGGGATTGGACAGTTATTAATGTTCAAACATTCGTGAGAACAGCAGAAAGGCAAGATGAATTCGCTGCAGTGATCACCAATCCTCGCTGAAGATAATGTGAATCCAAAGAAGATATTATTTCATAATTCATCATTTTCTACTAGTCCCAAACAAATTATAAACTAATATAACTAACAAATAACTAAAAAAATGGCCTTTTTAAAATATCTCTACTATCTGTTACTAATTTGGGGCCTTTATAGCCTTTCTTTATTACTTTCCTATCTTACTTCAACAAGAATAACCACCGTTGTACCTTTTTATGTTCTTTTCATGCAATAACTTTATAATCCTTAACGTACTGCTCCGTATTATTCTAGGACCGACAGGGAGAACAAAAAATGGCATAATATTTTAACGACAGTCTCTTAATTTTATAGAGGTGGCTGTGTCTGGGACCACGGGAAACAAGAACTAAAGAAAAGGAACAGCGTCATCAAATTCCCCTCACACATAGTCGTCAAAGAAAGAAAGAAACACACGTGTTAACTTTTATTAGGTCCTTTAAGAAAAAAGGAAGCGGTTCTTTAAGACCCTCCTTTTAATAGCGTCAGTTTTTTGCAGGTTATGTTGTAGGAAAATAGAATTATTGCGATATTCAACGGAGAACTCATTTCTGGTCAAAATAGTATTACGATTGCTTTCCACTTAGACCAAGAAATTTCCAGATATTTGCATTTTTATGAATTAGTGTCAGTTAGACATCATTTTGATTTACAGTACGTCTGTCCGTTCTGTAGCTACGGGGTATCCGTGAGAGGGGAAACGATACTCTCTCTATGTTTTTCGTAAAAATTAGACGACGCGTCCCATCAATAAAAATTCGACAAATTTACAAGTAGCCAATAAAATGAGTGGGCGGAGCTATTTGCGGTGACGTACTCGTCAAGTCGACGTACAAAATATATTGCTGTTTATTTAAATGTTTTTTGTCCGCATTCCTTTCATAGACACAGATCCAGCAGACGTACTGTATGTTAAAGTTTAATATATTTTGTTCTAGTATGCCGATTTTGATGATTTTTTAAGCAATTTGTAGCTAAACGATTTGACTTTTTAGTATCTCTTTCTAAGTTAAAAATGAAAATTTCCATCTTTCAATTATACGAGGAAAAATAAAATGTTGATATTTTTTTGAAAATTTGAAACACTCTGTGGAGTAAAGCAGCAATATCCTTCATAACTTAAAACCATCTTTTAATTCAGAAGTAAATTGTCATTTCTGTCATTTCTGTCATTTTTTGAATGTTATATGTTGAAATCTTCTGACTAGTTGGACAGACTTAGGCCCTAAACACTTAATGGTAATTTTATAGAACTGCAAATTTAGTTTCTTCGCATTGCCAGATGGCGCAAAATATATTATGCAAGTACAGAGTACAGGTTTCTAATTTATATATGAATATGACATGACAGTCTCTATGTTGACTACCATCTATGGTCTATAATAGTTTTGATCTAGTTGACAAAATGTTGGTGATCCGTCAAGTTATTTTTAAATCATTATTTAAATAATTTATTAATTCAGATATTCCTGATTTGTCGGAAAATTCGGTGATTTATGTTTATAGTTTGTGTTTTAATTAGTTTGTGCATTTTGATATATGCCGTGGATCATCATTTTCATATTAGATACTAAACTTTTTACAAATACTAAGACATTTTCACATTTTAGAAATGATAAATTTATGAACCAAATAAATAAATAGTTTAATCATAAATAAGTAAGTACATAGTTGGTAATATACCGGGTCCGTCTCAAAAGTTGCTCACCCCTATAACTTTTTTTTATTTTTTCAGACAAAACAACGATATTTGGTATGTTAGTATATGACATAAATTAGGATTGATTGACGTATTCAATTGTTTTCGGTCACTTCCGGTTTCACTGGAAATATCTATAAGCTTAGATTTTTAAATGGCACCCTCGGTATTTTTTTACTTTATTCGATAGAAAATAACACTCTTAATAGAATCACGTATCATATGTCAACTTTTGGCATTTTAGCATGTTTTTTTTTAATTTTTCATTTTAAAAAAAGTGCTTTTTCCAAATATGCTAATGAGACACCCTCGTTCCATTTAAAAAAAATTGAGATATGATTAAAAATACGATTTGGGCATCTTTTAACCGGCCAGGATAAGACACTAAAAACATTAGACGATCAAATCTATTTATCCAAGGCTCTTTGATTAAAAAATAGTGAAGTTTGTTTAGTGGGTTTATTTGGTATGAACTGTAGTTCTAGTCACTCTGCGGTTTGAGTGTCACTGATATATATCTCCCACAATCACAGATTTCTGATGCTACATACTCTAAGGTTTGGGTCTGGTTTCTCTATAGTTTTTCTTTCACTTGAGAAACATATAAAACATATTTTTCTTCCCTTCACCTTTTTGAGTACCACTGGTTTTACCAATAACTAAAGAATACAAGGATAAATAGCCACCGAGACCAAACTGCGACCATTCTTCCAAACAGTGCCGTGGCACATATTTTTCTTAACATAGCCGCTTGAAGCGATATTTATATTTTTGGTAAATATTTTCACTACGCCTATGGTGTGTCCTGTGGTATCATACTAATTAATTACGAGAAAAAACGTATTAAAACGTTAACAAAAGGTACAAAAGTAGTATCGACGTATAGCACATATCAAGTACATATAATATCAGAAAAATAATTGTCGAATTCAATAAAAAAACGCTAAAAAGTGAACTGTTTATTTCCCTATAAAACGTAACTCCTGGCTCTTTCTTATCATTGCGTTTTTTACACTTGAAAGCTGAACAAATTACCATTGTAATAAAGTTTATACAAAGTTCACTACACACAACCAACTATTAAAAATCGCTAAAATTGTCGCTGATGACCAGCTGATGATTAATTCGTTATGTCCAAAAAAATGGCGTCTAAGGTCACAAATTCTGCTGCAGCCCGTATATGGCCGTTACATGTCCTTGTATTCTTTAGTCATTGGGTTTTACGGTAGTTGTTGTTACTCTGAGGCTTGAGAACACTGGTTTTTCTACAGCCCTTGTCACTCTGAGGAACACATAAAGCAACAGAGAGATTTACGATCTCATTTCGAAGTTTTGAGATCCGCCGAGTTTTTTCAAATCTTTTTTCGCCGGTAACATTTAACAGCCCGAATCGTAAAAATGAATTCCGAAAGGGTTTTGTAACCCTCTGACCTCTCAACCGTTTCGCCTGAATATCGCATGCACCTTTTCAAAATGGTTAGAGAGGGGACATAAAGGAACCGACTGTGCACTTTGTTTAAAAATTGGCAAATATTATATTATTTTATTTATTTACTTTGTGGTATACCCTCATTAATTTTGATTTTATACTATCTTTAATTACGGCCACAACTTTCTTGCATATTATTTAGTGTTGAGCAAATGCAAGACCAAGACCAAGACTCTCTGGGTCTTGTTTAGGGCTCGCTTTTGGTCTTGCTGCAGGACTCTTACAAGTCTTGCATTTTTTTAAATCGATTTTTACTAGAGGCACATTTTACATAGAAATTATTTAAATAAGACCAAGATCAAGACGGGAAGCCCATGACCGATCTGGCTCTTAACTAATTGTATTCTTTTAATTGCGTTTATTTTTTTGTTATTGTTCTGTCTGATGCCATTTATTCCTGCTTATTTTCTGATTTTGTAGTGCCATCTTAAATTAAGATGGCACTACAAAAAAATTACTTTTTCATTGTTCATCTTTTATCAGAGGCCATCTCGCTAAATGACCTCTGTCCATTGCCATTTATGCGATTGTAGATCACGTCTATTATGAGTCTTTGCTTTGTTTTATCCTATACCGGGTGCGTCTCGAAAATGGCTCACCCCTATAACTTTTTTCAGATAAAAATACGAGATTTGGTATATTAGTATATGACGTACATTAGGATTGATTGACATATTCAATTGTTTTTGATCCCTTCCTGTTTCACTGGAAATTACTTCAACTTATGATTTTTAAATGGTACCCTCGGTATATTTCTACTTTATTCCATAGAAAATGACACTCTGAATAATAATTTTTAATCATATCTCAAATTTTTCAAATGGAGCCAGGGTAGCTCATTTAAAAACATTTTTTTACAAATAATTTAGTACCACTTGGTACCACACACTTGGTATTTTGGTTAAATTGTTGTTATGAACCCCATGTTACAATTTCAAATAAATCATATGCCAATATGTTAAAAGTTGACATGTGATATGTCATTCTATTCAGAGTGTTATTTTCTATCGAATAAAGTAGAAATATACCGAGGGTGTCGTTTAAAAATCCAAAGTTCTAGTCATTTCCGGTGAAATAGGAAGTGACCCAAAACAATTGAATACGTCAATCAATCCTAATTTATGTCATATATTAACAAACCAGATTTCGTTTTTTTAACCGAAAAAAATAAAAAAGTTATAGGGTTGGGCAAATTTTGAGACGCACCCGGTATATCTTCTGTTGGTCCCTCTTTATTATTCCAAGCTATGATTCCAAGTATACATTTTTGCTGCATATACCTTTATACCTTTGTGCTATCTAGAATTTATTTATGAGTTATTTTAATGCCCAAGTTCCCATGTATACATGACTAGTAGTATTCAACACAGATCGAAAGATTTTTTCTACAGCTATCAGCCAAACAGTGGCTTACCGGGTGTTTCAGAAAAGTGGCTCACTCCAATAACTTTGTAATTTTTTTCAGATAATAAAACGAGATTTGGTATGATACTATATGACACAAATTAGGATTAATTGACGGTATTCAATTGTTTTTAGTCACTTCTTGTTTTACCGGAAAGGACTACAACTTTTAATTTTATTAAATGACACCGTTGGTATATTTTCTACTTTATTGGATAGAAAATAACACTCCGAATAGAATAACGTATACAAAAATGTCAACTTTTGGACATTTTTGCATATGGTTTATTTAAAATTGTAAAATGCTGTTCATAACGACTATTTCACGCGAAATATCAGGTGTGTGGTAAAAATTTATTAACAAAAAAAATGATTTTTCCAAATATGGTAAGGAGCCACCTTCGTTCCATTTGAAAAAACTGAGATATCATTTAAAATACGATTTGGGCATCTTTTAACCGGCCAGGACAAGACACTAAAAACATTAGACGATCAATTCTATTTTTCCAAGGCTCCTTGATTAAAAATTAGTGTTTTTAACTCAGCCAATGGCACTCTACATTGAAATTTAAAATGCGCTTTTTTTTAAACGAAAATGTCAAAAATTGACTATGATATGTCATTCTACTCAGAGTGTCATTTTCTATCGAATAAAGTAGAAATATACCGAGGGTGCTACTTAAAATTCTAAAGTTGTAGTCATTTCCAGTGAGAGAGAAAGTGACCGAAAACAGTTAAATACGTCAATCAAAAAAACTATAGGGGTGAATCACTTTCGATACGCACCCAATTTATTGACTGGGCCAGCATTAAAATAAATTTCTTTTCTAATGCCCTGATGGAAAAAATGACCTACAATTCATATCCAAATTAGAAATCAAAATTTATAACTCTTTCAGCGAACTTTTTAACCGGCCGCCAGACGGACCTAAAATTAGCGTTAATAATATTACTCGTATAGATCTTTAAAAAACACACTTCGCAGAATTTCTTTGAACTCTCTTCTTGTCGTAAAATCGGTTTTATTACTGTCCTGTCAGTAAAAAGGTCTAATCCAATAACTTCGTATCTTTCGACTATATTTTCAGCGACAAGAAAATATCGTTCTCGCGTATTTTTAATTTTTACCGACACCAATGTATGAGAGAACCATAAAAAGTAAATGCGTGTAATTTTGAGTACCTCGAGAACATAGAATAAAGATTACAGTGTGGTTTTACGACTATAAATGTGAATATCTCACGTAAATAAGTAAATCAAGAGTTGTTCTAAAATATAGCTCTTTGTCAATGGCTTATCGCCCCCCAGTAAAAACGAACCGCATATTTTCCAAGTTATCGCAATTACATTGACTGCGTCTAGTAACTAACCTAAAAGTAAGAAGAGGCTTTATTTTATAGTAGGTGATATTACACTTGAATAAAGTAATTATTACATGTACACAAAGAATTTCTATACTTAATGCAATAATTTGCTAATTTACAAATAAGTATAAGTAGTACTCGAAACAAAATTTTATCTAGAATTGTCTGGAATGTAGTTATAATCTTAATTTCAATACTAGGTAAATCTTAAATAAAATATAAATCTTCTTAGCTTCTAAGGATAAGGTTTTCTTAAAAAGAAGTATAACTAGATTTGCGGAATGGGGAAACTAGCATATTGTTGGTTCAAGATTAATAATCTTTAAGCCAGTTTAGCTTTTTTTCCGTGTGTCATCAGATTGACAGAATCGGTTTCCTTCTGTTAATCCCATCAGCTGTTGAGCTTGCAATGCCCTTTTAGTACACCCACTATAGTTTTGACTTTTTGACAGTCTTCCCTTGTCGTGTCTGCGTATTTAATAACTATGCTGGGCAGGGTACAAAAAAATCATGATTTTTTTTTATTTTAATCGGATTTTTTTTAATTTTAATCATGTTTCTATTTAAATCGGATTTCCAAGACTCATTTCCAGTTAAATTCCAATCATAAGTGGCAAAATATTCATAACTCTGCCCGATATCAATAATATTAACATTTATACGACGCGTGTCGTTTTTCCACATCGGTCACCGATATATTATATTTTGTAAACTTTGCCAATGACTATTTCCACTAAAAAAGTCGCCCGCTTAGATTAAGGGATTTTGTTTGGAAATAGTCATGACTGTCTTAAATCGAGAATAAACTTAGTACCATCTAATGTTCAAAGTGCAAAATACTTATTGCAGAACAAAATGTGGGTAAGTTTCCTTATGCAGTAGAAATTTGGAAAGAATTAAAGATAACTTGGAGAAGGTAAAAGTTAGCTTCATCAACATATAGGGTGGCCCATCGAAAACGTTCCGCAAGGCATAACGGCCAGGGTAAATTTTTTTTCAGAAAATTCAAAAACACATCAATTTTGTTTGTGAGGGGGACAACTTTTGCCTCAAAAATGATTGCAAAATCTTCAACCCTCTAAGCTGGGGTGTCATCCCCCATTTTTTTTACATGGGAAGGGGGTACCGCAATGAAAAGGGCTTTCTATTCTCTATACTTTCCCGCCTCGTTTTTGAAAATCGGTCTAGTCATTGAGAAAATATGAAGGATTGAAATTTGAAAAGTTTATTTAAACGTTTATCAGAGTAAATGATAAGGATAAATTCCTTCGACCAATTTTCTGTTTTTTCTTATTATTTCTAGATGTTTACGCATTTTTTCACTTGTCACAAGGTTGAACGATCAGGTGCGGTAGTTGCTAGATAGCTGTTCTGTGACTTGCGTTGAAGTTCTTCTTAATATCGTTAAACTTTTTAACAATTATGGTGTACTCACTTGCAGAAAAAATGGAAATAATCGAACTTTATTTTAAAATTAATGAATGTGGCAATCGGGTTGCGCAGATATTCAATGAACGCCATCCTGACAAACACCTTTATGGCAAAATTGTTCGCGAGTTAGTAGCAACATTTCGCGAAACTGGTTCCGTTATGAATAAAAAGAGACAGAGGGAAAATCCTGTAGTAAATGAAGCTATGGAGGTATTCGTATTGAGCCAAGTTGCCATGGATAGTACGCTGAGTACAAGAAAATTAGCCAATGAGACCGGCGTGAATCGTACAAGTGTCCAAAGAATATTAAAAAACACAAGTTCCACCCGTACAAAATACAGTTGATATAAGAACTCAACGAAGACGATTTTGATCGTCGCTTGCAATTTTGTGAAACTATGAGTGAACGAGTGGCGAATGATAATAATTTCTTATTTAATCTATGTTTTTCGGATGAGTGTACTTTCTTTTTAAACGGTGTATTTAATCGGCACAACTGTCGGTACTGGGCTGAGGACAACACCAGAGTTTTGGTATTTTTGGAAATTCTATTATGGGCCAGTTTAACGATATCGAGAAGAACTTCAACGCACAAGTCACAGAACAGCTACCTAGCAACTACCGCACCTGATCGTTTAACCTTGTGGCAAGTGGAAAAATGCGTTTACATCTAGAAATAATAATTACTCTGATAAATATTTAAATGAACTTTTCAAATTTAAATCCTTCATATTTTCTCAATGACTCAATCCATTTTCAAAAACGAAGCGGGGAAATATAGAGAATAGAAAGCTCTATTCATTGCGGCGCCACTTGACCACCCTTCCCATTTGAAAAAAGTTGGGGGATGACACCCCCGCTTACAGGGTTGAAGACTTTGCAATCATTTTTGGGGCAGAAGTTGTCCCTCTCACAAACAAAATTGACGTGCTTTTGGATTTTTTGAAAAAAAAAGATACCCTGACCGTTATGCCTTGCGGAACGTTTTCAATGGGCCACCCTGTACAGTTGTTTCAAAAAATACATAAAACAGCCTTGACACCAACATATTTTTTGACATTGATTATTTATAGATACTCTGGAATAAAAATATTACCTAACATCAGAAGAAACTAGTTCTGCACTAGAGTTTCCGAATTAAATGTATTCGAATACCGGGTTTCTGTCACAAACCAAACCAAACCATTTCAAAATAAATCTCTGCCGTCTGATAGATTCACACGAAATTACTTCAAAAAGCCGTCCAACATTTTAATTGATAAATAGATATTAAGTAGGTATATGTGCAATCTTTTAAAATTATTTTTCAATTTATTATAAGTAGTTAAACGTTACAACAGCAAGTGTAACTTTTTATTTGCTGAATGAGATATAGAGGGTATATTTGTTATTGAATTATTAGTTTTTTTATAGCTTTATACCGGGTGCGTCTCAAAAGTGGCTCACCCCTATAATTTTTTTAGTTCTTCAGATAAAAAAGTGAGATTCGGTATGTTAGTATATGATATAAATTAGGATTGATTGACATATTCAATTGTTTTTGGTCACTTTCTGTTTCACCGGAAATTGGTACAACTTTTGCTTTTTAAATGGCACCGTCGATATTTTTTTACTTTATTCGATAGAGAATGACATTCTGAATAGAATGACATATCATATGTCAACTTTTGACATTCTTGCTTAGTAAAAAATCGTAGTCTTAATCAAGGAGCATTGTAAAAATAGATTTGATCGACTAATGTTTTTAGTGTCTTGTCCTGGCCAGTTAGAAAATGCTCAAATCGTATTTTTAATCATATCCCAATGTTTTCAAATGGAACGAGGGTGTGAAGCATGCGAAGCATTTTTTTACGAATAATTTGATACCATACATTTGGTATTTCGAGTCAAATTTTCGTTACGAACCGCAGGTTATAATTTCAAGTACACCATATGCGATATGTCAAAAGTTGACATATGATATGTCATTCTATTCAGAGTGTCATTTTCTTTTAAATAAAGTAAAAGAATACTTTAAGGTGCCATTTAAAAATCAAAAAAGTTGTAGTCATTTCCGGTGAAACAGGAAGTGACCGAAAACAATTGAATACGTCAATTAATCCTAATTTATGTCGTATACTAACATACCAAATCTCGCTATTTTAACTGAAAAAATAAAAAAGTTATAGGGGTTAGGTAACTTTTTATAACTTTTACAGTTATTTTTCGATTTATTATAAGTTTTTATTTAAGAACTTATAATAAATCTCACGTAATTAACTAAATCAAGAGTTGTTCTAAAATATACCGGGTGCGTCTCAAAAGTGGCTCAAGGTATCAAATTATTCGTAAAAAAATGCTTTTCGCAAATATGCTAATGAGCCACCCTCGTTCCATTTGAAAAAATTGAGATATGATTAAAAATACGATTTGAGCATTTTCTAACTGGCCAGGATAAGATACTAAAAATATTAGACTATCAAATCTATTTTTCCAAGGCTCCTTGATTAAGAATTAGTGTTTTTAACGTAGCCATGGCACTCTAGATTGAATTTTAAAATACGATTTTTTATTAAGCGAGAATGTCAAAAGTTGACATATGATATGGCATTCTATTCAGAATGTCATTTTCTATCGAATAAAGTAAAAAATACCGAGGGATTTAAAAATCAAAAGGTGTAGTCATTTCCGGTAAAACAGGAAGACACCAAAAACAATTGAATACGTCAATCCATTGATTTAAATCAATAAAAAAATCACACTTTTTTGAGCCACCCTATAGAAGATAAAATATTTCCTGAAATACATCCTAATACATACTTTATGTTTACAATTTCTTCTACAAAATTTCTAAGTTTTTTTATTATAGAACCTACATATTATACAGATACAATAATATACAGGATGTTCTATAGAATAGTATCTACAGATACCCGACGCACTATTGCGGGACCCTGTATAATAACGCCAGGTCGGCACACAAGCCAGCTAGAAAGAAGCCTTCTATCTATCCTGATTTATATCTAATTAAACTTTTTACGACTGACCGTTCTGGACTTAATTACGCTCGCAAGACTTTTTATTATCCCTTATTGTTATGCGCCGGTTTTTCGCTAAAATGATTTGCGACCGTTTGAAAAAAAGCCGACTGTAAATTATACCAACGGCCAATAGCGTTTCTTAATAATAATAATAATAATAACATGTTGAAAACTATCGATATTTTGAATATCGATATTTTTGAAATATCTTATCTGGTACGAATAATTTCAATTTTGAAAATTGTAATTCTCTATATTATAATGTTTGTCGATATCTTGATGGGTTAGAGTTTTGTAATAATCATTTAATAATAATTGTTTTGCAAAATTACATTTTTTTTGTGAAAATATCTTATTTTTACAAGTTTCTTATTAAAAATACACTAATGGTCATTTTTTTTGTAAGATTACTTATACTTATATTTTTTTCGCTGATAGCGGTATATAGTTCGATTTTTCTTTGTATACAACGCCCAATGTTCGAACCTTTTTTTAGGTACCGAAATACTACTTTACAAGGGCTAAACAGTTTTACTGAATGGAAATAATAATACATAATACAATATACAGGGTGTTTCAAAAAACAAGTGCCATCTCTTATGGGGAGATTCCTCATGTAAAAATAAGAGTTATTTTTCATATCAACATAGCTACAGGGTGTTAAAGTCTTAATAATCTTCTTTCATGTACTTTTAGTGATTTGAATGAAATTTGGAGGGTAAAAGTTACTATAAGTGTTACATATTTGAAAGCTAAAAAAGTGTCAATAAATTCATCAGGGACGTGCATATGGATTATCACTGGAATATTTTTCAAAAAAAATCATGTGCGCCATTGACTTTTTTCTTTTGATATAAAAATTGTGTAGGCCGTTTAATGCCAATTAAAAGTTATCTCTTAATATTTTGTCTAATTCGGCCTCCTTGATGAGATAAAAACAATTTTATTAATCACAATTAATAAAATTGAAATTAAAATAAAATTAATAAATTATATATTTTACCTAATTTATTATTAAATATTATTACTATTAGTTATTATTACTATTAGTTCAACATACAGCAATTTCAAATAAAAAAATAATGGTATTTAAGATAATTAGAAAAAAAAACAATTTTAAAAAGTTTTAACATCCTCTAACTCCGAACCTATGCATTTTCATACCCATGTTTATAGGAAGTTTTTTTCATATTTTTTGATGAGGAATCCATGAGTACTTATTTAAAACTTTCGCAAGTTAATGATATTAAAATTTTTTAAAGGTTGCTATTAGACTTGGATTAAGGCAAGTTAATAAAATTGCGTTTATCTCATCAAGGAGGCCGAAATCGACAAAATATCAAGAGACACCTTTTAATCGGCATTAAACTACTTAGACTATTTCGCTAACAAAAGAAAAAAAGTCAGTGGCGTACATGCTTTTTTATAAAAATATTCCAGTGATAACCCATATGCACGTTCCTGGCGAATATGTCGACACTTTTTTAGCTTTAAAATATGTCGCATTTACCGTTAAAATTTCATTCAAAACACTAAAAGTACTTGAAAGAAAATTATAATAAATCAAAAAATATTAAGACTTTAATACCCTGTAGCTACGAAACATACCAGAATCGGACCTATGTTGATATGAAAAATAAATCTTATTTTTACGTCAGGAATCTCCCCATAAGAGATGGCACATCTCTTTTGAAACACCCTGTATATCTATACATCATACCAAATAAACTTTTAGTCACGTGATTAAGCTTGACAGGCGCAGCGTTGGCCACTTTTACATTTTCTTTTAATCAAAATGTTCTAGGAAATAAAAATAAATTAATTATAAAAATGGTTTGGTGATTGGTTTCCCCATAACGGCAAACAACCTAACTTTTTGATATTTTTAGTACCTATTTCATTATTTTTGAAAACTTTTTTTAAATATTATATATTAATACTGCAAGAACCCTTCAATTTTTATTTTATATTAATTATAAATACAGGGTGGCGCCCCTCATACGCCGCGGAAGCTCCAAGGAGAACGGTAGTTTATATCGAAATTAAATTTTGGCAGCATATGTAGGTTAACTGAAAGCATTTTATAAAAAATATATAGAATTATACAGGGTGTCCCCCAAAAAAATTACACATCAAAGTTGTGTTTTTTGGCTGTTAATCTGCTTCGACATCTTGTACACTTTGCACTAAAAGAGGTTCTAAGAACAATATTCGACTACCAGGTCTGCTAGTAAAAATTTTTAAGCCTAGTCTTACAACACCATTAATTTATACCAAAAACTCGTAATACAAAACTAAAGTATCAAATGACAACGCCAGGAATTAAATATATAAATGTAGCAACTTGACATTTTTTACAGCAGAGCTACCATCTGAATCCCCAGCTAGAAATTTAAATTCCAGTATGTCACTCCGGCGCCGAATATGTCCATTGTTGGCCACACTGAATTTAAAAATCGCACCCTCAATTACGTAACTAAAGCTTTAATTGGTATCGCTTATATTTACATTCTTTAAATATCGATATTTGATTTGTCGATAGATTTACACATCCCTGCTGCCCAACAAAAGTTGTCTGCTATTCCGAAAACGGTTGTTTAAAATTCCGAGCGGATAAACTTTTAAAACTTATTTTATTTCTCGAAATTTTACGACCATATAAAATTGCCATTAAAAGATTTTCTTTCCTTATCGCCCGATCCTCTTTTTTATATTTTTCCCCGAGTTCGTGAAACAGTTTATTAGAATCGTCTTAAATCAAGTTTGTGCAACTATACTCTTTCATTTTAAATCTACCACATCAAAATTAGATTGAATGTTTTGTCATCTTTTGGGTATCTTTGCCGAGTTTGGTTCTGTATTAATTTGTACAATCCCAGTCTTAATGATGCACAAAAAGATTTGAAAAATCATGCATGGCAACTACGCAAATAAGTTGACTTATTTTTATGGTATAATATATTTATGATTAAAGAACATAAAATTGCATTTGGAAGCATCTGAGTATACTTGTTTTGCAAGATCGAGTTCTGAAGATTAGATCAATTCACGACGTGTATAAAGCCTAGAAATGTATGTTAATAAAAAAAACATTGATTTATCGATACATCGATACAAACCAATGTATCGCTTCATCGATGTTTTTTATAGTATAAATGTAGAATGGTTAGGAGGGAGGTTAATCACCGCAACCTTACAGATCTATTGTGTATTCCCCTTTCTTGAGTTATAACGAGTTAGTGGATTAACGACTAACGAGTCTCAGGGCTTTGGCAAAAGCCAGTATCTGAGACGGTTCCACAGAGGCCAGCTCTCCATCCTCGACATCAGCCGTACCAAAGTTTATGGTACCAACGATTGTCGTCTCGGCGCACTCAGTGATGGGGTGTTCTATAGTGTTTCCCCATTTTCCCCACAGAATCTGCATTCGTCGTTGTTTATTAGCTTCAATCTACTGAGGTGTTCATTGAGGAGACAGTGTCTTGTTAAAAACCCCGAAACCATCCGAAGATTGTTCTTCGTCGCTCTCAGGGGTCGGGTAATGCGGGTGTGTGGCCAAAGGAAATATATATTATACTAGCGTGTACCAGCGATTTCGTTCGCGTCGAATTAAGCATTTGTAAGGGTGATGATACAGCAAAGCAAGAATTTCTATTAACATACAAACGATAAAATTTTCTCACATTTATGTCAGCACGAGAAAAAACAATATGGCTATATTATTATATAACTTGGTAATATTTGAGGGGCAGTTTCATCTCGTTGGAATTTAACTTTCGAAAAATCCGTTTGCCAAAAATAAGCTTTTTCCTACAAGCAGTTTAAGCAGAATCGTGGTTAAGAAATTACCCAACTTTTTGGAACACCGTGTATGATTTTTAAAAATATTCAAAATATGTAAAAAAAACCAAATAAATTATGCTTGTCCAAGCGTTTTCCCGAAAGACTAACCGTTATTTAAATAACAAATATTGTAATATTTGAGGGGTGTTTTCACCCTCTTGGAATTTGAGATTCGAAAAACCCCTCCCTATCGAACCTCTACACCCCACAGTCAATCCGTTTGCCAAAAATCAGCTTTAAACGTCAAGCAGTTTAATGGTCATATTTTATGAAACACCCTGTATAAATTTATAAAAAATCTTAAAATATGTAAAACAACAAAATAAAATATACGTGTTTAAGAGTTTTTCCGAAAAACTCACCGGTTTTAAATAAAAAATATTTTAATATTTGAGGGATAGTTTCACCCCCTTAGAATTCGAGTTTCGAAAAATCCCTTCTTATCGAACCTCTACACCCTAAAGTCAATCTGTTTTCCAAAAATCAGCTTTTTACGTCAAGCGCTTTAAGCAGGATCGTGATTAATCGATGACCAGATTTTTCGAAACACCCTGTATACATTTTTAAAAAATATTAAAATATGTAAAAAAAACAAAACAAAATATACATATTTAAGCGTTTTTTCGGAAACTTGACCATTTTTTAAATGAAAAATATTGTAATATTTGAGGGGTGGTTTCACCCTCTTGGAACTGGAATTTCGAAAAATCCCTTCTTATCGAACCTCTACACTACACCCTAGAATCAACCTGTATGCCAAAATTGAGCTTCTTACGTTGAGTGGTTTGAGCAGGATCGTGATTAATCAGTATGTCAGTCACCTAAGGATTTTATATATTAGTACAGATTTCAGTAAGGCTGTACTTAAACTGCCGTTAAACGGTAGCTTACTAAAATGCCGTTAATAGGTATGTGGTCGTTGATGTGACGCACTTGACGGCTTTATGAAATATAGGAATTTTATAAGGACTAACCAACGCTACCCACCCCACCAAATAACCAACTTAACCAACGCAACAAACCTCGACACTGATAAAAAATATAAAAAACAAATATAAATTAGTAAAAATCAACCAGCCCCACCAAATAACCAACTAACCAATGAATTAACACCCTCCAAATAACCACGCTAACCAACCCGCCAAACAACTAAACCAATCCAACCAAAAAGAGTGAAACCAATGCAATAAGATCACGCTATAAGCAAAAAAAAATATTAAAAAGTTTTGGTCGGCGTGAGATTTGAACCTCGGACCATCCACTTACGAAGCGATAGCCTCAGCCACTGACCCACAGGTGCTCTCGCAGAATGCTTAAGGCTAGGCATTACTTTCCGCCGACATGAACGACGTCACAATATCTATTAACGGCATTTTAGCAGGCTACCGTTTAAGGGCTGTTTAAGTACATCCCTTCAGTAATCTGCCTAAGGGCTTAGCCCGATCCTGTCGTGTTAAGCCACAATCAAAATTCCAAACACACGTGCTTTGATTACGACTTGATTAAGGTTTGCAGAGCTTCAACATTTGCCATAAAATAGCGAGCAATTTATTACAAAACCATATAAATTATAATATATCACTGTAATCACAAAACTTCAATCTATTTCCGTATTGTAACGGAATTTTAAATTATGTCTTTATTTTCGAGAACATTTAGTTCAAACATAAGGAATATTTTGTTGATGTTTGACCATCAAAATCTTGAAAATAAAGAACTTGTCTAAAAATGTGCTACAATACGGTTATAGTATAATCTCTTATCTTTAATTTCCTTCTTCGTTTGTGTAAAAATATCTAGCCAGTTTTGCATAAAACGTTAAATGCCGAATGCTTATTTTGCTACTTTTTCGGACTAGGCTCTTAAATCAAGGAATTTTTTTTTCTAGATACTAAGTTCTGAGAAATTTCTCTTTGAGTGTCTTAGACCGTTGGAGGATTTCCATTCCTGGTTACGGATGGAGTCTTCCAGGTTCTTGAGTTCCGCTTTAATTTCGAAAGCAGAACGGTTTTGGTCCAATTAGTGGAGTTTTCGCTTTTTTTCTAGCTAGATAGTTTGCTTTTTCATTGCTTTCTACCCCTTGGTGAGCTGGCATTCAGAGTAGGAGTAATTTATTCTTTCTCTAATTTATTTAGTTTCTCTAGACATTCTTTGACCAACTTTGAATTGATGGTTACTGAGTTGATCGCATTTAGTACTAGACCCGAATTCTGTAACTTAGCAAACGCTAAGCGCTTTTAGACGCTCAGCGACCTTAGTGTATATGACGTTAATAAGCGTCTTTACCCATTGCGCTGTGCGATTTGAAAACGGCTATCGCTTGTCGAACTGTCAGTAAAAACAGAAAAAATTGAAAAATTGTGATTTTATGCGTTCTCTAGCTTGCTCTCTAGTGAAAGTTATTTCTTCTTCTATAAATTCCTCAATAAGTTATTGATACATAATTGACGACTTGGCAGCTATAAAATTCAAAACATCGAAAATGCTGAGAAGCGTTTTCAACATTTCCCTCGTATAATAAGAATAATGACATGTCCATAGAAAAATAGGTTGATATAACTCAACAATAGGTTATGAAATTCACGTAACATTGACATTTTTCATCGTTTTATCCACATTTGATTATAAATACCTGAGAAATTGCGATGCTGCCAATACGTGCTCAATGTGTATCCAGAAAACGAATCGCTCGGCAACGAGAATATCAAATCGACTGTTTGGCGTTCCGCTATTCGAATACTTTCGCTTGCCGCTTTGAAAGCGTAACGTTTTTATGTCGAAGTTCCAGAATTCCGACCTTGCCAGATTATCGGATAAGATGGCTATTTCCTGTTTCCAATCATTTCTATCTAAGATAAATTGTACGCACCTTTCGTTAGCGTTGATTTCTACCTGAACTATATTGGAGATACCCATTGGTTCGGAGTATTTAGTTTTCGGCCCAAATTAATTTTCTATCCCTCCCACTCCAACCTAATGGGCGAATTCATGACAAGACTAATTTGATTTCCCCTTACGTCTCAAGTGCTATACAGTAGTGATACCAATCGTTCTGCGGTAAACGCTTAAAACACATTTTTTCTCTTATTTGTCCAGCTAAGGCATATTGAAGACGGTGTAGATCTGAAAGCCATTTTAAAATGTGTAATATCTGTAATTCGTTTGCGAGAATATTTTTGAATGAAAAATCCGCGTTTATGTATTGAAAATGTATTTGTGTTAAACATAGAATAAACAACAAAAATAAAAATTATTTTATATAGATACTGAACATGTCGTATCATCGAAAAAAGTCGTTTAGTTGGCTGGGAAATGACGAATTATTGGCATTTACCATAATATTTTACATATGAAATAATAGCGATCTTTATTTCCAAGCCGTTCTGAGGCCGTTCTTTGTTTAATCATATAATATTATATTAAATTGTTTAATGATAGAAACTCCGTGTTATTAACGTACTGTACCCAAAATCCGTAAATCTACGCATTAGTCAGTAGTTCAGGCTTTACTGTTTCCGGCAAGCACTCACTCTGTACTGAAAGCAGAACTACGATACAGTATTCTTTATACGCTGCTCTGTAAACAACTATCAGCGCGCAACGGCGCAGAGCTAAACTAAATCTCGCTTTCCTCGGACAGGCTGGCGTTGCTGACGGTAACGCCAGCTACATCTCGAACAGTTTTTGAGCGACGAAATCGCCCATAAGGTTGCGCATCTTTTTATTTCTTCAATCAATGGTACCACGCTTTAGTATAGTCTTTTATCTGATGTGTAAACAGTTCTTTCTAATGGTATCGTTTAGTGATGTGTCGGTATTTGAGTAACGCGATTTTGGAGTGATTTGAGTATCGCGCTCCACAACGAATCAGGAACCTGCTACTGAAGAACGACGATTATATTAACGGCAAAACTATAAATTATTTATAATTTGCAAATAAATTATTTATAGTCGCTCTTGGAGTTAACTCGAACCGCAGTAACCGCATAGCGGCGTGTTTTGCTCCAGCCGTCTCGTCGCGCCCTAGGGTCACGGTTTCGTTGGTTGCGAACAGTAGTAACTGGAACTGGAACTGGTACGTAGCGTCGCGCGATCCCGGCTGCTTCATCTGTCACGAAGAGATGTAACTGGTAACGACCTAATACCGCGACGTACTTCGCTCCAGTGCCAGTGGTCATGCGACTACTGGAGCGTAGCAGCCTAGGATCGAGTTTTCGTCGGTTGCGAACAGTAGTGGTAACTGGAACTGGTAAGTACGTAGCGTCGCGCTTTGATCGGTCTCGCTGTTGGCGTTGATTCTCCCGTTACAGTCGTTACGATACTTTCGAGATTACGATTTTCAGTAGGTCTAGGTACTAGGCATTTTTGATTGATAATAAATACATGTTAGGTACATTAGATAGTTACAAATAAAAACTTTTATAAAAATAAGAAAGAGCAAAGAAGAAATATGACCGAAAAAAAGGAAATTTGTAAACCTACTTTCAGTTGATTAAAAATATAATCCCAATTAGAGTTATATGTATAGTCTGCAAAGAAAGAGAGTTACATTTTATTAACATCAGTCTTACTTTTTTAAGACTGATTTTATTTTGATTATTTGACATGAACATTTTACTTTTAACTTTTCCACCAATAAGGAATATACGTAGATAAAAACATACACAAGATAAAGAAATTTAGCATATGGCGTAGGTATCTCAAATAATGATTCAAATTATGTTACTTTTTATTGTTTCAGCTAGTACGGTGACCCGCAATACTGCAACAGCGACACTTTGGAAGCCTCGGTTACAAAATCGCGATATTTTGTCGCGGTATTTCTCTGGAGCGGTCGCCATTGTAACGCGACTAATGTGGAATTGGTATTTCCATCACCAGTATCTTTAGATTTTTCATCAAGTGACCACACATGTTTATTTTAAATATGTCCGTTAAAAAAACACAGATTTATGTACTTTTTTAGAGATATTGCTGCACTTTTCTAAATACAGCCCGAAAAGCCCGTGAAATCCACCGTATATTTTACTCGCCACCCGGTATTATTCCATTTTATTACTACAGAGTCATTAAATTTCATCCCACTACTTCTCTCTCTACCGCCGGTACGTGATATTAAATATGGCGGTCCCTACATACGGACATACGCATAAATAGCCGGCCATATTGTAATAAAAGCCCACTTTAATAGATAATAAAGCCGTGTCTGACCACGAGGTCCGAACCAGAGCAATAAAAGATATAGTGCCAAACATTACCGTTTGTAAAACCGGCGTAACATAAAATGTATGAAAAAGGTATGGATACAGGTAAACATTTAAAAAAACATCATAGCATACTGGGTGATAACAGCCATATTAGTGAATTTTTAAAGACAGGTGAGCTTTTTACGATTTTTCTTATAATATGTACAGTATTTTCACTCTGAGGCGTTTATCAATAGCATTACCAACGCGCCGTTTAAAATAAAAGAGAAAAAAAATGTTTTACGACCAATAAAATATTTTTCATTCCCTCAATTATACAAATTAAACAAACTCGTAACGACTCGTATAATAAAGTGGATTGGCTATAATTAAGCTGGCGTAAATGTCTTTTTAAATGCTCCTGCTCACAAGGTAGTAATGTAAATCGGCCATTAGCGGGTATTAAAAAGAATATCAAGGCACATGAGTCGCTCGCATGTTATCTTCAACCTTATTCTGATATTATGTCTTATTTTACGCCTGGTAATGGGTACTTTTGGAACTATAACTATATCTTTATTATTGTGCATACATAGTACTGTATTTTTGCGTGTAACGTGCGGATTAAGGCGCGATTTTCACTATAACGTACCGTCACCGTAACGTCGAGCCGCCGCGCGCCGCCCCGCGCGCTATCTCGAATAGAGAATGTTTTGGGAGGGAGTCAATCACCGCGACCTTACAGGTCTATTGTGTTCCCCTTTTTTGAGTTATAACGAGTTATAACTCATCATACAGTCTCAGGGTTCAACAAAAGCCAGTATCTGAGACGGCTCTGCAGAGGCCAGCTCTCCATCCTTGACATCAGCCGTACCAAAGTTCATGGCACGAACGGTCATCGTCTCGGCGCACTCAGTGATAAGGTGTTCTGGTGTTTCCCCATTTTCCCCACAGAATCTGCATTCGCCGTTGTTTCTCAGCTTCAGCCTATTGAGGTGTTCGTTGAGGAGACAGTGTCCTGTTAGAAACCCCGTGGATAATCCGAAGATTGTTTTTACTTAAATCAAGGTAAATCTTTGTTTTTTCTCGATCGTGGTGAGGGGGGGGGGTTAATCATTGCGACCTTAAAGATCTATTGTGTCCCTAATTTATTTCTCGGTCGTAAGTTCTGAGGAACTTTTTCGAGTGTCTTAGACCGTTGGAGGACACCCATTCCAGGTTGCAGATGGAGTCTTCCAGGTTCTTCAGTTCCGCTTTCAGTTGGTTCCCGCTTGGAAAACAGAACGGTTCTGGTCCAGTTAGTGTAGTGTTCGCTCCTTTTCTAGCTAGATCATTTGCTTTCTCATTGCTTTCTATCCCTTTGTGAGCAGGCAGCCAGAGTAGGAGGACTTTATTTTATTTGCCTAATTTGTTGAGCTTCTCTAGGCATTCGCCGTCTCGACAGAAAACATGAAGTAAGTTAGAGATGGACGTTGCTACAGCATACGCAAAGAGGTGAAACAATGAACTCGGGTATTGCAGATCATGTGTGGTCCAAGCCCCACAACATAAAATGGTCGGAAGTCCGGGTTGTCCACAAGGAACCGCATTGGAAAAAGCGCAAATTCAAAGGCCGTATTCATTTCTAACAATAATAAAACCTTTAGCAATCCAAGTATGGAAATTTCAACAATATGGCAACCACTCAAAAAACGCTCCAATGCAGGTATTCTTAGTGGAAAGCCTCATGCTTTACTGCACCCAATAAATTCACGGGTGAATACTCGGCTCTAGTATACAGGGTGGTCCGAACTGTATTCCGGAAACTTCGGCAGCATATTCTCCAGATAAAAATAAGTGAAAATGTTTGTATAAATATATGTTCTAAAATGACTAGTTTCGGAGATACAGGGTGTAGAAATTTCATTTTTATTTCGGTTTTATCCAAATTCTGAAGTAACTTTAATAATTGGATGAAAATTGGTGTCTGGGAGTTTTTTGACATGAGAAATTTGATTTTGAAGTCAATATGACTCCTATTTGTAGGGGGCGCCACCTATATGTGTTTTAACTGTTTTGAAGAGAAATAATTTTTCGTCCGTACGTGTATAAAACTGCTGACTGAAAAAATATAAATTTCCGTGACTTTTTACTTAAAAAATGTCTCTTGGTAAAAATCGCTACGAGCAACCGTTCTCAAGATATTTAAAATTGAAATAGTCAATACATGTCATTATTGACAAAAAATTAACACGTTGAGTAGATATTTATTTGACTGAAATAATATATTCCGGAAATTTTTATTTGTTTTCAATTAATCATAAATTTCAGAAACTTCCTTTCAGAGGAAGCGGAGCGTCCGCGACTTCGAGCAAGTACCATGAGTTTATATGAACGATTTCACAAGGGTCGTGTATACTCCGTTGGGATGAACTATATATATTGAAAAAACATCCACGCGTACGGTCCGCTCCATCTGAAAGCGCTGTAAAACGGTTTCTGTTGAACTTTTGGCACAAAAACATTTCAAATTTACAATTTCAGTCTAGTAACTATTTAGGGTGGCTGCAACAACCTCCCGTAATCATGCTGTTAAAACATAACAATTGGTTTTTATATGTAAAAACCAGTTGTTTTGTTTTAACAGCAGGATGACCGGACGTCATTGCAGCCACACTTAGTCAACATGTTTAATTTATGTACATTATACATTATGACAGGTATTGATAATTGCGATTCCAAATATATCGAAAACCATTACTCGTAGCGATTTTTGCAAAGAGGCCTTTTTTACGTAAAAAACGTTGTAAATGTATATTTTTTACTCGGTAGTTTTATACAAGGTCCGGACGTAAAGTTATTACTCTTCAAACCAGTTAAAAACATGTAGGTGGTGTCCTCTAAAAGTACGAGTCATATTGACATGAAAATCAAATTTCTCATGCCAAAGAACTAGCAGACACCAATTTTCATCCAAATATTGACGTTACTTCATAAATTATCTGGAAAAAATCGAAATAAAAATGAAACTTCTAAACCCTGTATTTCCAAAATTAAGCATTTTAGGACATACATTTATACGAACTTTTTTACTTATTTTTATCTGCAGAATACGCTGCCGAAGTTTCCGGAATACAGTTCGGACCACCCTGTATCAGCTCTGTAGTTTTAGGATTTGGTTTAGTTCACACTTGATAACGGTCAGTGATACTGAAGCAACTACATTGTGTAAGCAAAACAAATAAAGACAATGGAAGTCCGAAATTCTTTTAGTTTTAATAAAACCAAAATTGCAAGGATGTGAGGTGGCTACCCCATCGTTGCGCTCATGCGTTAGGTCATCTATAGAGCAGTTTTAAAAATATTTCAGAAACGTATTTTTGATAGAGCGTTCTCTGTAGATTATACGTATTTCTTCCCATTTCAGCAAATTTCAACCGAGAAGCAGTAAAAACTAAGCCCTATAAGAGATTTTACGCTCTACGTCCACCGTATATCCGTAAAGGAGGTAATAAAAATTACTGAAAAGACTATAAAAGTCTTCGAATACATATATACAACAAAGTTTATATACGCCAACTGGACCGGACTGTAAAGCAATTCTATTTGCCGCGTCCAGAATAAGGTGGAAAATTCTAACAAGCTAGCCCGGCAAACTGTGTGTCGCAAATCGTAAAAGGTGGCGAAAAAAATATCGTTGAGATGTCCAAAAGTATCGATATTCAAAAAAGATCGATATTGATGTTTTATAGTCAACCAATGACATAAGTAACATACAGGGTGGCGCCTCTCATAGGACGCGGAGGCTCCAAGGAGAACGACAGTTTGTATTGAACTGAAGTTTTATGATCATGTGTAGGTTAATTCAAAGCACTTTTTAAAATTAGAGTTCTACAGGGTGTCCCCAAAAAAGTTTTTTTTGTAATGGAACATGTATATTAATTCATTTTCGGATTCCATGCGAAAAATCAAGGTCAGTTTTATTAAAGAAGTATATGACGAAAAAGTAAGGTTTTTGACATATAGCATTTTCTGAAAATAAAGAACAATTTTTAAATTTCAATAAAAGCTACCTAAATTGGAATTTTTCCGGTATAGTCTAATATGTAGTTAAAACCTGACCCAAAAAGTTATACAGGGTGAAACAAAATTAGAATTAAACATTGGTCACCTTAAAGCAAGTTACTCTTTTATTTTAAATGGAATACCCAGTATATAGGTAATTCCCATATTCAATGGGGAATTCATCTTTTTTCAAAATACTATTATGGTTGCCTACCCCCCAAACAAATATTTTTCTAGATATTTTCATTTTTATGATTTAGTGTCAGTAGATCTTTATTATTTGATAAAATCTAGGGTGGGCTGTGCTATGTCTGAGTTAATTATACTTAAACAACATAGCTGTCTAATTAGTCCAACTTTAACAACTAGTTATCATTTTGTATCAGTTAAAACAAAACAAATTTTCAGAAATTTGCCGAAAATTGAAACTTATCCTACATCAGAGAGAAATGATATGATTTTATTAGTTAAGTAGTGAATGTAGTGTGCATTCACCAATTAATATAATACTTAAATGCTCCTGATTTTATCTAGTCTGTGCTTTTTATGGGATATGTTAAAGACAGTGTTTGCAAAACTCGACCAACTATTGTCGACAACGAGAGACATGACTGTAGCTGTTTTTCGAAGTAGAACTCCCTATACCTTTTAAAACTGCCTATACCTTTTAAAATGAAAAGAACTTTTGAACAGAGTATCATGTTATGCAGTGAATACGGAAAGAAGCATTTTGGACACATAATTACACGTTTATATCTAGTTTTAATTCTGTAATTAAAATATGTTTTAAACGTGTATCTTTTTATTATCGTTGAGTATTTTACTGTACATCCTTTAATTTTTGTTAAATTAACAAAAGGCAGATCACAGCCACCTAGATTTTATCAAATAATAAAGATCTAATGACGCAAAATCATAAAAATGAAAATATCTAGGGAAATCTTTGTCTGAAGAGTAGGCAACCTTAATAGTAGCAAATTAATATTATTAAATTGTGAATTCTCCATTGAATGTCGCAATAATATACTGGGTGTTCCATTTAAAGTAAATGAATAACTTGCTTTTAAAAGTGACCGATGTTCCATATTAATTTTGTCTCACCCTGTATAACTTTTCGGATCGAATTTTAATTTGGTTTAACATACAGTGGTTATTATAGTTAAATATCAGGCTATACAGGCTAAATTAAAATTTAGGTAGCTGTTATTGAAATTTAAAATTTACTCTTCATTTTCATAAAACGTGAAATATGTCAAAATCCTTACAATACAGGCATATGCTTTTTTTAATAAAACTCACCTTTATTTTTTTCCTAAAATCCAAAAATCAATTAATATATAGGGTGATCCATTACAAAAAAAAACACAACTATGATGTGTAACTTTTTTTGGGGACACCCTGTGGAGCTTTATATATTTTTATAAAATGGTATCAATTAACCCACATATCTCCCAAAATTTCATTTTGCTATAAACTACCGTTCTCCTTGGAGCCTCCGCGTCGTGTGAGAGGCGCCACCCTGTACATATATGCCTATAACCTATATTTTAAGAATTGTGATGTTATTAAATTTATTTAATGCGCCTTTGCCTATAAACAGAACGAATGAATTATAAAGGTGGCAAAAACCACATAGATATGTCGAAAAGTATCGATATTTTAAATGTCGATTTTCAAAATTTTTATCGATATTGATATTTTTCGAAAAGCGTATAACATATTGCCTGAATTATCCGTTCTATATTTAATTAGCTATGCTGTTATGCTCAATTTATTTTAATGTTGTTTTAGCAAATCAACCTCGAAATCAACTAATTTTGTTTTTTTATTTCAGGTTGTCCAAACTGTACCTATACTAAACCAACCGAATTACTACGTTAAAGAAAACAAAATTGTGTTGTGATCAAATAAATTTTAAGAATATTAAGTATATCTATATGTGTTAATGATGTAGCTCATACAAATCAATCAACATCCGTCTTGAGTGATACTATCTTCGTCCAAGGTCTCCAAACTATGTTCCATCACATCCAATGTTATTGCTGTGACCGCCACGTTGCCAGACTTGTGATTTTCTCTCGATAGGTTTCTTGGAAACGATGGAACATACGTTTGAAAATATTGTTAAGTAAAATTTAACGAAAAATATTGAAATCCACCCGAATTCTTGCGTCTCAAAGGATCAAATTAGTAGTAAAGAGATGTTCTGTTCTTCTATTTAATAGAAATATACATATATATTTTCGTCTTGTATAAAATAACATATTTGTAGTTAAGATTACACTAAGTTAGGTACCTAATGTAGTAAAAGTAGTGTATTAAATGTTAAAAATAGGTGTGATGGCAATTAGGTGATTGATAAATGTTATTTAATTTAAATTCGATATTTAGAACAATGATTCTTACTTAATTTTTCGAAAATAGTGAAGTGTTATGGATTCATTTGATTCCAAATTACTTGTATAATATATTATATAGTATATTTTATTTACTGTGTGAGCCAATATCGTCAAAATGAGGGTTGCTTTTGTTATACTTATTAGAATAACATTTTATTACGGGGAAGTGTTTTATTTTACTTAAAGTCCATAGCTCTGTCAATCATAAGTTTCTGACATTGACAATTTTTTTAAGTTCTTGGTAAAGCATCAAATATTTTATGAACCTTGTATAAGAATCATTATTTTAAATAGAATTAATTACTAAGTATAATATACAATGTTTGTCTATTTTTTTAATTAGAGTTTAAAATAGATCCATCACTCTGTGTTTTATTCGATTTGACACAGGCACATTATAACATTAACCAATGTGTTTAAATTTTTCTTCATATGTGTCCTACCAATGTAATTTTAGAAAATATTTAAATAAAATAAATAAAATATACAAATTAATGTTAGAAGACATGTGATTGAAGGTGTTAGAAAAATGCTAGATACTTTTAAGTACTTATACTGGGTGCTACAAATTCGGGGTACGAGCAATGGTATCTCGGAAACCGTAATAGATAAGAACTTGGTTAAACTTGGTTAAAATTGCGCCTTGGGATGTTTGCCAACATGCCGTCAAAAAAGTTCGATGTTCATTTCCATTCCCAAGCCAACTGGACGTCGTTTTTTTTGGATCATACGGTAGTTTCTGAGATACATAGGCCAACTTATTTTTTTTTTTAAATACGGACCTGTATTTTTTATTTCAGATTTTGAAATAATTCCGTCTCCTTCCTGAGTACAACGATATGTCACACTTATTTTTTTGATATTTTAACGTCAGTATTAAACATTTAAACTAATTTGAAATCCTGCTCTGTTTTTTTTTAATTATTTAACGTTATTATATCCGTAGTAACAGTATTGATGAGCGCTAATTAACATTGAGTAAGAAAACACGAACCGATTGAAAGATTTAATTAAATCTTATCCAGGTCAGTATTTTAAAGATATTATTTTTAACTTTTTGTATTATGAATTGGAAATGCCAATGTACGATCTGATAATATGCATGATATTAATCGTAATTATTATAAATAAATCAACTTCTTCAAACTAGTTTCTAATGTTCTACATTTTCGAAAGCATTACCACCCTCCCTAATGCACAAATTTATTTCTTCTTCAATTTTACTTGTACCTAATATATAGCTCTTTCAAAAGATATTCTTATAATTCGAAATGTATTTTCTACTCTTTATTGTGAATGTTGGGGTGTATTGATTTCACTTTTACTATGTTTAATTACTGTGTTTAAGTGCCTAAAAAATAAGTGTGGCATATTCTTGTACACAGGAGACCGCATTCTTTCAAAACCTGAAATAAAAAATGCAGATCCGTATTTAAAAAAATTAAGTTGGGCAATGTATCTCACAAATTATCATCTAATTTGAAAATCTAGGTAATCCTTGATAAAAATAGGTAGCCTTGATAAAGTGACTATGAGTATGTGCAATTAGTTTTTGGATTTTTTAAAAATTAACGACTGGAAAAAATATTTCCGAATATACCGGGTGCGTCTGAAAAGTGGCTCACACCTATAATTTTTTTATTTTTTCAGTTAAAAAAACGAGATTTGGCACGTTAGTATATGACATAAATTAGGATTGATTGACGTAATCAATTGTTTTCGGTCACTTCCTGTTTTACCGGAAATGACTACAACTTTTGATATTTAAATGGCACCCTCGGTATTTTTTTACTTTATTCGAAATAAAGTAACACTTTGAATAGAATGACATATCATATGTCAACTTTTGACATTTTGCCATATGGTGTATTTGAAATAATAACTTGCGGTGCGTAACAAAAATTTGACTCGAAATACCAAGTGTGTGGTATCAAATTATTCGTAAAAAAATGCTTTTCCCAAATATGCTAATGAGCCACACTCGTTCCATTTGAAAAAATTGAGATATGATTAAAAATACGATTTGACATTTTCTAACTGGTCAGGACAGGGCACTAAAAACATTAGACGATCAAATCTATTTTTTCAAGACAAGTTCATTTTAAGCGAAAATGTTAAAAGTTGACATATGATATGTCATTATATTCAGATGACATTTTCTATCGAATAAAGTAAGAAAATACCGAGGGTGCCATTTAAAAATCAAAAGTTGTAGTCATTTCCGGTGAAACAGGAAGTGACCAAAAATAATAGAATACGTCAATCAATCCTAATTTATGTCATATACTAACATACCAAATCTCGTTTTTTATCTGAAGAAATAAAAAAGTTATAGGGGTGAGCCACTTTTGAGACGCACTCGGTAGCTCAGCAATCCTTGAAATTTTTATAACTTTTGACGGCATATTGGCGAACATCTCAAAGCGCAAATTTGCCCCAATTTAACCATGTTCGTATCTATTACGGTTTTCGGGATATCAATGCTTGTACGACGAATTTGTATCACCCTGTAGTTAACTTTAGTACTTTTGAATCTGCGATTTTGAAAATTAATTATAGGTTAGAGTAAAACTCTATACAATAAATAAGTTGTGATCTACTAAAAACTATGCCAGAGTAGCGTTTAAATGGAAACTGAAATGCTATTTATACGCTCACCACGACTGTTTTTTATTCGATTACAACGCATTCTTTCTAATGTATAAATACTTCTAAAAATAAATGTTTCTTAAAAGTGTTTACTCGTGTTAAGTACGTCGACACTAAAATTAATGCTCAATTTTTTGTTAATTTAGTGTTTAAGAATTTGATATATTCACATCTGTCAATCAGTATAAATAAATCAAAGAACCTTTTTTGTTTTGTCAGAGAGAATTTATATTAATTTTAAGTGATAACTGGGGGTAGCATAAGAGCCAGTTATTGTAAATATTATTTTTGTAAATGTAACAAATATTTTAGTTTCCTTTTTGATAGATGTGTAACTCCTATAAATAGATGTTTTACGAATGTATATCCTAGTTTAGACCTAAGAAAATAAACAAAAATATAAGGGAATAGTGTCCAATCTGGCGTGTGTATCAAATACATGTTTACAGATTATTTTTTGTTTTATTTCAATGTAGTTTGTTGAAACAATAATACCGTAATAATTAGTAGTACCGTACTCGTGGAGAAAATTGCCTATAATTTCATAATCGACGTCTTTAAGTTAGATTGTAACTAGTTTTTGAGGTATAATTACTAGATATTTTACCAAAATATGTAGTAATTATACCTCATAGTTTATGAATTATCGCTTGTCAAAATTCTTTAATTTCGACATTGACTCAGTTATAATGGAAGGAAAAAATAACCGCTACCACACTCGACTGGTTTTCCAGTCGAGAAAAAAGTACAAAACTAGAATTAATCGAAGCGGTCTCTTCTGACTTCATTTATATATCAATGTACCAACAATACTTGAAGGATTATGAATTTTTGCTAGTCAAACTTCTTTAACTTCACAAGTCACTCTAAAAATAAAATATGTGTAAAACTGACAAAAACATGATTTTGAATAAGCATTGGTAAAATCATGAATTAAACGTTTTTAAAGTTGATATTTAGATTATAACGAAAGTCGGAAACACAAGTTGTTAGAAAACTATTAATCCTAAAAAAAGAAATGAGATCCCATCAAAAACATAGACTGTAAAAAAATGCCAAGTCTCTCAACATAATTCGTCCACTAGAAAAGGTAAGAGATCTCACGTAAAACCAAGTCAGTTTATTTTATTTAGTCTCTTTTTAAACACCTATTCAACAATTTTTTTATAAATTGTTAGTAACAATATTAATCATCTTTATTTCTGTAATAATTATAATGATTTGGCAATTGCACGATATGATATTATATTCTAATTAAAAAACTCTATTTTTAAGGGCACTGTCTAGATTTACTTAGTCTTAGTAATCAAAATGGCAGATTATTCTTTTATAACTATGGTGCTGTGCAATTTCCAAGTCATTATAATTATTACAAAAATAAGGATGACTAATATTGATACTAACAATTTATAACAAAAGTGTTGAATAGATGCTTAAAGAGAGACTAAATAAAATAAACTGACTTGGTTTTATACATGACATCTCACAACTTTTTATAGGGAGGAATTGTGTTGCGAGACTTGGCAAATTCTAAATTCTAATCTCTTTTTAAATTCTATGTTTTTGATGGGATGGACCCCATACAGCACACTTCGTCCCAGGGACGTACATTTTATGTCCATTTTACGTCGGTACGTCCCGGGACCAATTAGGGACGTACTATGTACGTACAAAACATGTATCATCATTGTAGTACATGTCTTTTGTACGTACATGTACGTACATAGAACGTGCCCCATATACGTACTATTTACGTACATTGTAGGACTTCACTACGGACGTACATGCAGTACGTAATACGTACGTATCTTGAAAATTTTTGAAAACGCATTACAAAATGTTATTTAATTTTAATATCATGACTGGATTATTTTGGTCAGATATACCCAATAATAATGAATGGGCTGGATCAGTGGATCTTTTCTAGGCTAACGTTAATTCAAGTCACTCTAACCTACCTCTACTTCTTTTATTAATAAATCTAACCCGACCGCTATAAAAATGATTTCCTAAATTATACAATGACCAAAATGCATAACAGCCTTTGAAGAAATCTGATGGGGTAAAAATGCAATATATTATGCAATCAAGCCTAACAGGAAAATTATGCAGTCCTATGTTTAAATTTCCCGCTAAGTTATTCGTTCACATTCGAGTCTTGTCGGAATCGGAAGTCGGGCGGTTTCTAATGGCGTTTTCGATTGGCAGAGCTAAAGCGCACGTGCGCACTCAGTGTAGTTCCATCTTTTATTAATCAACGTAAAAAATAAAAACAACAATACACTGAGTGCGCACCTATCCAGTTTTCGATTGTGTTGTGAGACACTTGTGTCTAGCCCTAGCAGGCAACTATTAAGCCCGACCAATCACGTTAGAGTTTTTGACAAACACAAATGAATTAACACCCTTCAAATAACCACGCTAACCAACCTGATTGGTCAAGCTTAATAGTTGACCGCTAGGGCTAGACACTTCTTTGTGAGACTGAGAGTGGGTGCCATGTATCATGGTGGCCGCAGGTTGTTTGGCTTCCGCCTTGTTTTCTTTTGTCGTTGCCTTCGTAGCTTGTTGTTTCAAGGTAAGTTAAAGTGTAATAATATAATGTGACTATTTCACCTAGCACAGTCACAACCTCGAATGATTGAGAATCGGCTCATTCAATTTTTTCAAAACAGAGGCAAGAATTAGATATTTGAATACTTAGTTTTCTTTTTGTATTTTTTAGTTAGAAACAGTTGGAGAATAAAAAAAATAAAATATCTATCAACATCCAATAAAAGATAGAGTGCGCTAAGGGTGTAGTTGCGGGACCGAAGCCAGACTCACGGGTGTATCAAGACATAAGGGATGACCATGTACCTGAGTTTTTATATTAATAAATATTTTAAGCTCACTTCCATTGAATTATTTCTAATTAAATTCCTAGATCGTATACGTCGTTGAAAAATGTACGTCCATAGTACGTACATTGTACGTACTTTCGATCATTTTACATCCAGTTTTGGTCCGGAACAAAACATAAAATGTACGTACCTGGAATGTACGCACATGCGACGTACATAGTACGTTCTTTACCACATCCCAGGGACGTACCGGGGACGTACATAGCGTTGGAAAATGTACGTCCCTAGTACGTACATAGTACGTACCTGTACGTACCAGCGACCTGACGTTCGTCCCAACATTACGTACCAGGTACGTACATAGTACATACCGTGGCTGTATGGGACTTTACTTACCAATCCCATAACTCAAGTTTGAATTTTGAATATTTTGATGTCTTTGTCAATTATACACATGTTTAAATTTTGATTTCGAAAACTATTAAAGAAAGGTATAGGATAATATAATAAAAAATAATTAGAAATAAATATAGTTTCTGGAAATGTGTTACTGTATCAGGGGGCGTTCCGTTTAAAATAACAATTATGCTATTGCTTATCAAATAAATTGGCAACACTGTAACGTTGAAAATAATTTAGGTATATAAATGGGGGAGTAGATATTTTGTAAAAAACAAATTTTCAAAAAAATCATATTAACTGTTCTCAGCGGCGCGGCGGCAGCGTAGCGTGGCGTCAATACCAGGGGATGTAATAAGTAACTGCATCATCGCCCTGTCGAAATATTTTTATTTTTAGCGTTTAAAGTAGGTCTTAGCGTTTATCTATAAAGCTCGACCAATACACACATTAAATAATTGAAATTGAATTTAATTATTTGAATAAATTTACTGAGAATTTTAATTTATTAAGCTTAAGGGGATCTCTTTTGTATGGATGTGAGACGTGGACACTTAATAAAGAAACGACAAATAAAATCGAAGCATTTGAAACTTGTGGAGATACTGAAGAATGCTCAAAATATCTTGGACCACCAGAACCAGAAATGAAGAGGTTCTTCCAAAAATGGAGCACGACAGACTGACAGACTACTTCTGAATATTATCAAGCGACGAAAACTTGAATAGGTACCTTGGCCATATAATCGGAGGACCACGATATGAGTTTCTCCAATTGATCCTTAACGGAAAAATCCAAGTAAAGAAGTGGATTGGGCGCAAGAGGCTTTCATGCATGATACAAAGAATACAAGGTATGATCGATAGCGGCTCCAATTTCGTTCAGTTCGCGCATACCACCTGTGACGTCACTATGAAAATAATGAATAAATAAAAAATAAATAAAGTTGACAGGAGATCTGCATTTTTGGGGTTATGGTTAAGAATTGTTTATTTTTAAGATTTTTAGTTCATTTAATTTAATAATTACTAAAACCAGCAGTTCAAAAAATATATTTAAAAATAATAATTACCTATTAACATGGATTTGGTCGATAATAATAGGTAAGAATACTAAATTTATTTCTATATTCGGTATAAAATTGTTTATTAGGTTTTTAGTTTGCGATGTTTATGGTAAATAATTTTCATGTTCATTGCCCCTGAATTCACATGAGGACAGAGATGAGGTTATCTATGGAAAAGTAACCACAAGAGGAATTATTACATCATTTAAAAAATGTACAGAAGTTTATTATTTCCCATCGAAAAGTCGAAAATGCTAATGCAGATGAACGTATTGTAATTGTGATAGAAGTAATTCCAAGGGTGAAGTTTATTATAATTAGTGACCTGTGCTTCTTTTTATATGTAGATGTTTCAGGTTTTGAGAATAAATTGGTTGAACGACACCCAAAATTTAGAGGAAGTATTTGCATACCCAGAATATGCCCATCGAGGATTATATTATAGCTCAAATTTCCTTTAATGGTAGACAATTATTCAATGCAAATTAACTTTTTAAGTGACTGAAATATTAAATAGTTTACAATATGGTATAGCACTAAAAATATATTACTTTTAGGTACAATTAGGGCCCGATACGTTTCAAAAAGTAGAATATTATTTTATATTAAATGAGGTATTGTACCAACAATCAATTTATATTAATAACGGAGATTAAGAAATAACAGAATAAATAGTTATTTTTTTTATACTACAAAAATAAACTATAGAATACAACAGTATTTAAAAAAATAAATAAAAAGTTATGTCCCGGCCGAGATTCGAACTCCGGTCTCTCGCTTTCTAGCCCGACTCCTTACGCACTGCTCCACAGTAACTTGCTTAGCGATAATTCAATGACGGTATATAAACAAAAAAACAGGTTTATAACAATATCTTGACGATTTGAACTGACGCGCGGAGCGTGCTGACCAATAGCGCCTGTTATCACCTGTGACGTAGCGACCAACCTGCGCAATATCATACCTTGTATTCTTTGTTTTGTACCATGGCTTTCATGGTTAAATAACTTGCGGCGCAATGGACAGACTTAAGTGCGGATGAATTACTCCATGTAGCGCAAGATTGAGAGCGAGAGATATTGTTAACATGGCAGTCTTTAATCTTCACTAGGAACATGACACTTGAAGAAGAAGAAAGGAGATTTTAGTGACTTTGTAAATAAAAACGAATTACAATGAAGGGATGCAGCGCATCAACCGAATCAATGGAAGCTTTGCCGCTGATGCCCCACTATAAACCTCTTCCTACCATCGCCGTGAATAACCCTATATTTTATTTAGGGAAAAAAGTCAAAAAGTTGCTTGATTGTGTTGATTTTTAACACAGCTTGTATTTATTTTTAACACATGTTCAAGATAGTCAAAAAATTGTAAACATCATTATAAGATTTGGAAAATGCCTGTCCAGCAGCGAATTAGAAAAGATTTCGACAGACGACATCCAAAAAATGACAGGAAATAAAATTTACCCGTGAATCATGAAATGACGTATGAACTACTACTACTGTCACTGTCAAGTGTGCTCTCGTTGGACAAACTTTATCGTACACAAGCTCAACCCAAACCTGTCTATATTGCTATAATCTAAACGAAGTAGATTATAGCAATATAGACAGGTTTGGGTTTGGTTTGGTTTAATTTAATCTCTCTCTCTCTCTCTCTCTCTCTCTCTCTCTCCAAACTGCTTGTCTTGAATATTTTCGACACATTTGTAGGGCTTTTGAAAAAATGGTATAAAGATGATACATATTTACGTCAAGAATACCTCACGTAATAAAAAAGAGAATAGATAAAAATAAATACCAGTTCTTTGGGTAGAACTCATTTTTCTTGAGTTCGAGAATAGAGGCACAGGCCGCTTCTATATTTCTCTTGTTACAAGGTGTGTTGTTTTTTTCGGCGGTACTTGAAACGCTCGTTAAAACAAAAGGAGTGAGGTTTTAACGTCTCCAGACTGCAATTGAAAGCTGCCAAGTCATTTCGTACTACTGAACGGACCCGTAAAACTTTTACGGCCCCGTGTTTAGTACGGAAAAGGCCGTAAAACCCGGTCGTTAATATTAATATTTAAAAGTTTGTGTTGCAGAAATTCTAAAAGTTGGCCAATAAAACTTAGCGGCGCGGCCAGACCAAGAAGAATTTAACATTTTGAGTTGCGATCGATGTGAAGCAATTCTTCCTGTTCGAAAACAATACTACGAAAGAAAAGAATGTGTACCTACCTAAAAATGCACTTGAGTCAATTAATGTTTACATACCGGGTGGTGCATCGTCGTTGGAAACACAGGAAATCCCATGCACATTTTTAAATGTCCAAATATTGGCTCCCCTATTAATTTTACAGCTAAGTCGTCAATAGGTTTTTTAAAGGTATGCCTATGTTGAATACACGTGCGAGATTTGAACAATTTTGGACTAGACAAAGTAATTTAGGAAAAACTGCATCTATTTTTAAATTAAACCTGAACAGGCAACAAAGCAAAACCAGTCAACTGTCAACATACCTAAGTTGTGAACCTATGATTTGATTATTGTTAACTATAATTTGTTGTGCTGTTTACACTACTACATTATAGTACCTAAGCTTATTGCCCCCGAAATTTATTTTTGTAATTTAAAACTGGTTCGAATGAGGCAAAAGCCGAACTCCCTGCCTAACTCCCATCGGACGCGACCCCAAGTGACGGATAGGGGAAATAACCGCAGACCAAAATTAGAAAATTCCTTTACTTTGAAACTAAAAGAACTGCCTACCAACTTTTTATTAACATATTTTAGTATGGGCGACGTATTTCAATAATTTAAAAATATACAGGGTAATAATATAATTAAAAAATAATACAATAATTCAAAAATATACTTTAATTCACCTGAAGATTTAAACACTTACTTTGTTAATGTGGCTAAAAATTTAGTGAACACCATAACTCCTTCTCATGATTCACTTTCATATCTCCCTAAAGCAAATGAGAATTTACACAGTTTCTTCTTCACACCCGTAGCATTAGATGAGCTCCGTAGTACAATTAATAGTATTAAAAACAAATCCTCGTCTGGGACCAGGGGTGGATGGGCCATATGGGAAAACGGGAAAATCCCGGTGGGCCGGTGGGCCGGCCGGTCCCGATCAGAACTCAAAAAAAATTGGATTAGCAAAATTTAAATGGTTAATCTTCTAACTAAAGTGACAGTAAGATTCTTAGAGACTCCATAACTAACTAATCAATTTGCATCAGTATAATCGTCAGTTGCTTATAAACATAAACACCAATTTGTAAAATAACTATTGTAAGATGTCTTTCCCTGAGACACTTATAATTTTAATAAATATCTGTGGTTTGTTTGGTTTGAAAATGTTCATTATACAGGGTGACTTTATAAGTGCAAATATTTTCAGAGCTGGTAGATCTCAATAAAAGAAACATAATATATTCTCTTTACCGTGTTTCAAATAAGTCCAATAGAGTTATTAAAGTTTGAAAATTAAAAAAAAGAATTATTTTTAAAAAAATTTGAGTCACATCAATTTTTCGGTATGTGCATCTCTTTTCGTGCCGTAATATCAGAGATTAAGAAACTATACCGTGGCAGAATTTGTGGTGAACAGGAAGTTCTAAAAAGTTTTCTAAAATATACAGGAAAATTTCAAAGAAAATGCACGATTTTTAACATCTTTTTTTGCAAAAGAAACCTCATAGACTTGTTCTTGGGGTCAAAATATACCACCCCTGAAAATATTTGCACTTATTTAAGACTCATCCTTTATAGCAAAAAACTACACGAACAATTTTCCAGCGCATGTAATTATTGGACTACTGCAGGAGGAACACTTCAAAGTTAATACGCATAGCTTACTGTTAAAAAACATTTTATGTGTAGCCATTTAGTAAAAAATAAAGTGCCATGATATGTATCCTTTGCGACAACGATGTGTGAGAGAATAATTTTCTTTGTAAATTTAAAAAAATACCTCAAAAGTTGGATAATTAACTTTAATCTTAATTTTTTTAAAACCAGTACTTTTTGACCTTACCTCTCTACAGTACTAAGAGCTAAGATTATTATTTATCTATCGTGTGTTAAAGTTTCTCAAAATCGTGACTCAAAATCGTAGCCTATTCAAGATCAAATTACCGTTATCGATAATGGAAATAAAGCAGTAGAACCCTGTAAAACTGAGCCTGAGAAATAAAGCAGTAGAACCCTGTAAAATTGATCTTTGCGAAAATTTGATCAAGTAATTGATATTGTAATTTTTTTAAAAAACCAGAGGCAAAAGAGCTTTTTTCGCACGAGCGAAAAACACCCTTACTTGTATATTAATAAATAAAATATGTTTCTTCGTTATGGTAATTCTGTTTTTGTGGATTTGGGCCAGTTGCCTGTTATTCCCGGGCCGGTTTCCACTTCCCCATCCACCCCTGTCTGGGACTGATGGGCTTATTCTCAATATGATCTCTGAACTTCCTGAATGCACATTAAACCATATTACTACTTTATTTAACGAGTCATTCCAAAAAGGAGTTTTTCCAAACTGCGTTAAGACAGCAATAATTATTCCTTTGTGTAAAGGAGGTGATAAAGGTGAAGCTTCGAACTATCGCCCAATTGCACTCCTGCCCACATTATCTAAGATCATTGAAAGATTGGTTAAAAATAGGTTTCTATTTTTTCTCCTTAAATATAAAATACTTACTACCTATCAATTTGGATTTGTAAGTAACAGTTGCACAAATGATGCTATGTTCGACCTTTTTAATAATGTATACTCTAGCCTGAATAACCATCACTCTACAGCTACAATTTTCTGTGATTTCTCTAAGGCTTTCGATTGTGTAAATCATAATATCTTAATTAACAAATTGCAATACTATGGTTTCAGGGGAGTGCCGCTCGAATGGCTTAAGTCATATCTTGGCAACAGAAAGCAGCTTGTGAGGATTGATACGTCTATGTCTTCTTGTAAGCCTATATAGAATGTGGTGCCCTCAAAGTTCCGTACTTGGCCTTATTTTGTTTCTGGTGTTTATCAACGACATTGCAAATCTAGACATTAGCGGTAAAATCTGCCTCTTTGCGGACGATACTAGTTTCACTTAAAGCGGCCCAGATGTTACGGCACTATATGATACTATATCCAGTGACTTACGCACTATTAAGTCTTGGTGCGATTCTAATCTCCTATGCCTCAACCTATCAAAAACTAAAGTTTTGTCATATAAAAGTACTATACAACCTTTTGTACTTAATAACACCACGTCGTGGACTCTGTGAAATTCTTAGGACTTGTTGTAGACAACTCGTTAAAATGGGACGTTCACATCGAAGCTCTATCAAAGAAACTAAGCGCTGCTTGTTTTGCGCTAAGATCAGTTTCTAAGGAATTTAACTTCTCAACCTCTAGAATAGCCTATTATGCCCTTTTTGAGTCACATCTTCGTTATGCCCTTCCATTCTGGAGTACTTGTTGCGCAACAAAATTTGATCGTGTTTTCAGACTTCAAAAGAGAGCAGTTCGATATTTATTGGGACTGAACAGTAGAACTCGCTGCCAGAATTTCTTTAAAAATTTGAAAATACTGACTCTTCCTTCTTTATTCGTTTTTGAATCCGTTTGCTTAATCCGCGAGCATATATCTGCTATTCCCGAAAGGTCATCTCATAACTATCCACTTAGGAATGCAGAGCACGATCTTTATCTGCCAACCCCGAGCTCAGAACTAGTTAAAGGTTCAATACTGTATAATGCCAAAAAAATGTACAATCATCTGCCATTGAATATCAAGTCGCTTTCATTCTTTCCCGCATTTCGCAAAGCTCTAAAATCATACTTACTGGAGAGAGCCCTATATGAGGTAAACGACTTTTTTGTTGATGTTTAATTATGAATAATTTTGAATTTTAAAATTTTGATCATCTCACACATTGGTCAAAGGTCAAGTATTTAATATTTTATAACTCTAAAACTATATCTATTTACTGCGTACTGTTCTAAAATTGTTCATGTATATTCTTTTTGTAATTTTAAAGACTTAAATTTTTTGAATTGTATTATTTGTATTGTGTATTTTTTGTTGTTTGTATTTTTTTTGTGATTTTGTTGTTTGTGAGTGCTTTGTCGATGAAACTGTTTTGGCTTTTTGTACAATAAAGCGTTGTTTGTTGTTGTTGTTGTTGGTGTCCCTTATAAAAAATCAAATTTTCTGTTGATATTTTTTAAATTATTAATTTTAAAAAAATTATACTTAAACCATTAAATTCTATGTAAAAAGGTGCTTTGGAAATGTTTTCATAAAAATACAAAATTTTCCATAATAAAAAAGTTGCAGGGATTTGTTAAAAATTCACATTTTTGAAAAACACCCCGTAACTCATCAACGGTAAGAGATATTGATGGGCGGTTTTCACCATCATGTTTTTGATAAAAATGGAGCTCCAGACAGATATTAGTTTTCGTCTATATCTCCTATAAAAAAGGGTGTTTCCTGAGGTGTTTCCCTTTTAAAGCGTCTAATTTGACACACCCTGTACACGTTGTAAAATAAAAATAATAATGAAAACCTTCAATATTTCGCAATTTTTTTATATACGTAGACATTAAAATGTCTGAGACACTAGACACTAGATTATAAAAAAAGACAGTTTTTTATCAAAACATGATTTCGTTACACTTGACAAAATATGCTTTAACTATTCGTAACTCCATCCTTTAGAACACAACTTAAAATATTTTTAAGTGCACCATAAAAATGTACATATTTAAATAATGCAGACTTCATTTTAAGAGCTCTATCAAAAACAAAACTAACAAAATATAGCGAAGAACGAAGCAAAAAGTATGAAAATAGAAATTGCGAAATATTTTATTATGCGCAGGAAGGAAACAAGCCGCTTTCAATAGTCAGACAAGAACTGAAATTATTAAACTTAACCAATAAAATTGTTTTATAGGGTAATAAAGGACGGAAAGACTGTAAAATCCATCCAATCCGGCCCTTTTTTTCTTTTGCTATATAAAAGAATCGTTTAGCTTTAATGTCTGAGATAATATACACATGGATTCAAAAGTCCCGGTGCTCCCATTTCTTACATATTAATTTTCTGTCTTACCATAATGTTACGTTTTTCGTTGGTTACGTGTGGATAGAAAGTCTAATTTATTTAAACACAATTTATTTTGCACTAAGTAACAAAACAATAACGATAAAACTTAAAACTACTTAGAGAACTATTTACAACTTATTTACTATTTATCTAACTATTTATATAAAAGGAATTTATTTTGAATTTAGCGCGGTAACTGTACGCGTCGACCGGTTGTTTCTGTCCTCCTCAGGCCCTCAGGCATTTCCGCCGATCCTAATGGGTAATGAGGCGAATTGGATTGGTTAAAAATTTAGCGCCATATTTTAAATATGCTCAGTTTAAAAACGAAAATAGTAGATTTTTTATTTTTTTTAAATTAGATAATAATGTAATTTCTATTTTAATAAAAAGAAACCGCTTTTAAACTACAGGGTGGTTTTAAAAGGGACTACGCGTCACCTAATAAAATAGAGGAGATAAAAATTGGTCAATACGGTGTGCCTTTCATTTTTAAAGTATTAACTGGCTTATGTTTTAAGTACATTTTTACTAAAAATAATATTATATTTTAAATTTATATATAAATTAGATTAACATCGAGTTAACACTATAACATTACACACTAACATGATAACTTTTGGTGCAAAATAAGATTACTATAAATTTAATATAAATAGTAATTAAGTACTATTATTATTTATATTAGGGAAGAGCTTGTAATAAAACTTAAACAAATATACCGAGATAAAAAAAATAAAGGGCGTCATATTCATGTCTAGGGAATGCAATCCCGCAAATGCGGGATCCCTCTGAGATTCCGCGGGATCGAAGTTGCGTGATTTATCGTGCGGGATCAGCGGGATTAACACATTACTACTGGGTAACCGAATCGATCTCGATCAAGGTCAAACCCCTTCATTCCGGGCCGATGAGTCGACGCTCGGAACCCGGGGGACACGTTTAACTAGTACTTGTGGACAATTTCGTCAAATAAACTGCCGGACATAATTATCGGGACAAGCAAAATTTTAGGGTAAATTTAAAGTTGAATATCTCTTGAACTAAAAAAGATTTTGGGATGCTGTTTGGACCAAGTTTTTGATGCATCTATTGTGATTAAGATGCAATGTGGTTTTCGACAATATATTTAGCGAATTCTCGTATATAGGGTGTTTTATAAGTGAGTGAAAATTTGGTTAAGAATCTTTTTTACCGCAAATTTACGAGTTTTAAAAAATCGAAATTTTTACCAAGTACCTACGACTAATCTGTATTGAAATTAGAAACAACAATTTTATCGGTTTTTTAATTTTTTTTTGTTTTAAGGAAAATTGACTTTTTTTGAAAAATATGCATTTTTAGTCATATGTATGGTCCGGTCCTAAGTGGTACAAAAAGCTTTGTACATTCTGCATAGGCCAAAAAATTATTGATATAGAGTGTATCTAAAAGCAGATAACTAACACAAGTTAAAAAAAACTTCAACATCAGAATAATATTTTTATTTATAAAATAAGTAGATAAATTATAATAAAATTTAAGTTTATTTAAAATTAAATATATTTTTTAAACACCCTGTATAAATCGGTCCAAATTTCTGTACAGCTAGTTTAAAATACACGCTATATCAATATATTGTGGGCCTATGCAAAATGTACAGGGTGGTCGAAATTGGTCTGTTTTACGAATATATAAGCGCTCCAATTGTAGATTGTATTTTAGTTTATAATCATCTGCTGATGATGCTAACATGGTTAGCGAAACGCGCGTCCAGTGTAAAAGTAAAAGTGTTTTGATGAATTGTGGTGATTTAGTGTTTTATTTTGCTTCATCTTGTGGAATATATAGATATCAACATAACAGGATGTAATTAAAGAAATGAGACCGACTAAGAGGTAATACCAAAAGGTAATAGATATTATCCACAGAGTGACAGTGTCAAATCCCTCAAATGGCAATGGGCAGGACTCCTGGCAAGAACAACGAACAACAGATGAACCATAAAAATTACAGCATGGTACCCACGGTGAATCAAGAGACCTAGAAGAAAACCGAACCTGAGATGAGACCATGATATTAGGAAATTGGCAATGGTAATAACTTGAGCGCTCATAGCCAACAATAGACAACAGTGGGCCCAACTACAAAGAGAGTATATCAGGGAGGCTACACCATAATTGGAAATGGTTGATAAGAATGAAAATGATGATGAATTAAAGAAGTATCATTGTAGCAATAGATATTAGAAACGTCTAGGTTTAGGGAGGGTTACTGTCTCACTTGGGTAAAATGTACATGTACTACCAAAATATCACGGTTACCTCTGCCAATGATTGCGAAGAAGACTGTCTATAACTGCCATGTAATTATTATAGGCGACTGCCGTAAGACTGTCAAGAAAACGTACCTACATGTAATTCCAATAGTGAGACACCCCTCGAGGTTTACCTAATATTTCACTGATATTAATAAAAACAAAGTCTCGAATAAAAAAAGACTCGAGTTTATAAAACCCACACGTCGTCGTGGAAGTAGTTCGAGACAAAACAAAACTGAAGCAGAAAACAGGAGACAACCGAAAGTTCACAAAAAAATCCCCCCACGCCCTTCTCCGCAATTTCACGAGTATTTTGAGGGCGTTTTAAGAAATAAAAATAAGCCGAGGCGAGGAAACACGGAATAACCAACTTTACTATTCAACCTTAACCTACTTTCAGCCATTTCGCGCATAGTTTAGAGGATGTTGTACATTTAAGTCATAATTAATATGCTTCTCTAATGAAAGGCACCTTTATTTTTTTCTAGAGTCCAAATATCAAATAAAATATAAAGGGTATTCCATTATAAAAATTACAACTTTTACGTGTAACTTTCTTTAGGCACAACGTGTAGAACTTTAACAATATGTCCTCGGATTGTCTTTACAAGAGGAAAAATTTCTTTATTATCGACATTTCGAGAAATATGCATTCTTTATGAAAATGTTTGCTTGCTCTAAAATAGTTAATCCCGTTTTTACTTTTCCAAATTTGCATGCCGTTTTAGAGAAAATTGAAAAACAAAACGTGAAAATATGGCGGTCCTAAAAATCAAAACGCGTTTCTATGGTAATATAATTTTGTTTTTATTCTTTGATAGATTGTTATTCAAAAAAAGTGTAAAACGGTATGGAAATTTGGAAATCTATAAACGGGAATAACCATTTTCGGTCGCAGTGTTTCCGGCAGAAGACGGTCCCCTTATTATTACTTAAATAAAACGACATTTCAGAACAAGCAACATTTTTTATAAAGAATGCATTTTTCTCAAAATGTCAATAATAAAAAAGTTTTTTCTCTTGTAAAGACAATCCGGGACGTACTGTATATTATTATATTTTTAAAAAATGGCTTTAAATTAACCTACATGTGCTCTACAAATTTCATTTCAATACAAATTGTCGTTTCTCTTGGATCCTCCATAGTATTAAGCGGCGCCTGTATAAAAAGAAAAGAGAAAATTATTTTATACAGGGCCCCTTTAATGTATGGAAACAGTCGATTTTTAGGTAAAATATACAAGATACCGCAAAAAGTTAAATACAAAAACTATCGCGTTTTTAAATGTCTATTGGCGAGTAATAAATTTATGTATACAGGGTCGGTCATAAAGTCGTGACACATCAGTTTCATTTTTTTAAATAGAACTCCCTGTATATTATTGCATATTTCAATTATTTCTTCAATTCTAAGCAAAAATCGAAAAACACATATTGTACCTCAAGCCAACTGTTTCCGAGTTATTGACTTTTGAACATATCACATTAATAATTTGATTTAATTAATATTGATATGTTTAGTTTCATTTAATGATGTCATTCTACCGAAACTGTGATACTGTTGTAATGGGTTTTTAAATGCCTATTAGCTATTAGTAAATTTAAGTATACAGGGTCGGTCATAAAGCTGTGGCACATCAAACTTTATTTTTTTAAATGAAACCTCCTCTATATTATTGCATATTTTAATTCCTCCTTCAATTTTAAGCAATAATCTTAATACACAATGTACATAAATTGAAGAAATGAAATGTTAAACTTAAATTTTGTAATTTCCAGACTTGATATCATCTCATTTTATACATCGAGCTCTAAATGCTAACTTGCGAACTAATGTCAAATATTATTAAGTATCACAGTTTCGGCAGAATGGCATCATTTAATGAAACTGAACATATCGAAATTAATTTAATCAAAAATTTTTTAAGTGATATTTTCAAAAGTCAATGTATTTGTATGAAGTGAAGAAAGAATTGAAATATGCAATAATATACAAGGGGTTCTATTTAAAAAAATAAAACTTTGATGTGCCACGACTTTATGACCGACCCTGTGTACATGAATTTATTACTCGCTAATAGATATTTAAAAATCCTATAACTTTTGTATTTAACTTTTTGTGGTACCTACCTCCTATATTTTACCTAATAATGGACCGTTTCCATACATAACAGCGACTTTGTATATTAATTATTTAAATTTTTTATATTAACTACACATCAAATATGTACATACATATCTGTGTACATATGTATTTATAATATAGAAAACAAATTTCTTGCAGTATAGGTATATAATAAAATTATATAAGGATTCTTGCCACTTAACTGCTTATATAGAAATTTAATTCTGCGCTGTGTTTGTCATAATGTGGATCAACCTGCTCTCACTACCGGTTCCGGAGCCCTACTCCATCATCAGGTGAGCTTGGGCAGATCCACAAAAAAACTTTTACAATCCTTTTACTATCGATAGTTGCGCCCCGGTGGTAAGAAAGTACTACCATTGCTCGCAGGCCGCTATCTCCCGTTCGGGACTTAATATCTAACCGACACTTTCCGACAAGTCGGAATTAACTATCTCTGCGCTGTGGTTGTCATTTTGTGGATCTGCCCAAGCTCACCTGATGATGGAGTAGGGCTCCGAAACCGGTAGTGAGAGCAGGTTGATCCACATTATGACAAACACAGGGTAGAATTAAATTTCTATATAAGCAGTAAAGTGGCAAGAATCCTTATATAATTTTATTATATACCTATACTGCAAGAAATTTGTTTTCTATTTTATAATTTGGCTTGCCTGAAAAAAAGCATTTTATCATCCTTTTACTATCGATAGTTGCGCCCCGGTGGTACGAAAGTACTACCATTGCACGCAGGCCGCTATCTCCCGTTCGGGACTTAATATCTAACCGACACTTTCCGACAAGTCGGAATTAACTATCTCTGCGCTGTGGTTGTCATTTTGTGGATCTGCCCAAGCTCACCTGATGATGGAGTAGGGCTCCGAAACCGGTAGTGAGAGCAGGTTGATCCACATTATGACAAACACAGCGTAGAATTAAATTTCTATTTAAGCAGTTAAGTGGCAAGAATCCTTATATAATTTTATTGTATTTATAATGTTCTATGCTACATACATATAATTAGATACAACTTTGTATTTTAATTGGAGACATATTCAATTCAATTCCTAATTACCTACATATAATTAATTGATGGATACATTATTATTATATTACTAATTATTATTTTCTAAAAAAACTGTACCTACTAATCTAATCTAAAAAAAGAGCATCACCAATTTCGGCGACGTAGTCCAATATAAAATCGATATTATTCCTAGTTAGTGAAGAATTCTGCGATACGAATCTGAAAAAAAATCGGCAGACTTTTCAAAGGTTCATAATAATTAATAATTATATAATAATTAATTCAACATCATTTTCTAGAGATCCATGGTTCACCATTATCATTTTGATTTGCGGCGCTACCTATGGAGAAAAAGCGAGAGTTAATTTTCTAGTTATGGTTATGGTTAAGAGATGGCAATAATATGTTTAACATTACAGAAAAATGTAATAAGAATTTTAAGATATTTTTGTACAGTTGGCGCACAGTAAAGAAAGACAGGTAAAGGTCAAGGTTACTATATTATACAGGTTGCCTCTATGTTGCCTCATAACTTTTGGACCAATAGGAGCGAAGCTGCAACTACGTCATACGGATGCTACAGAACGTATAAAATCATAGATAAAGGAATAAAAAATAAAATACTACCCTTGTCTATACAGGGTGCTACAAATTCGAAGTACGAGCAATGGTAACTCGGTAACCGTAATAGATACGAACATGGTTAAATTGGGGCAAAGTTGCTTTGGAATGTTCATCACGATGCCATCAAATTTTTTTAAAAATTTCAGGGATTCCTGAGTTCTTTGGAAAAAACGGATATTTTTGAAAATCAATTTTAATTTTTCCTCTCGATAATTTTTAGAAAATCAAAAAACTAATTGCCCATTCTCATAGCCACTTTATTAGGGCTATCTGATAGTATTTTTAGATTTTCAAATCAGCTGATAATTTGTGAGATACAGAGGCCAACTTAATTTTTTAAATACGAACCTGCATTTTTTATCTCAGATTTTGAAAGAACTCGCTCTCCTGAGTACAATGATATGCCACACTTAATATTTTTTTTGGTTTTGGAAATTTGGAGACAATTTATTTAAACTAATTTCAAGTTTGGCTCTGTTTTTTTAATATATTCATCGTTATAATATTGATAAGCTTTCAAACTTAACAGTGACGTGGGTTGAATACGGAAAATCAAATGCAATAAAATAATAAAAAATAATATAAATAAAATGTAACATAAACAACAGTGGCGTAACAACAGACTCACGGGCCTGTGTTCAAAAATTTTACCGGGCCCCCTATTACACCTACATATTTCAATACTTATATACTAATCTGAATAACATGCACTCATATTTTAGGTTAGAAATAACATTATCAAATTAATTTTTATATCGTATTATTTATTACTGCAACACAGAATATATAACCCAACATATATAAAATATCAAATAAATAGCATGTGATAGATATGGAGCGGCCCGGGCCTCCTGATAAACAATCAAATCATTTCCCCCGAAGATGGATTGGAAATGGCAGAGCGTCATAGTCATAGATTTAGTAAGAGTAAGAACAGATATCACATTGTGCATTTTAACCCGATCAAACAATCGGAGGTTGACTACGTACTGTAAAAACCAACTGAGATAGAGAAGGCGACATTGCCACATCTCAAATTTGCGCCTATCTACTTAGTTTGATTTGCAGAAAAGATGACTTTAAAACCTTCACCGGATATCAATAAATCTCAATTTCTTAACAAAAATTAATAGTTTATTTTTAAAGAAGCATGCGTAATAATATGTTATTAGAGAACAACGGCATACGGTCGAGTCGGCCGCTCCTGGCACGTATACGTGGACGTAAAGAATCTTTTACGTGTATAAAAAATAGAAAATATAAGAAATGCGCATGTGTACGTAAACGTTTACGTGTTTGTAGGCCGATTCGACCGTATGCCGTTGTTCTCTATTAACCAGAGGATATATGCGTTACTATTAAAGGACGTGTTTACTGTGCTGAAACGTCTAGAACTATTGGCAACGTCGCTGCCAGTCTTCCAGAATGAAATGAGCCGTCCGTCCCACCACCCCTCGCGACGGCCTTTGGTCCGTTATAGCGTACTACCACGGCATATAAATCACACGGCAGGCCAACTCGCTTTGGCGGGAACGCTACGCGCATACCCTTGCGCACGCCGCCATTATGGGTGCCAGCGACAGAAATTAACCAGTGTCGTAGTCAGTCGTAGTCTTTGTCATCGACAACGTACAGTTACGGCAGCTTTGAGTCAGTAGCGTGCGGCTTAATTTATTTTATTCTTTCTTGAGTGATATATTTTGTTTTTTTTAGTTTTATTTTTGTTTATTGTGTGATATATTTGGTTTATGTAGTTTAGTAGTACAATGGAAGTCTGAAATTCTTTTAGTTTTAATACTCAGTCATTGTCTACGGCATTCAAAGGAATTTTTATTATTAGGTATCCTGCAAAATGACAAACAAGATTAATTTCTAAATTACTGTTTTTCTGATTATCCGTATCTATTTTTAATTTTTATGGATAGCTCATGACAATTCAGAGAGAAAAGAAAAGAAGTCTCGTTTTTTTTTTAATTATTAAGGTCTGCCGTTTTTAATAAGATGTTTGCCAGATCATTTTGGCAATTTTCAGTACCCGTATGTAATATTCGGACACAAAGTTTTTAAATGTTCTTCTAAACTGGATGAATTTATCCTGGATAGGAATAATGACAGGTTTACAATATATTGGAATTAGAAGAATTACTAGATAACTAATTACAAGATAAAGTTGTACCAGATTTTTATGAGTGCAACTGTACACTCAAATCGCTTGTCGCTAAGCTTTTATATAATATAAAATTGTGTAATGACATAATAAAAGTTTTAAAGAAAAAGTATAGTTTTTCTTTTTAATGTATTTAAATAAAAGCTTGTTTTTAAAAAGTTTTTTTTCTTAAATTTATTTTTTACTTTTTAAGTTATGCTGGTTTCTCAGTGCCACACACAAACTCAATTCTTTTTCTTAAATAACTACCTATGGGCATCCTAATAATATGCGTATCGATTTTCATTAAAAAAGAGAACTTAAAAAAAGGACAGCTGTCAAATTTGACAGTTCAATTGTGAGACAAATAAAATGAAAACCGACTATGGGGTAGTGAGCATCCAATATATCGATTTTTATAAAAATCGGACAACTTTGAGATTTTTTTGACAGCTGTCAAATTTGACAGCTCAATTTTTTTTCTTTCCTTTTAACCCATGGCCATCCTATATATAGATTTTTATCAAAATCGGACAACATTGAAATTTTTTTGACAGCTGTTAAATTTGACAGCTCAATTTTTTTTCTTTCATTTTAGCCCATGGCCATCCTATATATCGATTTTTATCAAAATCGGACAACTTTGAAATTTTTTTGACAGCTGTCAAATTTGACGGCTCAATTTCTTTTGACGGCTTGGCTTTTAAAAATATAGCCAAACATTTATATTTAAATTCATCAGTTACTTTTCTTCCTTTAGCTGATTTGTTAATTTGTGCAATTTGAATATTAACAAAATTTGCTATGTCCATTGATGGACATAATTTGTACGTAGCCTCTTTAGATTGTTCAATAGATAATTTATTGGGTATTTTTTTAATTCTTGTTTGTAACTCCTGGACTCCTCCTAATTTTAATTGTCTATTCTCTAAAGTTAAATGTTTAATTGATTTTTTCATTTCTACTTTTTGAGGAGTATGCGCGGTTGACGATTCATTTGTTTAGATAAAAGTATTGTGTAAATAAAATTCAGTTTCAGTCAATTACAGTATTTTTTTAATACGACCCTGTCTAGCAATAGTTTATTTTCTGGGAAATTTTTTGATACGTTTTAATCCGGCCCTGACTCGGCACCCATAATGGTGTTTTCAAGGTCAAATTTTATAGAAATTTTAAACAATGGGATCTGGGCAGATTTAGCCTGCCGTGTGATTTATATCAGGGGCCTGAATCTTTATAGGCCAAATATTTTCAAGAAATTAATTAGCGCTGCTGAACTAGATGGCGCTAGGTGTTGAATGCATCCCATATGCAACCAGTTAAACACCTATAAGTCAGCCATTTTCTGTCAGGTGAAGTACGCGGCACGCGTCGATTTCAAAATTTTTATTTGCTTGCGAACTGTTGTGTTGATCGTTTGTTTGCTGAGTTTTTTTTTCTTTCGTGATTACTATAATATTAACTTGTGCCCTATTTCTAGCATATATCAACGTACGTATAAACAGTAAGTTTATTATAAATAGTTTTGCATTGTAAAAGTAGTTAATTTTTATTTATTTTTTAGGAAATGGCTCATTTTAGTTGTGGAGTGTTTGGTTGTGGTAGAAGCTACCGCAACGATGAAAATGTATATTTATTTCGTATTCCTAATCCCAAATATAAATGGGATTTATTCCTGTCTTGGTGGAGAGCAACAGGAAATGCTAAATTTTCTACCTTGACACCAGAACAAGTATACAAGAAAGTGTATATTTGTAATAAGCATTTTACTAGTAGTGATGTAGAATTGCTACTAAAGAAAATAAAGAACTGTGTGCCCTCTTTACATCTCCCAGGTAAATAATTATACATACATTTTATTTGTTCTAGCTTCATTAGTTAAATATAATTTTCCATTCATTAATCGACAAACAGGTACAATGTGATCAGAAGGTTTATATTTATGTGACTTGTATAACTTTGACAGAAAAACAGTTCTTATTAGAATTTTCATTTGTAACTATTGAACTTAAAGCCAGCATGATCATCTTGTACTTTTAAATAGGAATACTATCAGAAAGTTTTATTAGGTATCACGTAAACTTTTGACTTTTACAGTTATAAAATACTAATGTAAATTTTCATACGAAGTGTTTAACTGTGCTTATTCAAAGCATGTTTGTACATAAGACATTTTGATCATATTGTATAGATTTAAATAGAAGAAAAGTTGTATGTTCAAGTAAAAACGATACATTAATTTTTAGATCCTTTAAAACTCACATTTGGGATAGATACTTTGGAAAGTAACACCAACATAACAGTTACCACAACGGAAGTAGACCAGGGAGGGCCTTCATTTAAACGACCTTTGCCTTTATCGGAAAGGGACTGTAATACCCAAAAGATAATTAGATTAGAAGACATAACTTTGCTAGCTGCACCTCAAGAAGAGCACATACAACATGATGTAGAAGTCAGTGACATATTCAAGCCTTCAGGTAATTATTTTTTAATTTTTTCTCAGCATGTATATACAATATACAGTTATACTTCTAGATCATATCTGTGGTACTAAGGCAGAATATGTTAACATTGTGCGCGTTCCGGGAACACAGCGGCCAACTGACCGCTGAGAATTTTGCTCAGCCGCTGAATGTCCCTGAATGTGCACATTATTTCACATTTCATATTTGATATTATCGGGTTATGCCTTGTACCACAGATATTACCTAGAGTTATAACTCCAAAAAGGCAGAATTAAAAAAATTATATGTAGCAAATTTTCTACAGTATGTCTCCGTATTGTCTTTACAAGAGGAAAAACTTTTTTATTGTTGACATTTTGAGAAAAACCTACATTTTTTATAAAATAATTTTGCTTCTTTTAAAGTGGTTAATCCCATTTATATTTTTCCAAATGTCCATGCCATTTTAGAGAAAATTAAGGTATGAAAATATATAGTTGAATTTTTTTCTAAAAATCAGAAGGCGTTTCTATGGTAATATAGGTATTTTCGATTTCATTCATTGATGGATGGCTATTATTAATTTTGATTAACGGCATTTTTTTGCTGTTGTTAAACATTTGTAAAAGTATCACATTTTCCGATAACTATTATCATCCTTTCCATAGCATTGAACTAAATAAATTTTGTACTTCTATAACATTTTAAAGTGGCAAAAACTACGACGTTAATTAAAATTCTATCCATATACAATGATTCTATCAAAGAATGAAAACGAAATTATATTACCATAGAAACACGTTTTGATTCCTAGGACTTAAATTAACTTAAGAAATTCAACTATATTTCCATGTTTTTGGAATTTTCTCTAAAACGGTATGGAAATTTGGAAAAGTATAAAGGGGATTAACCATTTAAGAACAAGCAAAATTTTTTATGAAGAATGCATTTTTCTGAAAATAATAAAAAAAATTTCCTCTTGTAAAGACAATCCAGAGACATAATGACATATATTAGTATTTTACTTTTATAAAATATTCTTTAATTCTAATGAATATAAATTATTTTCCAGCTCACAAGAGCATTACTATGGTTGCTAGAAAGAAGAACATGTCACCTAAAACACTAGCATTATATAAAGAATCAAGGAAATGGAAACAAGAAGCTTCCAGATTAAAACGCCGCAATGCTTCCATTAAGCAGCGCTTATCAGAAGCAAAGAAACTTATTTTCAATGTTAATGGCAATAGGCTGTTCAGGAAAATGAGTTCTTTCCAAAGAAGATTTTTCCAGAATCAATTTAGAAACATTGAAAAAAGTGCTAAAGGAAAAAGGTTTGACTTAGATACTAAGTTAGACTCGTTGATGCTGTGGAAGTCATCACCAACAACCTACAAAAATTTAAATAGGCTCGGATTTTCATTACCTACACCAAGGACTTTAAATAAGTTGTTATCAAAAATTCCTATACAAATGGGCATTTCAGAGTCAATTTTTACTAGTATTACAAATATGTCCAAGAATATGAAAAACAAAGATAAATATTGTAATTTAATTTTTGACGAAATGTCTCTTCAGCCACATTTAGATTACAATTATAACTTGGATATGGTAGTAGGCTTTACCAAAAATCTAAATGTGGCTGATCATGTCACAGTTTTTATGTTACGGGGAGTTTTCAGTAAATGGAAACAGCCTGTAGCATACATATTTAATAAATCTGCTATGCCAGCAGCTGAAATTGTTTTTTATATTAAAATTATTACAGAAAAAGTAATCTCAGCTGGTCTGACTCTAGTAGGTTTAATATGTGACCAAGGTCCTAATAATGTAAAAGCTATAAGTTTGCTTCGTGAAGAGACAAGAATGCAAAAAATATCCAATAATGAAAATTGGGATGATACAGTGCTTTACATAAAGGATAGACCAGTTTTACCACTTTTTGATCCACCGCATCTTGTAAAAAGCACAAGAAATAATTTTTTAAACAAAAATTTATCATTTACTCTAAATAATAAAAAAATGTTAGGATCGTGGTCACATATTATTAAAGCCTACAATATAGACAAATCTAATAATATACGGGTGATGAGAAAAATAACAGATCAACATATCTACAAAGATAAAATGAGAAAAATGAAAGTTTCTATTGCAGCACAAATATTTAGTGCAACAGTGGCATCTGCAATAAAATACTGTGCAATATCAGGAATAAAATCCGCCGATGGAGCTTCAGAGTTGGATGCGAGTGCATTAGATACTGCCGAATTATTAATATTTTTTGATAACCTGTTTGACAGCACTAATGGTAGTTTTGGACAGTCAAGTGCAGGAAAACCATTAAGAGGTTTTGTGTCCGACAAATCAGCCCATGTTAGGTTTTGGAGAAGTGCAGTAAATGTTTTAGAAACCATGGAATTTATAAAATCAAAACCAACAGATAGATCCAAGCCACCAGTATTAAATGGTTGGATAAAAACTATCAGGGGATTTATACAAATAAATAGAATTCTAATGGTTCATGGTTTCAAAGCATTTGCTCCACGCATGTTTAACCAAGATCCGCTCGAAAATTTCTTTTGTCAAATAAGACAATATGGTATTAGAAATACAAATCCTACATGTGCTGCTTTTGCTAGTTTTTACAAAGCCTTGATTGTCAAAAACATTAGATACCACCCTCAAACGGCAAATTGTGAAGACGATATGTCACATTGTTTGTCCACATTAAGGGAAATGCTACATAGCAATAAAGATAATCAGGAAATTCAAGTACCTGATCGCTGGCATCCACCTGAAGTTACATTACAAGATGTAACACAAATTGAAAAGGCTACATTAAGCTACATCAGCGGATTTATATGTAATCATTTATTTAAAAAAATAACAGGTTGTGACATTTGTAAATTAAATTTGTTACACAACAACGCAGATATTGATGAATTTCATCACAAACTTGTATCTATTAAAGAATACGACCCATTTGTAAAAAAATTAGTTTATGCCAATGTTGACCTTATAAAAAATATTATTAAAATTTATGAAATGCTACAAAGCTACGTACCTTCTGCGATTGATAAAACCAATATACGAGTCCGAATTATATCCGTTTTAAGGTGCAAAATAAATTTTAATTTTGAAGAGTGCCCTCACAGAGAGGAAATAGAAACTTTTATTTTCTCCCATTTTGTCAAAATATACATATATAATTATGTTAAAAAATTAAATAATATATTAATGGGTAAGCTGAATCCTGACAGCAAAAATATATTAGAAATGAATTGTTTTGAGGCATACAGACGTATGAAACATTTAAAAAATAAATGAAATAATATATAATTGTGTTTGTAATATATATAATATTTAATTGTGTTTATTTTTTGTGTTTTATTTTACTTCGCCAAATTGTCATAAATAATTAAAAAAAAGATTAATCAATAATACAATCCCTACTTGTTAATAAAAGTCTATGCAATAAATCTGTTAAAGCTAAAATGACCAATTTTCTGAGCTAACATCTACAAATTATTTTATCGTTTATATATATAAATACGAAAAATATAAAAAATATTTTTTTTTTATTTATAAATAAATGAAACAAAAGTAGAATAATTTGTACTTGTCGGCATAAGTTCAATTTGGTCATTTTGCTATAGCAGATTTAATGTTTAGATTATAAAATTTCAATTTATAAGTTTTGCTTTTAGCGCTATATTCCCGCCATTTAATGAATAGTACGCGCTGCTCAACTAGATGGCGCCACTATGTAGCGTCAAAAAATTAACACGTAGATTCCTTTCTTATCCGTTAGGTTATTTTCTATGATTTATATGCCGTGGTACTACGTTAGCTTACGGTGTGTTTAAAGTCGGAATCAAGTCCGAAGTGAACTTTTAAGTAGTTTTTGATTTTGTTTAACATACTTTTGAATCTGCGAATTTTCAATATGGTAGGACAGTGTCAAATGTGTGGAAAAATAAGCTCAAATTACCCGAATTTGTCTTTTCACAGGTAGGTATTGTTTCCGCCGTAATCGTACATAGGCGTCCCACAAGGGAGCCTCTCACAATTAAAATAATTTCTAATTATATTTGTAGAATTTTGATCTATTAAAACAAGAACGTAGTAGCCGGTAATTGAATTATAATTCGTCTCAATTACTACCTAACTGTTGTAGATCATAACAAATTTGAATATAAACGTTGCATATATTTGAAACTTTATTATATGCCAGAAAGTGACATTTTTTTTAAATTGCGTCATTTTTTGGTCATTATATACGATATTCTAAAGGATTTTGCTCAACAAATAAACAAAGGTGTTTACCTTTTTTACATTTTATTGCTTTATTATATCTACTATTCAATCTTTACATAAGATCGGGGCCATTGTAACGCACATTTTCAAAATATTTTTGTCAACATACAGGGTGATTCAAACCGCAATACATATGCTTAATACAGTTCATGAAGATTGGGACGTTTAACTAAAATTTGTTTGTCTGATTAAGCTACCTAAGTAATGGATTTGTAAATAAACGTAATATTCATTATTATGCAACAGGAATCCCATACTGTAGCATACAGATTTGATACTTTTAATGATTAATGCCCTCTATTGAGAGACTAAAAGGTAATTGCCTCGTATCAGAGCCATCATAATACGAGAAGAAGACCGAAAGTCAAATCTTGTCTTATATTTTCAAAAAAACACAATTTTCTCATTAAAATAAATATTGATTTTAGGTATAGGAAGTTATTAATAATACAAGATTAAACATCTATTACACAGTACTTCACAGGAATCTATCGATTGCGAACTAAGTAAATCGTTACTAATTACTAATTTTGAAAAGTTCTTTTTAAGATAAAAAAAAGGTAAAACTAAAACCTAAATTATCATTTGAGATTAAACGGGAAGTTCTAAATAATGTTGCCTATTCTAAACAAGAAAAAATTATTTATAAGTTTTATAGCACCTCTAATTAAATTTGAACGAAAAGAATATTTCTGTTTGCTGTAGGTAATTTTCTCAGAGATTAAACGGGAAGTTCTAAGTTCTCTTCTTCTCACAGGGAAAATACGTAAATAAAAATAACTTTTTAAGTCAAAAAAGTCAAAAGGACAAGTTATTCTAAAAAAGGACTGTCCTTTTCAAAAAAGGGCAGGTGGCAACCCTAGGTATTTCTGGAATGGAACCACCAGGCCACCTATGATTACAAAAATGTCTAAAATGTGCTTTACCATTGCCTCCATATTCTAAAAAAAATTGAACGAAAAGTCACCAACTACAAATCTAATAAAATATAGAACTGTTTCGGAAGCCTGAGTCACCCTGTAAATATTCAAAAGTAACTGAAAGTTTATATAGAAGTAACTGAAAGTATAAATTGAATATCGACGTTGGAGCGATTTTCGAAAACTACCTACTAACGTTTAAACATAAGTATATGTGGGATATTAATTATATTATTATATTAGACCTTATAACAAAACTCATCTAACGAAAAAGTGTTAATGTCGTATATTAATATGGAGTAAAAATTTTACTAATTACTTTACTTTTACTTTACTATTTAAATTCGTTCCAAAAAACGATACGCCACTGGCCATTAGAACAATCCAAATGCGCCTAGTTGCCGGCTCGGTTGCCGGGGTCGGAAATTTTAGACTTCTCTGTCTCATCTGTCTTTGTTTGACACATTGGAATGTTTGATACACTACCAACGAGTATTTATGAATGAGATGTTCGGTCTATCTTTATAATGTCTTTGGTCATAGTAGAACGTAGAGCAGTATAATGGCCAGCGAGGTACCTGGACCGTCTGATGACGTCAAGTAATTCGACAGGTCCAAATTTTACAAAAAAAGTGAAATCAACACATCTCAGCAGTTACAATAAAGAGTACAAAATGCATTCGAAAGTATAAGAAGGTCTATTCAAAATTCAAAAGCTATAAATTAAATTGAACAAAAAATTTGTGCAATAGGGAGGGTGGTAATAACCCTTTCGAACATGTAGACTATGTAAAGCATTAGAAACTAGTTTGTAGAAATTATAATTTATTCATAATAACTACGATTAATATTATGCGAATTATTAGATCGTACACTGAGAATTTCAAATTCACAATAAGAAAAGTTAAAAAATAATATCTTTAAATTATTGCTGAGCTGGATATTATTTATTTGAATCTTTCAATTGGCTCAATTTCCCTTATTCAATGTTAATTAGCACTGATCAATATTGTTGCGATGACTATAATCAGATTCTTTGAATATCAGATTAAATAATTTAAAAACAGAGTCGGACCTGATTTTTTTTTAAATAATAATTAAATAGTTTTGTTGCTGTTAAGGTACCCAAAACAAAAAAAAAGTATAAAGTGTGGCATATTATTGTACTCAGGAGGCTGAGTTCTTTCAAAATCTGAAATAAAATATGCAGGTCCGTATTTAAAAAAATTAAATTGGCCTCTGTATCTTACAAATTATCAGCTAATTTGAAAATCTAAAAATACTATCAGATAGCCCTAATAAAGTGGCTATGAGAAGGGGCAATTAGTTTTTTGATTTTCTAAAAAGTAACGACAGGAAAAAATAAAATTAGTTTTCAAAAAAATCCGTTTTTTCCAAAAAACTCAGCAATCCTTGTAATTTTTAAAACATTTTTGATGCCATCTTGGTGAATAGCCCAAGGTAGCAACTTTACCCCACTTTACCCCAATTTAACCCATCTTCGTATCTATTACGGTTTCCGAGATACCAATGCTCGTACCTCGAATTTGTAGCACCCTGTACCCTGTATACAAGGTATCCCAGAAATAAGTGCAAGCATTTTAACTGGTAGTGTAGTTCAACCCGAGAAACACGCCTATGAGGTTTTTTTGCGAAAAAAAATTTTTGAAAATTCGGAATTTTTTGAAAAAAATTTTGAAATTTTTTGAAAAAAATTTTGGAATTTTTTGAAAAAAATTTTGGAATTTTTTTTAGTTTTTAGTTAAATAAACATCATTTCTTGATAATATGGTAACATAAGTAGTAGATTAAATTTACAAGAAAGAAAATCCAAAAATGATCCAGTGGTTCTCAAAATTTGAGCAAAAAATCATTTTTTTGGGAAATTTTCAAAGTAAAATAACTCTGTTGTTTTGGACTTATTTGAAAAAGGATAAAGAGAAAATATGTTTCTTTTATCGAGATCTACCACCTCTTAAAATACTTGCACTTATTTCTGGGACACCCTATATAATTTATCCATAATCAAGGATGCAACCGATGCAACCTACAAAGAGAGATAAATGGACATTACAATAAAGAAAACACACATCAAACAACTGAAAACTATGGACGCCATACACCATATAATACACTATAAACAATAAAAGTACACAATGAATATCGAATATCGATTCGGAAATAATGTACTGCCGGACTGTCGCGTCGGCTGTCGGCAGTTTTTATCCCTTTATCTATGAGTGCTAGCAGCATTCCTAAAATAGGTTTAGCATTGGCAACGTTGCTTTAAATGTCAGAAACCTTCTCCAGAAACAACCATCAACATGTGATAGAGACCTTCATCAGTTGTCTGAGCTTCAGCTAACCGGTCAAAGTCAATGGTGATGGGTGATGTTATTGCGTCTACCTCAGGTCGTGAGAGACAGTCGGCTACAATGTTCTTTTCTCCTTGGACATGTCGGATGTCTGTGGAAAATTGACCAATAAATTCCAGCTGGCGTATCTGTCGTGGAGATTGACGGTCATGTCGCTGCTGAAAGGCATACGTCAAGGGCTTGTGGTCAGTGTATATGATGAACGGCATGCCCTCAAGAAGGTAGCGGAAATGGTGAATACCGCTAAATATTGCCAACAGCTCGCGGTCGTAGGTACTGTAGTTATGCTCCGTCTTCGACAACTTCCGTGAGAAGAAAGAAATAGGCTGTAAGTGCTCACCGACAAGCTGTTGCAATACACCACCGATCGCGGTGTCCGAAGCGTCGACTAACATGCTCAACTGAGCATGGGGTGCTGGAAAAACCAACTCGGCAGCAGTAGCTAGGAGTTCTTTAACTCTGGTGAAGGCACTTGATGCTGCTGGGGTCAAGTTGAGGTCTTGTTGCTTTTTCTTTTGGTGGGAAAGTAGCTCGGCGAGTGGCATAAGCTCTTTTGCAGCATTCGGTAACCAGCGTCGATAGAAATTAAACCATCCCTAGGAAGCGACGTAGCTGTTTGTATGTTGTTGGTTGCGGAAAACTGCGAATAGCACTGACTTTAGCTGGCCTGACTCCAGTTGGGGGAGACTGTGACGCCCAAGAAATTTGCCTCTCGTATCCGGAATTTGGACTTTTCTTTATTGATTTGGAGTCCATTTGCTTCTAGGATCTGAAGAACTACTGCTAAGTGCTGCTCGTGTTCTGCTTCCGTCTCCGAGACTACCAGTATGTCGTCGATGTACACATATACAAATGAACACCCTCGGAAGAGATGGTCGAGGTACCGCTGAAGTGTCTGGGCGGCGTTACGTAAGCCAAGGGCATACGTAGAAATTCGTACAAACCAAAAGGTGTAATAACAGCCGTTTTTGTACATCTTCTGGGCGGACTGGGATCTGGTGGAATGCATGTACAAGATCAATGGTAGAGAAAATTTTCTTTCCATGTAGCTGATTTGCAAAGTCCTGAATATGTGGCACTGGATAGCGATCAGGCTTGGTAATTGCATTTAACCGACGGAAATCCCCACAAGCACGCCACTGGCCGTTGGCTGTTTGGACCATGTGAAGCAGGCTGGCCCATGGCGATTTTGATGGCTGAACAATGCCCATTTGTATAAGTTGATTGAATTCGGCCCGTGCAGCTTGTAGACGGTCTGGTGGAAGCCTGCGCGGCTTGGAGAACACTGGTGGGCCTTGGGTGTCGATATAGTGCTGGACTCTTCCAGGGTCGTCTGGTGCATCCGTTGGTCGGTCATAAGGGTGGGCAGTAGATATTCCCACCTCCAATGCTCTTACTCGTCGAGACATACACGTAATGCTGTTTGGTATAGTTGGACTCACAAGGCGCTTGTTTCGCATATCTACAGTGAAACCATGTTGTCGAGGAAGTCAGCACCTAGGATGGCAGTGGTGACATCTGCAACAATAAAGGTCCAAGTGACTGGCTGGCCAAAACCAAGGTCAAGTGTCAACTGTTTCTGCCCAAACGTTTTAATACAGGAACCAATAGCAGAGTATAGGCGTATCATACTAGGTTTTGAAGCAGAACATGCTTTGCGTGGCAGCACACTTAAGTCCGAGTGTGAGAACTTGCTCCAGTGTCAACAAGGAACTGCAGTTTTAGGGCTTTATCTGTGACGAAAAGGCGACGTGGTGCATGGGGGGCAGTGGTTGTCATGATTACTGCGCCCCCTCTTGATCGTTTTTTTGAGAAGGTACATGGTGCTCTACACTTCTTAGCTTGGGACCCAAATCTCCTGTGATAGTAGCAGTGCCCGTCAGTTTTCTCGTCCACACTTACTTTGTTGTTTAACGCAGGCTTTCCGTCCATGGCCATGATAGGAAAACTAGAACATTGTATATATTTGTCAGCTTTCTTGGCCAATTCCTCCAGGTCTCCATCCAGGATTGCTATGACTCCCCGGGCTTGGGGTGGTAGGCGGTCTAACCAGAGTTTCTTTAGAACCTGCGTAGAAACGTTATTTGAGGCCAAAGCTTGCATTCGGTGGAGAAGCTGTGTTGGTTTAAGGTCGCCCAAGGTCATCTCCATAAGCTGGTGAATTTTGTCATCAGCGCTACTGCCATATCTCTCTAACAGTCTAGTTTTGAGGTCTTCGTAGGCCCTACCTCTAGTTGGATTTCGTAGTATGTCGGCTACCTCTAATAGGACCTCGCTGTTTAAACTTGTTACGGTGTGATCGAACTTGCAGTCATCAGATGTTATTTTGGCTTGCCTGAATTGGGCTTCCAGGCGTAGGAACCATAGTTCGGGCTCTGTGCGCCAAAACTCCGGTGCTTTAATCCCTACACGGGCAATAACGACTTGATCGTCGGTTTGGAAGTCGTTCGTGTCGGAGGTGGACATTGCGTATCTGAATTTGTTGCACTCACACGTTCGTCGGGGTCACCAATGTGGCCGTTGAGTGTAGCAAATTAGGCACACCAGAGGCACACTAAATAATTAAGTCATTTAATTAACTCGATCAATTGTTACAAACTAAATAACTATTACAAAACATAAGAATTCGGTTTCTTGGCGCGAAACGTGAATGTTGAAGGTCGAATGTCTATCTACAGAATAATCCTTCTTCTTCCCCGATTGACAGATATCAGCTGGGTGGCGATTCAAGGCATAATTCAAGGTTGCTATGCTACTCAGGGGTGACAGTAAACCGGAAAATTGGAAACAGTTGTGGCGCGGTTCTACCCAGGCAGAAAGCATGGCCTTCTAGACTGTCCTAGACAAAAATCTGAATATTTCTATATGATTTCTGTCAATTTCTGCTACGGAACATTTTTTATGCACGTCGGCGTCCTGTTCTTTTGTCTTTTGTCTGTGTGTCAGCGGCAGCTCCCGAGGCCTCTGGCAAGGTCGGGCGCCATTTTAATTTTGCCGTTTACATTTGATTGGAAGTTTGTTTTTGATATTTCGGCTGAAATTTATAAGTACAAAGATGTTTTTGATATAAAGTTCCTTGTTAACACTTTAATAAAGTATATATGATATTAATTACATGAAGAAAATGATGAAATCGACGTTTCTGCGTGTAGCAGGTATGGGCCATATTATAGGTAAAAATAGGTAATATATTAACTGTTTTTATATTTTTTAACTTTAAACCCAAGGATCTTGGGATATTCTTTGCCAAGGATTTTTCCGTATCTCTACTTTAAAGACTGATCGGTGATTTTGAGCAATTGAAAGCAAGTTATACAAGGTAAATTATAATTATTGAACTATTATTAGCCTACATTAATTTTCTACAAGATGAATAGAAATGCGTAATTACATATCACATAGGTACCTATTATGTATTTTCATAGCAATAATGCTATAAATCTATGTATGTAGATTATTTTTAAAATACAAATGAGGTATTAGATGTATATGTATCATATTTTTTATTCATTTTATTTTCATTCAAGTCCTGTTTGATTTAATTCACAAAAGTCTTATGTAGGTACCTATATTTATGTTTTTTACATATTTTTTTTGATTCCAGGTTTTGTGTGGGTTCCGGTTGCTTTTTTCCTGCTTCCAGTTATTTAGTTTTATGCCCGTGAAGCTGTGAAAACATTTATTTATCTTCAAGTTTCTGTAAGTCAATGCACTGTTACTTTACTAATTCACTTTAACACAGCATCTCTGATATTATTTAAATATTTGATATTGATACAGTAGTTTATTGGTTTATAGCTCTTTAATTGTGTTGATTTGCATATTTACATTGTTCTAAATTCCAAATAAATATTTTTGAGTAATTTTGTTGTATTATTTACTACTAGAAAAGTAAAAAGTATATTAACCCTCATTTAAACCTCCTGAACAGCCCGCCATTAAAAACCGGAAACGGAAATAAATTTCATAAAATTGAAATTGTCATGTCTATGTCATGTCAAATGTCCCAACCGCCATATCTGAAAATTAGTTACCCAGGCAGCCACGCTGTTTCCATAATTTAACATTGACTTGACACTTCTTCTTGTATTTATTATTTTATGATGCTACCAGAGATATGGAAGTGGGAGAATGAGCTTCGACGAGTGCGCATCAAATTTTTTTGTCGACGGCAAGATGGCAGACATCTTCCAGGTCTCGCTGTCACTTCCCTCTTTAATTGACATCTGTTTGTTTTGTTTTTTTCGTTTGTGTTGTTATCTAGTTAAAATTTATTATTATCTGAATTATTCTAAACACTAATACAAAAAGGCTTGTTGTATATTGTCATAGTCATTCTAAGAAAGCTAATACGCCGGGAAAAATGATTAGTTTTCATGTGTAAGTTTATACAACATAATCGTGTTTACAGATGATCCAAAACTGTTTATTTTTAGTTTTCCTAAAGGCGATTTGCAAAAATCGTGATTGTAATTGGGAATGGTCAAGAATAAGTATATGATGTGGCCATTTAAAGAGGATGTTTTTATTACGTGTGGAGGAAGAAGATACTTGGAATCAATGTTCGTGCTTCTGTAAAACAGTGCACTCTTATAGTGTCCATGAAAGCACAAGTTCAAGTGTACCAGAAATATGTCAAATATTGTATCACTCAGGCAAACAGATTGGTCCTTACTTGACAAGAAGATTATTTGGAGGAAAAGAAAACATAAGATAGGGTATTTTAATCGAACAGCGAAAATTTAACATTTTTATTGTAAAGTTTGTTGTAGGTAGTTGTAGTTTTATGCTAAATATTTCTAACATTAGCAGCAGCAGTGTTCAGAGTGTCAAGAGGAGGAGAATTCAGTTAATTAGATTTATGCACAGTTACAGGTATGAAGGCTTTTCAAACATAGTATCGAGTTCTATAGTCAACATTTTTAGTATTCCTACAACTGTAAAAACAAGGAACATTGGACTGAAAAAATGGCAAGATTTATATAGGAAGAAAGGGTATTATGCCAATAAGAAAATTAAATCTGTGGGCAGAAGTTTCTTATTTAAAAACTGTTATGGGGCATATATTAATTTGTATCTGTGCCACAAATCACTGAGAAAAATCATATAATATTCATAATTGTTAACGAGATGATATTTAAAGAGTGTTAAAAATGAGATTATTAGTCATGAAGCTTACAATGTTACTTTGTTTCAATATTACATTTTTATTCTTGTAAAATCTATGATGAAGCTCAAAAGCATTTTGCAATGGCCTTAAATTGTGAGCCAGGATTTATAGCAAAGGTATTTGATGCAATGAAGGGGATTGTCAATCCCATGTTTTTAAATAGATAAAATACAGGCCAAAGTTGACAATATTACAGTTGAGAAGAAACTATTTTATCTTAAAAAAATTCAATATAATCTAATTTTCTTAATAATAAATTAGGTATATGTATGTTGTACATACAGAATTTTGGTATGGACAAATAAGAATCGACAAGCTTCTTTTGTGCAAAAAATAAATTATTTTTTGTAGTATTAAGACAAACGATAATGTGTTTTACAAACTTACCGGTAACAGTTTTTTTTATAATAAAATATTTAGTGTAAGACCCTGTATATTTTACCTCATAATATTCTAGATATATTTTAAACGCCGTAACAAAATCACACCAATTTTGTCAAGCGAGGCTTCAAAGCTTATCGCTCCAGATTGTTTAGACTACGTAAGGGCTGTGGTAAGGGCAAGCGGCGATAATATAAACAGAACGCTGGTCACGGCACTTAAAAAAAATATCTTAAGGCTCATAGTTTTTTTATGAAAGACGCAGACAATATCGGAGAGGTTCAGTTTAATATTTAGGTTGGCATTTAGTTGCTTTTGAATCTTTTAAAGAAGTGGAGTGTCGGTAAATGTTAATTTAAATACGATTTAATAATTAATTTAAATAGTTATAAAATTGTGACAGTGTTGAGGCAGTGTTAAAGATCCATTAAAGGGTGAGTTGATTCACTGAGTATGCATTCTCTACATGTTCTGTTTTAATTTTATAATTGACTTATTTAAGAGTTATTAGTTTAAAGAGTCATCTTCTTTATAATGATTTGTTTGTATCTGTAACTGAAACAGACCTTTGCGTTTGGTGTCATTGCACGTCTCAGTACAGGGTACATATATTGTTTTTAAGTTATTATTAGTAGTGGCAAGGGTTCACTAGGCTGGTGGCAAGGGTTCACCAGTTGTTTAAAGAGCTAGTGGCAAGGGTTCACTAGACTGGTGGCAAGGGTTCACCAGTTGTTTAGAGAGCTAGTGGCAAGGGTTCACTAGGCTGGTGGCAAGGGTTCACCAGTTGTTTAGAGAGCTAGTGGCAAGGGTTCACTAGGCTGGTGGCAAGGGTTCACCAATTGTTTAAAGAGGGCACTTCGCGTTTAGTGCCGTAATATGTTTTGGACATTTGTGAAAGGGTGTTTTGCGTTTAATACCCGTTGTAACATTTGAACTGTGATATTTTACCTAAATAATAAATATCAGGAATTTTGGAGGGCCGGCATACTCACAAAGATTTATTTTTTTCAGGCAACTCTATGTTATGAACCATCCTGAACAAGAACCTGCCATACCCATAGCCGTTCGAATTAAAGTTTTTTTTTGTTTATTTACCAATGATTATTTAATATTATTTTACATTTATTAAAATCGATTAAAATTTAATGTGCTGAGGCTTTTTGGTACCATAGAATTTTTCAGAAGTGGGATAATAAAAGGTAGATCCTAGGTTCTGGATGGTCGTGACATTTTTTTTTACAAATTTAGTTTCTTGATATTTAAAGATATACCGATACATGTGGTAAAACTGGCCACATTGCCAAAAAGTGTACGGCACAGAATCTTTGTGTGCACACTTACAGTGTACGACACAGAGTAAACTTAATGAGCGAAAGTGTAACTATTGTAAACTAAGTGGGCACATTGAGGCAAATTATTATAAAAAGAAAAGGGAAAATACTAAGCCGATTGCATGACTAGGCACAACAGATGACTTATAAGAAGTATTTTAAGGGTATTTTAATCAATGATAATAGAACAAATGTATTGCTTATATATATTTAGGAAGTTCGTGTACGACAATAAGATTAAGTAATTTAAATACTTTAGGAATTAGATATCATATATGTGCACGTAAAGACTATAGACAAGGAGTTACAACCACTTTGGGTTCGGTGCAATTAAAAATTAAAATTGACCAACTAGAGGCAGAAGTAAAGATTAAGATAGTAAGGGATGATTTACAAGAATTTCCTATTTTAGTTGGTAGACATTTTACAGAACCACCTCACATAATAATAGTTAAAGATTAGTTAATTCAAAAATTATAACGAACTTCAAAACGTCGAGCCAGCTTTTCATTTAAAGAAAGTTAAATTGCATGTACATAAAGACACAAATGTTCCTACAAGCCATGTTGCGAATATTCAAGTTTATTGTAAAAATATTAAAGGTGGCATTTTTATTGAAACAGTAGTATTGTATACAAGAAAACAGAGAGTATAATATAATACCTAATACTATTATACGGTTTTTTCCTGGAAAGCTAAACGTTTTATCGTGTATTAATCTTTCTGACCAAGACATCATTTTCCGCAATAACAAGGTGTTTGCAAGAACATACCTAAGATTTGTATTTCTGAGATATTTTTGAACAGGTATATTTATAATACTGATATGTATATTTTGTGTTGGTGATAAATATAAAATGAGTTTATCACTCTTGTTTGGGATTACCAATTAAAATTTAGCCAGAAATTAGCAATAAATTGTTAGGCCAAGACTGGAAATTACTTAAAGGAAGTAAAGTAGTAGTAGTATGTTTTACAGATATCTAATATAATTAAAATGTATTGTTTGTAAAACATGTTTGAATATTTCATTATCTATGTTTATATAAAACTTCGTGCTGATTTGTAAAGATATTCAAGATATACAGTGCAAGCAATACAACACAAAAAATATAGGTGCTCTTGTTAAGATAATATAAACAATATAGGGCGTAATGAACAAAAATCGATAAACAAATTGAATAAAAAAATATCCACAGATACTAGATATAAATAAGCAGGTGAAAAGGTTAGCTTTCAGTTTACTGCTATTTAAAATAGCAACTGTGTGTGCGATAGTTTCGAAATGGTTGTTTTACTGCTTTCATATAGTATGGATTATTTTTAAATACTAAATTAAGTTAAATTAAAAAAAAATATTTTTGTTATTTAACTAAACATGTGAAGATATCTAGATTTAAAAATCCTTAATTGGGCAGTCTCTGTGTGTGATCTCATTAATAAGCCAACGATTAAGAATAACCTAAAATACTGAAATAATATATTTATTTTCTACTACATGAAAATATAATGCGAAAACTCTCCCAGATAGCACAAAAGGAACATTTACATTCTAAGAATATTCCTCCTAAGTTCTTATAAGTATATTCTTTTTTTAATAAGTATGGCATATGAATAGTACATTCTACTACGAATGTGATTTAAAGGTATGTTATCAGCATGACCTTAGAATGTCTTCTTAAATTATGGTTTACAATAAATTTTAATTTCAGAGTCGTTTCTGATTATTTTTTCTTGTGAAATTTAAAATATTGAAAGTAATTTTTCTAGAAATATAGCAATGATAATTTGTATAGATAAGTTTAGTTTCTTTTTAAATAAATAAATAAATCTTCTCTTGAGCTGGTCGAAATAGAAATTGTTTACCAATAAAATAATTTTATAACAGTAAACGAGAAGAACAATCTCAACCAGAAATCATTAACTAGTAACTAGTGTTTTTCTTGACTTTTATCCAACAAATTTGTTAGATAAATACTTAGTAGAGTTAAACTAAACTTACTCTAAAACGTCTTCAAATTTATATTTATTAATAGTTAAATTTAAACATTTTTTTCGAAACTGCGAAGTCTAATAATTCAGAATTATGAATTTGTGGCATATCATGTTATTACAATAAGTCCTTCAATTGTATAAGTGCAAACAAGGCAATAACATCTATGCAAGCAAAGTTTTAGTTTCAAAGTTAAACTTGCCGGAGGTACTACAGCGACAGTCAAATGACAGATTACGCCATCCGGTTTCTAACAAAAATATCATTCGTTTAAGCTTGAAACATTAGCTGTTGTTGAAAGTCTAAGAAAATTTATAATTTACCTATTGGATATATATTTTTTTTACTCCTGTAGCATATTGTAATTCGTTAGAGCTAAAACAAAGAAGGATATGATTTCTCGAATTGCTATATGGTGGCTGGAGTTTCAAGAATTTAATTTTATGATAGTGTACACACTTTGTAAAAGAATGAAACACATAGACGTCTTAAGTCGCAACCCTTGTGATTCACATACCTGTGAGAAAGTAATGCGTAGAGAACAAGCTGACTGGGTTTTGTCAGGGCAAAAACCAAGATATTGGCTATTAAGAATATACTTCTGTAGCCTTCTGAAACCGAACACGAACACCAAGTTTATAAAAATTATTGTTTACGTGACGAACGGATCTATCGAATTACGGCACATGGTTTAAAATGGGCAGTCCCAAAGGGAATGCGTCACCAAATTGTCCAAGTAGCTCATGACGAGTTTGAGCTGAACCTATGATGTAGTACATATCGATCATCTGGGTCCATTTCCGAAAAGTAAATATTCTAATTTATATTTAATAGTTGGCATTGATGGGTTTATTAAATTTTGGTTTTTAAAACAAGTAAAGTCTACAAAAACAAAACATGTTATAGTTTACCTTAAAGATATTTGTTCGACCTGTGGTGTTCCCAAGACTAATCATAGATCGAGGAAATTGTTTTACATCCAAAGTTTCCAAAAATTTCTGTCAACAAAATAATATTAAGCATGTTCTTAATGCCGTCGCTACTCCACGTGCTAATGGGTAGGTTGAACGTTTAAACCGAACAATCCTTGACGTTCTCCTTGCCTTAACACCCAAGTAAGGGCTTTGGGACGAAAAGGTAAGAGATATTCAATTTGGTCTCAATACTGTAGTTAATAAATCGACTGGCAAAACACCAAGCCAATTACTATTATCTTACTCCCCAAAAGGTAGTACTGAAGGCACTGACAGCATCTTAACTGATGATATTAAGCAGATACCAGTAGTCATTGAAAACCTAATCGAAGCAAGACGCGAGGCAGTTGATTTTTTTTATAGTCGCACAAAATAAACAAAATAGATTCTTCGACAAGAAATGTAAGAAACCAAGAAAATATAAAGTTGGAAATTTGGTACCGATTAAAGAATCAGCAAGCAACAGGTATTAATCGAAAATTGACATCTCCATATGATGGTTTAATGGTTATACAAGTAGTACTACCGAATGACAGATATGTAGTAGCAGACATGTCAGGGTCGTATCACTCGTAAGGTAACCTATGAGAATGTGATAGCAGTGGATCGAATGTGTTCTTGGATTCCAGTTGGTGGAGGTTTCTCTGGTGAATCCGATGAAGCTAGTGATGAAAAAGGGTTGGTTTTGTTAGATCCAGATGAAGCTGCTACTAGCCAACTCGAGACGAGTTGATAGCAGGATGGCCGAATGTAAGACCCTGTATATTTTACCTCATAATATTCTAGATATATTTTAAACGCCGTAACAAAATCACACCAATTTTGTCAAGCGAGGCTTCAAAGCTTATCGCTCCAGATTGTTTAGACTACGTAAGGGCTGTGGTAAGGGCAAGCGGCGATAATATAAACAGAACGCTGGTCACGGCACTTAAAAAAAATATCTTAAGGCTCATAGTTTTTTTTATGAAAGACGCAGACAATATCGGAGAGGTTCAGTTTAATATTTAGGTTGGCATTTAGTTGCTTTTGAATCTTTTAAAGAAGTGGAGTGTCGGTAAATGTTAATTTAAATACGATTTAATAATTAATTTAAAGAGTTATAAAATTGTGACAGTGTTGAGGCAGTGTTAAAGATCCATTAAAGGGTGAGTTGATTCACTGAGTATGCATTCTCTACATGTTCTGTTTTAATTTTATAATTGACTTATTTAAGAGTTATTAGTTTAAAGAGTCATCTTCTTTATAATGATTTGTTTGTATCTGTAACTGAAACAGACCTTTGCGTTTGGTGTTATTGCACGTCTCAGTACAGGGTAAATATATTGTTTTTAAGTTATTATTAGTAGTGGCAAGGGTTCACTAGGCTGGTGGCAAGGGTTCACCAGTTGTTTAAAGAGCTAGTGGCAAGGGTTCACTAGACTGGTGGCAAGGGTTCACCAGTTGTTTAGAGAGCTAGTGGCAAGGGTTCACTAGGCTGGTGGCAAGGGTTCACCAGTTGTTTAGAGCTAGTGGCAAGGGTTCACTAGGCTGGTGGCAAGGGTTCACCAATTGTTTAAAGAGGGCACTTCGCGTTTAGTGCCGTAATATGTTTTGGACATTTGTGAAAGGGTGTTTTGCGTTTAATACCCGTTGTAACATTTGAACTGTGATATTTTACCTAAATAATAAATATCAGGAATTTTGGAGGGCCGGCATACTCACAAAGATTTATTTTTTTCAGGCAACTCTATGTTATGAACCATCCTGAACAAGAACCTGCCATACCCATAGCCGTTCGAATTAAAGTTTTTTTTTGTTTATTTACCAATGATTATTTAATATTATTTTACATTTATTAAAATCGATTAAAATTTAATGTGCTGAGGCTTTTTGGTACCATATTAGGAATAATTTGGGTTGTTTATCAATAGGTATATTAATGACTTGAATTTTGACAAATTGAATTTGTATCAAAATAATTTTACGAAATATAAAATTGATGTTCTATTACAAGACTGAGTTTTTTTTGTCGACAAAAACCAGGATAAATACTAATAATAATACCCATAATAAAATCAATGATGTTTATGTATTATGAAAATATTTGTTAGAAGACATGTTATGTCACAATTTTTGGTAACACAATTTGAAGGGACGAATAAAAAAAATAAAACAAAAACATATTTTTTCTAGGTTTATATTAAAAATACAAGGTAAGTAATCATCAAAAATAATTATGCACCAAATGTTTTTTATGAATATACAACTTGAACAAAAAGTTGTTTAGAACAATTTTTACCAAATTTGCAAAAATTTTAAATCGAAACGCGTAATTCTGTACAAGTAAACATGAAATAATTTAAATACTTATTTAATGGCATTTCGAGTGTTTAACGACGAAAAGGTCATCTGTCCTTAGCGTCTTTTGTCAGAATATTCGTATATTTAGTGTATTATATACCAATATTGTACGCAGTTTTGAAACTGATAATTAAATAAATCATATTAATGTTAACTAACCATAATAAATGATAGAATTTCACTAAATTTAAATTGCCCCCGTATGGTTGAAAACAGCAAATTGATATTTGATTACTTATAGATTACCACCTATATACAAAATGACACGGAGACCTGGAATATGGCGCCCAACTTGATTAGACCTTCCGCGCATGTTGAAGCTCATTCTCTATCCCTTCTATTTTCTGGCCCGGCCAGCTTCTTTGTTGACAAAATGGCCGCGGTATCATGATTTAAGCAATGTGAGTGACAAAGAAAGCCAATGCCTGGCAGATGTTGCTTTCTTTGTCGTTGGTCCTGGCACGTTTAAATTTGACTGTTGCCTGTTTTCCCATACAAGTGACACCCCCGTGATTGCACGAAAGCTATGAAAATATTTTTGAGGTTAGAAAATTTTTCTCGCTTATTTTACAAAAAATCGCATTTTTCCTCACCTCAAGTTCTTTATTTTAGTCTAAAAAGGCAGAATATCCACTTTATTTTATAGAAAATTTGTTAATTTTGACAGCCCTAAAGTGAAACGGACCCCTTCCGACACGTAATCGGCATGTAACAAAACGTCTTCAAATATTATGTTTCTCGCAGAATTTATATCCTGGCTATCAAAATTTACTATAAATGTGTTAACAGCTAACGACTGAGCCACAATATGCAACACCAAAATAATTAGTTTTTTGCACTACAATAATAAATAATACCAAAAATCAAAGAGTTAAAACCAAAAATCAACCGACAAAATATGAAACGGAATCTAACCTAATATCTAAGTATGTACAGCTGATGAAGTAAACAAAAGTCCGCCCGTAGGCTGATCTTTTAATAGAAGGCACTGTTTGAGCATCTGTGGTGAAGTAAAATGTCATTTTTTCTAACCTTTGTTTTTTATCATTTTTAATTGTGAATGTTTTTTAAAAACGTGTCAAACAGTGTCAAAGGCACGGAACAGAACACATTTAATTATTTTATATCAAAAATTGGTGATCTTTTAGATTAGTATTTTACGATGAAAGTGGTTTTAAGTAATATAAATCCACCTCTCGGTAAGTTAATTCTATTTCCTGTCTTGCATCATTTTTTAATTTATTTAATTTAGGTGGATTACTTGTGGCAACTTATGTTAACATAAAAACAAACAAGGCCCTAGATATATCTTGGGGAGAAGAGTCTTCGGTGGAAAATTTCCATTGCAAAACCAGCAACGATATTGCTAGGGCAATTTCCAGAGGAGTTTTACCAGCACTTTACGGCAACGATGCAATAGAAATGACTGAAGTGGATCATTGGCTTACATTTGCGTTAGGTCCACTCACAGCAAAATATGATTTTTTTAATGCTATACAAGTTTTGGATAGAGCCTTGGCTCCTGTCACTTATTTAGCCAACAAGAGATTAAGTATTGCCGATTTTATTGTTTTTGCTACATTATATGGTAATTTCTATTATAATATGGTCTAATTGTAACATTAATACTATTTATATCTTAGCTAGCAAACAGTATGAAGATTTGGTTTTGAAAAAAGCTATCCCAGTCAATTTACAAAGATGGTTCAATTTTATTAATTCTCAAGAGGCCGTTGAAAATGCTTTGAACAGCCTCACTCCTGAGCAGAAGGCAGCTCTTAATCCACTAAAGAAAAATAGTAGACAGTCTCTTGAAAAAAGTGTTAATATTACAGCTGGTGGAAGAGCTCAAGAAGGGAAATTTGTTGAACTACCAGGAGCTGAAATGGGAAAAGTAGTTGTTAGGTTTCCACCTGAAGCTTCAGGGTAAAACATTTGGTCACAAAATATTATGATGTATTAAAAAAAATATTTTAAGGTATTTACATATTGGTCATGCTAAAGCTGCCCTGTTGAATCAATATTACCAAGAAACTTTTAAAGGCAAACTCATAATGAGGTTTGATGATACAAATCCAGCAAAGGAGAACTCTCATTTTGAAAAAGTTATTCTTGAGGATGTTGACATGCTTGAAATCAAACCTGACATGTTTACCCATACATCGCAGTATTTTGATTTAATGTTGCAGTATTGTGAAAATATGATACAGCAGGGTAAAGCCTATGTTGATAATACTGAAGCTGAACTGATGAAACAACAACGGGAACAAAAGATAGAATCTGCAAATAGAAACAACTGTAAGTGAGTTTTAAGTATCTTGAATAGTTTAATGAATTAAATATATTTAATACAGCTGTAGAGAAAAACTTACAAATATGGGAGCAGATGAAAAACGGTTCTGAAACTGGACAAAAATACTGTGTTAGAGCAAAAATTGATATGCAGTCTGTCAATGGGTGTCTTAGAGATCCTACAATATATAGGTGCAAGAATGAACCTCATCCTAGTACAGGTACCAAGTACAAGTAAGTTTTTCCAAATACTTTTTTATGAAACAAAAAACTACTTCTGATTGTTTTAAAGAGTTTATCCAACTTATGACTTTGCTTGCCCAATTGTCGATGCAATTGAAGGAGTGACCCACACATTAAGAACCATGGAATACCACGACAGAGATGCTCAATTCTACTGGTTTATAGAAGCCTTAGGTCTTAGAAAGCCTTACATTTGGGAGTATAGTCGCCTATCAATGACAAATACAGTCCTCAGCAAAAGAAAACTGACTTGGTTTGTAGATCAAGGTTTAGTTGATGGGTGGGACGATCCCAGGATGCCCACTGTTCGTGGCGTCTTACGAAGAGGAATGACTGTAGAAGGCTTAAAAGAATTTATTATAGCGCAGGGATCAAGCAAATCTGTTGTGTTCATGGAATGGGATAAAATCTGGGCTTTTAACAAGAAAGTTATCGATCCAGTGGCGCCTCGTTTTACAGCTGTAGATGTTGAAAATGTACTGGTTTTGGTCAAAGGTGTTAAAGAGGAGTGCTTATCTGTACCAAAACATCCTAAAAACGCGAGTGTTGGTAATAAGAAGGTGTGGGTGGGACCTAGGTTGTTGATAGATCGCGCCGATGCGGATCTTTTAAAGGAAGGAGAAAACGCTACTTTTATTAATTGGGGTAATTTACTGGTTAAAAAGGTAATATTAAGATTATTTTATATGTAGAACATGAAAGGGTTTTTGTTTTTTGTTTGTGTAGATCATGCGTGAAAATGGCAAGATATCGTCTGTAGAAGCTGAACCAAATTTAGATAACAAAGACTACAAGAAAACTCCAAAAATTACTTTCTTGGCACATACAAAAGAGGCTGAATTTACTCCAGCCTACTTTGTTTATTTTGATCATATCATCAGCAAACCTTTGTTGGCCAAAGACGAAGATTTTAAACAATTTGTTGGGCATGAGACAAGAAAAGAAGTTCAGGTTATCGGAGACCCTGAACTGAAAAATCTTAAAAAGGGCGATATCATTCAGATTCAACGTAAAGGTTTCTTTAAGGTAATATTTATTGTTACCTTTTTTTTAAAATTAACAAGTCAATGTATATACGTTTAGGTCGATGTAGCTTATGAACCTTTAAGCCCTTTTACCTGCCGAGAACAGTCAATTATTTTGTTCTATATTCCTGATGGACATACTAAAGACTCCATTTTTACTGCAGCTACTCAGTCTACTTCTATATCAACTAAGGTAGGTGTAATTTTATTTAAAATTTATTTTTTAAACAATTGTACTGGCATGGTTGAAAGAAAAGCGCATCATCTGTTTTCAATCAATAATTTCCAGATTAAGGTAAGCGCACATTCATAGGAAGCGGACGGACGACACGTAGCGGAAAAATATTACTAGCATAAAATTAAACAGAGCAAAGCGGTCGGCATGGGTACGCATCGGACGGAGAGCATTTTAAAAATTCGCCGGGTTGTAATTTAAATCCGTTCTCTGCGTCCGCTGCGTGCCGATGACGACAAGTGTGCGATAGCGAGTCGGAACTTGCCGATGGAAGAATAATTAAAATAGCAGCATTTTGATACGGATTTTGATTTGGTTTCGTAAGTAACAAGTAAAACACATTGGTGGTCAGTATATCGTGAACGATACATATGTTTGACATAGCCGGTCGTGCAGAAATATAGTCGTTTGACATAACCGGTCGTGCACTTCTTTTTAAATTAATTTCCTAAACCCATATTTTTCTTTTCCTTTTTTTCTGGTATTTCGATTCCAGTTCTAGCACTACAAACAGTTCCTCGTCAGAGGAATCCATTATTCAAACTGATTTCAGGAAAAATATCCAATGATTCCAATGCGCTCTGTCCATCTGCTGCCGATAAATGTGCGTCTGGGCTTCAAAAATGCGCCGTGTGCCGTCCGTCCGCTTCCGATGAATGTGCGCTTGCCTTTAATAAGATTCAGAGAGATAAAATTTAATTTCTTTGGCATCTGTGACACTATTTTTTTTTTCGTATATATTATTACTAGGGTCAAGAAAAATAGTTTTTTCTTGCCCCTCGTATCAATAAAGAATCGGCTGAATCAGCAAAAAGAGAAAGCATTAACCTGGTTTTATATTCATTTACTTTATAAAGAGTTGGCATTTTTACCATATGTCTGAAAAGTAATATTTTTAAATTCTGATCTAAAAAAATGTTAATTATTTGAAATAAGTATGTTCATAGTTTTGGTAAAGTGGTTTCTTTAATTAATGGAATTTTATTTTTATAATAAGAAATATTTTAATTGATTATTTTAGAGTGCGACGAAGGAATCTAAAGTGCTCTTGCCGTCATCTTCGAGTGTTTTGAATGAAAAAATTACAAATCAAGGGAATATAGTTCGCGATTTAAAAGCTAAAAAGGCATCTAAAGGTGAAATTGATAGTGCCGTTAAGGTACTGTTAAACTTGAAAGAGGAATATAAAAAGGTACTGTCAATTTTCCTTAACATTTGTTTAGTTTTTTATTAAAAATACTCGAAATTTTGCAGGAAACAGGTCAAGATTGGAAACCCGTAACTACAACATCAGCACCAGTTATAGTAAGTGCTCCGTTGAGTGCCGGCAATGATTTAGGAGATAAAGTTCAAGCTCAGGCTGATAAGGTTAGTATCTATACCGGGTGCGTCTCAAAAGTGGCTCATCCCCTATAACTTTTTTATTCTTTCAGATAAAAAACGAGATTTGGTATGTTTATATAAGACTTAAATTAGGACTGATTGACGTATTCAGTTGTTTTCGGTCACTTCCTGTTTCATCGGAAATAACTACAATTTTTAATTTTTAAATGGCAACCTCGGTATTTTTTTTTTACTTTATTCGATAGAAAATGACTTTCTGAATAGAATGACATATCATATGTCAATTTTTGACATTCTCGCTTAATAAAAAGTCGTATGAATTTTAAAATACGATTTTTTATTAAGCGAGAATGTAAGATGATTAAAAATTAATGTTAAAAACAGTAATTCTTAATCAAGGAGCCTTGGAAAAATAGATTTGATCGTCTAATGTTTTTAGTGTCTTGTCATGACCAATTAGAAAATGCACAAATTGTATTTTTAATCATCTCAATTTTTTCAAATGGTACGAGGGTGGCTCATTAGTGTATTTCGAAAAAGCATTTTTTTACGAATAATTTGATACCACACACTTGGTATTTCGAGTCAAATTTTTGTTACGAATCGCAAGTTATAATTTCAAATAAACCATATGCGAAATATCAAAAGTTTGACATATGATATGTCATTCTATTCAGAGTGTTAAATAAATAAATGCCTTTATTGTCAAAAATTTTTACAATTTGTAGACAAAGGAAAAGTAAACAAACAAAGTAAACAAACGAACAAACAAAAGAGAATACAAAACAAGTATAGAAATTACATTGTCAGTCTTATTGTTTAAAATAAATATTTATAAATGTTTACAATGCCAAAGAATAAAAAAATTAAAATAAGATCCAAAAATATTTAGTAAGTTTATACTAAATCCCACACCCGGCATTGCATCAGTCGACTATTTTTATTAAAATAAAAATAGTTTGGGTACCTAGGTCGACTCAGCCTTAAATGAGTACTTGGGATTCACATTCCTGAGGTAATAATAGGCAGTTGAAGCGTAGTGCTAGCCACATTACCTTCCTTGTATACCGAACGGCTCTAGTATAGCAAGCTGTACCTTGCTATTCCCAAGGCGTTAAACGCTATATACGGGAGCTATTATTATTATTATACTAAATATAGTAATAGCAAACATTAGATCAGTGTTTACAAGATCAAACAAGTTATTTTCTATTGAATAAAGTTTAAAATACCTAGGGTGCCATTTCAAAATCAAAAGCTGTAGTCATTTCCGGTGAAACAGGAAGTGACCGAAAACAATTGAATACGTCAATCAATCCTAATTTATGTCATATAGTAACATACCAAATCTCGTTTTTTTTAACTGGAAAAATAAAAAGTTTAGGGGTGAGCCACTTTTGAGACGCACCCGGTATATTTCAGTAGTAATTATATCCATATATGCATATATCTAATTTGATTGTTTAAGGTTAATTTAGTTATGTTGATAGGATTTCAAAAAAATGAAAATAATAACAATTTTTGTGCTATACATAATAACACATTACGTCGAAAAGGCGTTAAAATAATTTATATATTTGTTGTAAGTTAGAATTTTTTTATTAGATAACAGAGACGCCTATTAAATAATTATACAGGGCGAGTATAAATATTTATTGAGGCCTGGTCCTGGTCGATCTCAATAAAAGAAACACATTTTCTCTTTACCGTTTTTCAAATAAGTCCAAAATAACCCAGTTATTCAAGTTTGAAAATTTAAAAAATGTATTTATTTTTCTGTAATTGCGTTTTTTTTTCTGTAATTGCATCCCTAATTGTACCGTGAGAAAATTTGCGGTGAACAAGCAGTTATAAAAAGTTTTCTAAAATATCCAGGAAAAGAAAATGCACGATTTTCAAGATCTTTTTTTTTTCGCGAAAAAGGCCTCATAAACGTATTTCTTGGGTCGAAATATACTACCCTTAAGACACACCCTGTGTATTAAACGTATATTGTTTATCACAACCAACAAATGCAATACAATTGAAAAAAAAAACGGTGTCAGAGTTGGCTGGAAATAATGATCGCTATCATATATGTAAATTTATATAGGGATAAGATTCAAAGCCAAATTGGGGCCGTTTTTTCTCACACTACATGTTGCACTGTTGACAGTTGTTTGTCATTTTTCTATCAATTTTTGGACGAACATCTAACATACATGGTGACGCTTCTCATACCACGCGAAGTCTCCAAGGAGAACGACAGTTTGTATTGAAATGAAATTTTGTGAGATATGTAAGTTCATTTATAGCATTTTTTTAAAAATAGACTTAGAGTTCTACAGATCTTGAAAAAAAGTTACACATCAAAGTCTTTTTTTGTAATGGAACGCCCTGTATACAGGGTGCTACAAATTCGAGGTACGAGCAATGGTATCTCGGAAACCGTAAGAGATACGAAGATGGTTAAATTGGGGCAAAGTCGCGCCTTTAGGATGTTCACCAAGATACCATCAAAAAAGTTTTAAAAATTTCAAGGAATGCTGAGTTTTTTGGAAAAAACGGATTTTTTTGAAAATCAATTTTATTTTTTCCTGGCGTTACTTTTTAGAAAATCAAAAAACTAATTGCACATTCTCATGGCTACTTTATTAGGGCTATCTAATATTATTTTTAGATTTTCAAATTAGCTGATAATTTGTGAGATACAGAGGACAACTTAATTTTTTTAAATACGGACCTGCATTTTTTATTTCAGATTTTGAAAGAACTCGGTCTCCTGAGTACAATGATATGCCACATTTTTTTTTGTTTCGGACATTTGAACACAATTTAAGTTAAGTTCGGCTCTGTTTTTTTAAATATTTAATCTATTCATCGTTACAATATTGGTAAGCTTTCAAACTTAACAATGACGTGGAGTAAAACATTGAATACGGATAATCAAATGCAATTAAACAATAAAAAATAATATAAAATTATTGGGCATTACTTGACGTCATTTTTAAAAGTTTTTTGATGGCATCTTGGTGAACATCCTAAAGCGCAACTTTGCCCCAATTTAACTATCTTCGTATCTCTTACGGTTTCCGAGATACCAATGCTCGTACCTCGAATTTGTAGCACCCTGTATTACTTGATTTTCGAATTCTAGGAGAAAAATAAAGGCGAGTTTCATTAGAGAAGTATATGACTAAAATATTTAAAGTTTTTGACATATTTAACATGTAGCATAATTAATAAAATATGTGGGAAATATTAAATATAATACATTAATTTAATATAATAGTAAAACAGGTTTCTGGATCTTAACATTAGGTTTCTTATAAACTAATATATGATGGCCCTGGTAGTTCAATTTATAAATTTCGCTTTTTTGCAATAATGGAATTCGGGTGATCGCCATTTTATTTATACCGCTACAAGTGTTAACAGCCTTTGGTTTTCGACTTTTTACCAAATATATTATATTCTTATTATTTTGGGGTATAAACCTGGTGTTAGGTAAGAAATTGATTTACAACCCTTAACACGGTTACCTATTAATTATAATTTATTTTAGAACTTTATAGAACTTTTCCTAAACCACACTTACAACCATCAGCGTGGAAAATAAAAAAAGATAATATTTCCTACAGTAGTTGTTTTATTGACCAGTCTTCAGAACCTTACGTTACATCTCGAAATTTATAAATTGAACTACCAGGGCCATCTATATATTAGTTTATAAGAAACCTAATGTTAAGATCCAGAAACCTGTTTTACTATTATATTAAATTAATGTATTATATTTAATATTTCCCACATATTTTATTAATTATGCTACAAACATTTTCTAAAAATGAAGAACAAATGTTAAGTTTCAATAAAAGCTACCTAAATTGGAGTATACTATGTATAGCCCGTATAAACAAGGGTATAGCCTAATATGTAAATAGCCATTGTATACTTAGTAGTAAGTTACATACAGGGTAAGACAAAATGATTATTGAATATTGGTCATTTTTAAAAGCAAGTTACTCTTTTTAATTTAAATAGAACACCGAATATATTATTCCGATATTCATGTCTCTTTAAAATATTATTAAGGTTGCTTACTCCTCGAACAATATGTCTGACGTTAATTTAAGAAAAGTTAAGATATACGGTAAAATATTCGACGGTAATAAAAAGATACACGCTTGAAATTTATTTTAATTATTGTAGAGTTAGAAGTAGATATCTAAACATATAGTTATGTGACAAAAATTAGCTAGATGACAAAAATCTCAACAGACACCGATTTGGTCATCGAAACTGTAGGTATAGATTTTAACGTGTAAGACAGCTGTAAGAAGATGTAGACATTTTAATGGGAAATCAAATGTATTAAAAAGTGATAAAAATTGTGTCGATGCATTTCTTCTATGCGGTATTGCCAGATTTTAAATCACAATTTCAAACCGCACAAGTAAGCGTTTACGAAAATTTTTCACTATTAATTACTCATTTTACTACAGCTGTAATCTACATATATAAAATGCTAATGTTTATCTGTGTCGTCTCTACTGAAGTAACGACTTGCTCTAGAAAGTTGCTTTTTTACTAAAAGATAGCTAATTGGCTCTTCTAAAAACTGTTGTCGCCGGATTTTTTGTTTTTCATTTAATTAAAAAAAAAAAATCCTGATGTCGTACCGGATGCGCCAGGCTTCAACTAGTAGATTATATTTAGCTTAGATATATTATCTTCATTTCAGTAATATACATGAAAGTTTTTAAAATAGCTTATATTTTTCTACACACATTTTCCTACAAACGTAAAAGGGTTACCAGATGAAAACTTGTCCACCCCGGACAAGCCTCCCCAAAAATCCGGACGACATAATTTGTTAACGAAGTAGCATTTTTTACATTACCTACCTACTGATTGGTGCTAGTTATTATTTTTTATTTTATTTATAAAATATGAGCAAAAGATACATTTAAAACTTTCAAAACTTAAAACTTACGAAGTAAAAGAATGAATTTACACTGCTGTATTTATCGACGATTTTTTAAGTATCTAAACTTATTAAAACTAATATATTGTTGCGGGCCGGTGTGGACTCGACCTAACCTCACAATATGGCCCGCCCTCGGATGACCTTAACATCGCATAGACACCGCAATGATTCATTCGTTCGAGAAGAATCGAGTTCCACTGGAATGGACTAGTACATACGAGAACATTCGAAAACCTTCTCTACGCACCTAACGATCTATGGACTATTCTAGAGTTCTTTACCTGTCGGTATAAAAGCCGGCGGCGGAGGCCTACAGGGGGCAGTTATAAATATACAGTTGACGCGCTAAAATTCAAAATAAATTCTTAGTTATAAATCGTTTGTAAATAGTTCTATAAGTCTTTTATCGTTATTGTTTTTGTTAATTAGTGTTAAATAAATAGTGTTTAAATAAATTGTGACTTTCTATCCACACGGAACCGACGAAAAACGTAACAATTGGTGTCAAGTGTGGCGTGTGTGATAGACTAGAAGAATAAAAAGACTGACCATGGCTCTGAAAAAATTGTTGAAAGACTTGAAAGTGTCCGAACTGAAATGCACATTGGAAGAGAGAGAGTGCGAAACAGATGGAAAGAAAAGCATTTTGCAAGCTAGACTGAGAGACGTTTTGGTGGAGGAAGGTGAGGATCCTGACACATTTTGCTTTGAGTTGGAAGGTGACCTTGACTCGTGCCTACACAAATTAGACGACAACTTGAACAATTTGAATAGTAAAATGATTAACTTGGAAGAGAGTTTGAATGATAAAATGACAGAGAATTCTCGAAAATTAGACGACAACTTGAACAATTTGAATAGTAAAATAATTGACTTGGAAGTTAATTTAGAAGAGAAAAATCAGTGATAAAATTAATATTTTAGAAGATAAGATCGCAGAAAATTCTAAAGACATACAGGCCAGCTTTAATAATAAAATACTTAATTTAGAAGAAAAGATAACAGAAAATTCCAGGGAATTAGAAGAAAAGATTATAGAGAATTCTACGGAGCTACAAGACAAAATAACACAAATTGAGGACGATGTAAATAAAAAAATGGAAATTTTAAAACAAGAAATAGAAAAGGCCAATTCACCAAAATGTCAAGAAACATCGGAGGCACCGAAACTAGTCGAAAATAAGTATATCTCAAAGTCAGTTATTAAGCCTCCACAGTTTGACGGAAAAACCGCTTGGACCAATTATTTTTGCCAGTTTGAGGCCGCTGCGAGAGCGAACGAATGGACAATCGCTGAAAAGGCTACCGCTTTGACTGTCGCACTGCGAGGAGATGCGACTGATATCCTGCAGACATTGTCACCATCGGAACAGGGAGATTATCCGCAATTGGTACAACATTTAGAAATGAGGTACGGCCAAGCTCATTTGGAACATGTCTATCATTCCCAGCTAAAAAATCGCATTCAAAAGTCAAATGAGTCTCTGCAGGAGTTTGAAGCCGACGTAGCCCGCCTCGTTCGCCTTGCGTACCCTGCTACGCCAGAGAATGTTATGGAGCGGTTGGCAGTACAGGCATTCTCCGACGACTTACGTGATAACGAGACAAGACAAGCACTTCTCCTAGCCCACCCAACGCACTTGATGGATGCTTTAGCACGTGCCCTAGAATTTGAGGCCGCGAAACGAAGTTCTCGGTCTCTAGTGAGAGTACGGGCGGTCAACCAATGTTCCGACGAATCCGTGGAAAGCATTGTGCGGAAAGTCATGGAGGAGTACATGGGCAAGAAAGGACCGACTTGTTGCTGGAATTGCGGCCAGGCAGGACACGTAAGAAGTCACTGTAAAGAAAAGGACGTGGACCCGGTTTCGCCAAGTGTCGAATCAAAGGGACACATATCGAGCAGTACCCAACAGGTTCCAACGAAAACTGCTCAAGTCGCATCGCTACAACACAAGTTCAACAGCATTTTTGTGGATGGTTTCGTGGATGGAGAGTTACGAACCATGCTTTTGGATACGGGTGCGACCAAAACGATCATCAGGCGGATATCCTTAAAACATCAAAAAGGATTAAAACAACACAATGGCGACTACGTACAGCTACAGGAAGCTCCGCTCTCATCCATGGAGAGGTAGATCTTAATTTTGTTATCGGAAGCACCTGTTTTAATCATCGAGTGTTAGTAGCAGACATCGAAGATGAACTTATTCTCGGAATGGACATCATGACCACTAGAGGTTTTGAGCTAAACCTCAAACAAGGAATTTTGAAAATAAATGAAGAAGAAGTGGTTCTGCATCGAAAATGTGAGGAGACGCTTCGCGTGGTGGTAGCAGAAGATGTTTCGATCCCTGAGCGCTGTGAGATATTTTTGGATGGTTGCCTAGAAGGTAAAATGAATAATGGGAGTATTATTCTGTTGGAGCCAAGGAACCATGACAGCGAAATAGGACGAGGGATCGCTGTTGGAAAAGCCCTGCTACGAGCGAAGAAAACTGTACCGGTGAGAGTAATGAACACGAATTATTATTCTGTATCCTTGAAGAAGGGAACCCTCTTAGGGTACTGTTGTTCGGTCTCCTCAGTCGTTCGAAGCGTGGAAGCCTCCAAAGTTTCGACTTCAAAAATTCCGGACAAAATGGTGAAGGAGTTAGTAAACGTTAAAGGATTATCTCCCGAAAATAGAAGAAAATTGAGAAACCTGATAATCAAGTATCAAGATGTGTTTGATAAAGGAGAAGCAGGACAGAGAGGTCGTACCAATTTAGTACAACACAAAATTGATACCGGAGATGCACGACCAATCAAACAAAATCCGAGAAGACTTCCGCTCGCCAAACGTGAAGAAGCTGATAAAATCCTTCGAGAAATGAAAGAAGAGGGTGTCATCGAACCATCTAACAGCCCGTGGACATCGCCGGTAGTACTAGTAAAGAAGAAAGACGGTACCACCAGGTTCTGTGTTGATTATCGGCAGCTCAATAATGTTACCAAGAAGGATAGTTATCCCCTGCCGAGGATAGACGATACTCTAGACACGCTGGCGGGGTCAACGATATTCTCTACGTTAGATCTGAAGAGTGGATATTGGCAAGTCGACATGGCGCCGAAAGACAGAGAGAAGACAGCGTTCTCGGTGGGCTCCGGACTGTGGCAATTTACCGTCATGCCTTTTGGATTGTGCAACGCGCCAGCTACCTTTGAGAGACTAATGGAGTCTGTGTTAAAGGGACTATCCTGGACTACCTGTTTAGTGTACCTGGATGACATCATAGTGGTTGGGAAATCCTTTGATGATCATCTGAAGAATTTGGAAGAAGTTTTCAAGCGACTAGGGAGCTCTGGTTTGAAACTTAGCCCCAAGAAATGTCAACTGTGTCATTAAAAGGTACACTACTTGGGCCATGTAGTCTCCTCCCAAGGAGTTGCGGTAGATCCACAGAAGACCAAGACAGTGGAAGAGTGGCCGATACCTAAAGATAAACATGAACTACGAAGCTTTTTGGGACTATGCACAAACTATCGCCGCTATGTACAGGGTTTTGCCACCATCGCAAAACCATTGACCAGACTTACCGAAGGCGAGAGGCGTTTCTCTTGGGACTCAGATTCTGACGAGGCATTCCGAAAATTGAAGAAGGCCCTGACTAGTGCGCCCATACTTAGCTACCCTCTTGGCAACGGAAACTTTATATTGGATACCGACGCTAGCAATGTTGGTTAGGCGCTGTTCTGTCTCAGATCCAGGATGGTCAAGAAAAAGTCATTGGTTATTTTAGTAAGACCTTGTCAAAACCGGAAAGGAACTACTGTGTAACCAGACGAGAATTACTAGCAGTAGTTAAAGCAGTGGAACACTTCTACAAGTATCTCTATGGAAGAAAGTTCTTGTTAAGAACAGACCATGCTGCTTTGAAATGGCTGTTGCAATTTAAGAATCCTGAAGGGCAGGTAGCTAGATGGATTGAACGATTACAAGAATTTGACTTCGACACAGAACATCGAGCTGGGGCAATCCATCGGAATGCCGACGCACTTTCCAGAAGACCTTGCGCTAAGGACTGTAAGCATTGTTCCCGAGCTGAAGAGAAAGAAGTGAAACTCCTAAGAACAACTGTGGTTAATGATAGTTGGCAACCCGAAGATCTTGCAAATGACCAAACCAGTGACCCAGAATTAGGTTTAGTAATTAACTGGAAAAACACAGGCCAAAGACCAACGTGGGAAGAAGTTTGCAGATATTCGCCGAACGTAAAGTCGTACTGGGCCCAGTGGAATTCCTTGGTAATAGATAACGGACTACTTCGCCGTGTGATCGAGAGACCGGAGGGACAAGAAGAGAGAAGACAGATCGTCATTCCAAAGAAGAGGGTCCCAGAAGTCTTGGAGGAAGTTCACAATGGAACCAGCGGAGGACATCTTGGTGTTACCAAGACACTTGGCAAGCTGCGTGAACGGTTCTACTGAGTGAACTGCAAAGAAGATGTGAGGGCCTGGTGTAAGAAATGTGACATTTGCGCAGCCATTAATGGGCCACAAAAGCGTGGTAAAGCCCCTATGCGCCAGTACAAATGGGTCGAGGCCTACGCGTTGCCAAATCAAGAAGCGTCCACGATTGCTGATGCCTTTGTTAAAGAATGGATCTGCAGGTTTGGTGTTCCCATGGAGCTTCATTCAGATCAGGGAAGAAACTTTGAGTCCAATCTGTTCCAAGGCGTCTGTGAAGTCCTGAACGTCCGCAAGACCAGGACAACTGCTCTACATCCACAATCCGATGGGATGGTTGAACGCATGAACAGAACTATCAACCGTTATCTGGCCAAAGTAGTCTCTGACCACCAAAGAGACTGGGACAAATTTCTTCACCTGTTCCTGTTGGCCTACCGTTCATCCGTCCAAGAATCTACAGGGCAAACTCCAGCCAGCATCGTTATGGGACGGGAAGTGCGCCTACCCTGTGATCTGAAATTTGGTTGCCGACCGGGAGAAGAAGTCGCCGGAGAAGATTATGTCCACACACTACGTCAAAGGATGGACGACATTCATCAGAGAGTCCGCCTAAATATTCAAAGTGCTAGTGACCGAATGAAGGAACACTACGACATTCAAGCTGAGCATGGAGGATACCAACCAGGGAAGTTGGTGTGGCTATATAACCCGCAGAGACGTCGTGGGTTATCTCCGAAGCTACAATCCTCGTGGGAATGGCCATACGAAGTCATGGATAGGATTAATGACGTCGTATACCGTATCAGAAAATTGCCAAAAGGAAAACCGAGGGTAGTCCATTTCAACCGTTTGAGCCCCTACCAATGCGAAATAGAAGATCGTGCTGGGACCGTGAGAACCTGCAGCTTTGATCCCCCTGATTCGGAGATGTCTTTTGACGATTTCATGGCCCGATACAACAGCAGTGAGAAGGCTCGCTATGGCGTAACCAAAGAAGATCAACGAGACCTCTTTTCCGTGCCTCCTGATTATTCGCTCGCTCATTGTGTGGCTCGAGATTTGCGGATGTCCAGAGGAATCGCTGCGACGTTCAATGAGAAGTTTGGGCGTGTCGGAGAACTACGCCGACAGGATCCAGAGGTTGGAAGCGTCTTGAGGCTAACCGACAATGCACATGGTCAAGCAAGGCACATCTTCTACCTGGTCACCAAGGAATGGTCCCCGAGTAAGCCGACTTATCTCAATCTATGGAAGACCCTGATTGAACTGAGAGAAGCCCTGCTAAACAACAACATTGCACGATTAGCCATTCCGAAGCTGGCGTGTGGACTCGATGGTTTGAGTTGGCGTACAATCCGGAACATGATTGAAGTCTTGTTCAGATTTACGGGAATCGAGATCCTTGTTTGCTGCTACAACCCAAAGCTGAGATCGGGAGAAAACTGTAGACTGCTATTTCTACTAGACTTCGCAATGTACCAGGGGCCAGCTTTGCAAATACCTTCATTCACCGTATACATCTCGGGACGAGCATGTGCCTAAGAAGGGGGCAGTGTTGCGGGCCGGTGTGGACTCGACCTAACCTCACAATATGGCCCGCCCTCGGATGACCTTAACATCGCATAGACACCGCAATGATTCATTCGTTCGAGAAGAATCGAGTTCCACTGGAATGGACTAGTACATACGAGAACATTCGAAAACCTTCTCTACGCACCTAACGATCTATGGACGATTCTAGAGTTCTTTACCTGTCGGTATAAAAGCCGGCGGCGGTGGCCTACAGGGGGCAGTTATAAATATACAGTTGACGCGCTAAAATTCAAAATAAATTCTTAGTTATAAATCGTTTGTAAATAGTTCTATAAGTCTTTTATCGTTATTGTTTTTGTTAATTAGTGTTAAATAAATAGTGTTTAAATAAATTGTGACTTTCTATCCACACGGAACCGACGAAAAACGTAACAATATTATTTTGCATTATTGCGAAATTTAAAACCTGGACGCTTATAAAAAATCCGCCCGGACCCAACCGGATGTAGTGAAAATCCGGACGTCTGGTAACCCCATCTCTCTCTGTCAACCGGTCATTTATATTATCCTCTGTCACACGCATTAAAATCCAGACCACATAGTTTGGATAATCACCAGGGTATAACAAGAAATGTTTATCTTGAAATAATGAATCTGACTCGTAGAACAGTATTACTTCAAGCCTTAAATTGTATTCCTGTACGTCAAATAAAAGAAAATTCCTCTTAAATTTCTATCATTAAAATAAATCGAAATATCGTTTAGGTTAGAAGACTCAAAGGAGAAAAAGCTTCCAAAGCTATTGTCGATTCAGAGGTGAAGGTACTGCTCGCTTTGAAGACTGAATACAAAAAAGTGACAGGCAAAGATTGGGTGGCAGGTCAATCATCTGCTTCGCCTGCAGGGATCTCTAGTGGCGATAAGGCTCCTGCTACGTCAGATGTCAACGTCATTTTACAGCAGATCGGGACTCAAGGTGATAAAGTACGCGAACTAAAATCGAAAAAAGCTGACAAGGCTACTGTGGATGCAGAAGTTAAGGTACTACTATCCTCAAATATAAAGAATAACAATACCAAAATTTACAGAATTTCTGTAAACTTTGGCACTTTGGAATTCCTGTAAAATTTATTAATTTAATTAGTTACTCATTTTACTACAGCTATAATAGATTATATTTAGCTTAGATATTATCTTCGTTTCAGTAGTATACATGAAAGTTTTTAAAATAGTTTAATTTTTTCTATCACATTTTCCTACACACGTAAAAAACCGGCAACACTATATGCCGGTACAAACCGGCATATAGTGTTGCCGGCAAAATACATTTAGAAAGAGAGGCAAAATACATTTTGCCTCTCTGTCTGTCAACTGAGCATTTATATTTATCTCTGTCGCATGCAGTAAGATACAAACCACGCAGATGAACTGTCCAGGATGATATATAATTTTTGGATGGCATCCGCTGTAATCAATTATTCTCAGGCAGTATACCGGGTGCGTCTCAAAAGTGGCTCACTCCTATAACTTTTATTTTTTCAGATAAAAAGAATACATATTTGGTATGTTAGTATATGACATAAATTAGGATTGGCTGACGTATTCAATTGTTTTTAGTCACTTCCTGTTTCACCGGAATTGACTAAAACTTTTCGGTATATTTCTACTTTATTCGATAGAAAATGAAACTCATATTTGAAATGAATGACATATTATATGTCAACTTTTGACATTTTCTCATACGGTTTGTTTGAAATTGTAACATGCGGTTCATAACGAAGTGTGTGGTACCAAATTATTCGTAAAAATCCTTTTTCCATATAAAAAAAATTGAGATATAACCGGCCAGGACAAGACACGAAAACATTAATTCCAAGGCTCCTTGATTAAAAATTTGTGTTTTTAACACAGCCATGGCACTCTAGATTGAAATTTAAAATACGATTTTTTAAGCGAAAATATTATGTTCTATTCATAGTGTCATTTTCTATTGAATAAAGTAGAAATATACCGAGGGTGTCATTTAAAAATCAAAAGTTGTAGTCATTTCCGGTGAAACAGGAAGTAAAAAAAAACAATTGAATACATCAATCAATCCTAATGTATGTCATATGCATATATTAGGATTATATATTGTTACGGATTCCGTGGGTCCACTATTTAAACTCACGATAAAATACTTAACGAATTTATTTGTTTCACTCTGTACACACAACTTATACTATTTACAACACAACTTATGCAACTACTATTACTCTAACGGTATTTCGCGGTATTTTCAAACTTCAGACTTCAGACTATCTTCAGACTTGTCCAACTGTCAAAGCGCGGGCCTTATATACCCCCTGGCGATGGTTTCCGGAATTTTCTAAAGAATTCTATAATTTTCTTTTACTTTCTGGCGAATGCGCCAGGTTCCTCAATGCACGTTGCGATTATTTAGCAGTATGCAGTTATGCAACCTGTAATACACCTTGACATTGCCCCCTTCTCAAATTTGATCGTCCCGATCAAGGTTTCCTGTCTGGTATCTCTTCAATCGATCCAGATGAACTACTTTCATCTTACTTCTAGGGCTGCGTTGAATCCGGTACACAACATCATTTATCCTCTTGATGACTGTATAAGGACCTTCCCATGCTGGAGTTAACTTTGGGGACCTCCCTTTCTTGCGCTGTGGGTTATATAACCATACCATATCGTCCTGTTGAAATCCCGTAGAATTAGCTCTGAGGTCGTAACGAGCTTTCATCCGGTCACTGGCTAGCGTAATCTTACTTCTCACGGCCTTATGAATTCCCAATAACCTTTCCTTCAGTTCATCCGCGTAGTCCTCTACGTTCGTGGTGCTGTCGTCTGGTGATCCGAACACCAAGTCACAAGGCAACCGTAATTCTCGACCAAATAAAATCTTCGATGGTGAAAGTCCGGTGGTGTTGTGAACTGCACTTCTATATGCCATTAGGAATAGTGGTATATGCTGATCCCAATCTCTTTGATGTTCATCCACCATTTTCGAGAGATGTTCTTCAATGGTCTTATTGAATCTCTCGACCATCCCATCAGACTGCGGATGTAAAGCTGTTGTCCTAGTCTTGTGAATACCAAGCAGATCACACATCTTCTGGAACAGTCTTGACTCGAAGTTCCTTCCTTGGTCAGTGTGAAGCTCTAAAGGAATTCCAAATCTACTGAAGACATTATGACTAATACTTCAGCTACAGTCGATGCTTCTTGGTTTGGAATGGCAAAAACTTCTGGCCATTTACTGAAATAATCCATCGCCACTAAAACGTACTTGTTGCCCTTGTGCGTTTCAGGGAATGGGCCTGCAATGTCAACAGCGATTCTTTCGAATGGCAGTCCAACGTTATATTGTTTCATTTTTCCCCTAGATCGAGTGCTTGGTCCTTGGCTGGCTGCACAAATTTTACATTGTCGACACCATTTCTTGACATCTTCGCAATAATCCACCCAGTAAAAGCGATCTCTCAGCTTGCTCAAGGTCTTGTTTACCCCAAGATGGGCTCCAGTTTTACCACCGTGAATTTCTTCCAATACCTGGGTAACTTTCTTCCTTGGTACCAGTAACTGAGTTGTTACTGTGCTGCCATCCGCACTTTCCCATGTGCGCTTTAACAATCCATTCTCAATAACCAGTGAATTCCACTGAGCCCAGAGAGCTTTGAAAACGAGCCCTCTGTCCGCAATATCCTGCCACGGTGGTCTCTCGCCGTTACCTTCCTTGAGCCGTAGTATTGCTCCGATGTCTGGATCTTCCATTTGATCTTTCCTCAATTGTGTCGTCGTCCACTGTTCATCGGTTCCAAGTTTAAAACTCCTTATCATGACAGTGCCTTCACGTTGTTCCGTTTTACAGCAGTGCTTACAATCGGTTTGACAGGGTCTTCTGGATAAACCGTCTGCGTTACCATGCATTTTTCCAGCACGATGTTGGATGGTAAAGTGATACTGTTGGAGCTTCTCGAGCCATCGTGCTATTTGACCTTCAGGTTGTTTCATCTCCATAAGCCACTTGAGAGCCGCATGATCTGTCCTAATTAAAAATTCTTGGCCGTACAGATATTTATGAAAATGATCAACTGCCTTCACAATTGCTAGCAGCTCCTTCCGGGTAACGCAGTAATTCCTTTCTGGTTTGGATAGAACTCGACTGTAATATTCTATCACTCGTTCTTCGCCATCTTGCACTTGTGATAGCACTGCACCTATGCCGATATTGCTGGCGTCGGTATCCAGGATATACCTCCCTTGTTGTTGCGGGTAGGCTAGAATAGGACTTGAACATAAAGCCGCCTTAAGTCTTCCAAAGGCTACATCACAATCGGTGTTCCATTCGTAGCCGACTTCATCACCTGTAAGTCTATGTAAGGGTGCAGCTATATTGGCAAATCCCTTGACAAATCTTCTGTAATAGGTGCATAAACCCAGAAAACTTCTAAGTTCATGTTTGTCGCGAGGTTTAGGCCAATCCTTGATTGCAGCGATTTTCTTCTGATCGGTGTAAATTCCGTCTGCCGAAACTACATGACCCAAGAATTCCACTTGTCGCTGGAATAAGCTACACTTCTTCGGGTTCAAGTACAGGTGCGCATTCCTTATGCGGCCGAAGACTTCTTCTAAATTTCGCAAATGCTCCTCAAAAGTTCTTCCCATAACCAATACATCGTCGAGTTAAACCATGCACGTTTTCCAAGTTAATCCTCTTAACACCACCTCCATGAGACGTTCGAAAGTGGCTGGAGCATTGCATAATCCAAACGGCATGACCTTGAATTGATATAGTCCGTTTCCTGTAGAAAAAGCCGTCTTTTCTTTGTCTTCCTCGTCTAGACCAACTTGCCAGTATCCACTCTTTAAGTCGAGAGTGGAGAACCAGCACGAACCTGCCAGAGTTGTTAATGTGTCATCTATACGTGGCAGTGGGTAGCTATCTTTCTTAGTGACGTCATTGAGCTTCCTATAATCCACGCAGAATCGTGTACTACCATCTTTCTTCGTCACCAAAACAACAGGAGATGACCATGGACTTGATGATTCTTCGATTACTCCATCTTCTAACATCTTATCTACCATTGTCTCCATTTCTTGTTGTTTGGAAAAGGGCACCCTTCTAGGACGTTGTCGAATCGGCTGAGCATGACCAGTATTAATCCGGTGCTTCACAAAATCCGTTCTTCCACTGTTGTTCTTCTCAAAAATACTGCCATGCTTTAGCAGGAACTGCTTGGCCTTCTGTTTCTCCTCAGGTGTTAGGTGATCCCATGGCTGTTCTAGATGTTTTAGTGTTCTTGGGATGCCTTTTGTGTAACAGCTGACGACACTTCATCACATCGGGTGACACTTCTTACAGGTTCGCAGATGGCTATCTTGTCACCTTTTTGGATCTTGACACAATTCATTGATGATCTTGACACAAAAACATTCGCAATTCTGATCGGTATATTCTTGTCGGTGTTCACCAATGATTTTCCCACCAAGTACCTATCTTGTTTCTTGTCGACACTTTGTACCAGTCCAACACAGCACCCAGCGATTTTCTCCACTTTACCGAATACGATCTTCTCGGTATTACCAGGTATCACCACAGTTTCCGCTGATCTTACATCCATCCTTCCTGGTCCCTCGTCTGGAGATAACATGAACTCTTCGTTTCCGATATTTAGGATATTTCTTTGGTGATCGAACGAAAATCCATGTTGACGAATCACATCCATGCCCAAGATGAAGTCATCTTCAATATCTGCCACTAAGACGCTATGCTGAAACTTCAAATTTCCTAACTTCAGTTCGACGATAGCCTTTCCCCGTACAACGGTCATTTCCCCCGTAACTGTACGTAAACACACTCTTCTTCCCAGAGGCATCAGCTTCAACCCTTGCACTGAGTTGGCCCGTACCAACGATACCATAGCGCCAGTGTCCACTGTCATTCGGATTCTCCTACCATTGACCTTCCCGTCGATCACCAAACTGTCAGCGGTTCTTCCTAAACTCCTAGTGGAAAAAATCCTGGGGGCTCTGTTCTCCCCAGTCAATACTTGCCCCTTAGTATTGACAGTTTTTCGATGTTTTTGTGTGATACGCGTCGGTATAAAAAATCAGAAAATTTCACTAGTGCTTCCTGTGATTAATGTGTATCCAAATAAGATGTTTTACATCGAACTGTGACTATTTAGAGTGGATATTCTAATAAATATTTACAATGGTTAATTGCACGCTATGTGTAAATCAGATAAGCCGGAGCAGGCCGGGCGTTTTTTGCGATGGCTGCAAAAACGGATTCCACGCTGTGTGCATCACAAAAACTGCCGATATTATTCAGCTATTAAACACTATACCGGGGCTATCTTGGAAGTGCTCGGATTGTACGAAGAACTGTATTTTGCTTAATTCAGCCAATCTACAAAATATGATGGAGTCTAAGTTGAACGATGCGGTATCTTCTTTAAAAACCGAAATAAATTTGATAAAGTTGGATGTATGTCGATCTACTGAAATAGAGGGACCTACACACCCTCTAAAATATTCTGACGTGTTAAAGGACAAGTCACAACCAGTTATTCTGATTCGTCCAAAGGACAACAAACAACTACACAGTCAAACGAAAGCTGATATATTGACTAATATTAATCCTTGCGAAGAAAATGTTCAGCTTACGAAAGTAGTGAACGCTAAGGATGGTGGAATAATTATCGCATGTAAAAATAAGGATGATAATGAGAAACTGAAAGCCCTTGCAAGAAGGAAAATGTCAGGCGGGTATAACGTGAAAGAAATTGGTGGTATTCTCCAAAGAATACGAATAGTTGGTTTATCTGCCAGCTACTCGTCGGATGATCTCTATAACTATCTCTTTGCCTGTAACACAAATATATTTCATGAAGAATCTCAATGTAAAATATTAAAAATATTTCCGACCAAGAAAAATCCAAATATATTTCAAGCCATAATTCAAGTAGACAGATCAGTATACGGGCGGGCATTGGAAACTGGCAACCTGTTTGTCGCATATGATAGCTGTAGTGTGTATGATGCATTTGACATTTTCAGGTGTTTCAAATGTAATAGTTTTGGTCATTCTGCTAATAAGTGTACTAACAAGCGGTCATGTCCTATCTTGCTGAAAATCACGAGCTAAAGGACTGCAAGTCAAATACTAAAAAATGCTCAAATTGCTTAAAACTTAATGATGAAAATGTGCCTGTGGATCATGCTGTATGGGAAAAAATCAAATGTTCGGCATATACAGATGCTTTAACGAGACTTGCCCCAAAGCCAGATAGGATCTAGCAACTACAACTTTTTATTGACTCTCCTAGTAAATATCTCTTTTATATCAAGTTTAGATTAAAGTCTTCAATCCCATTAAATTTATTTAATTACTGTTTATTGTTCTTTTGTTTTTTACTTTATACCTAATTTTTTGTTTACTTTTTTTCTCTACCAAATTAATATGTTAAATATTTCTGTTGCCTTTTTTAATGTGAGATCGCTTACCTGCAACTTTGTAAAATTTAAGGACATATTAAATGCAGAGCGTTATGATGTGGTCGGTGTGGTTGAAACTAGACTAGATGCTCGAATGCTTTCTGTTAATTTGAATATATCAGGTTATGATCTTGTAAGAATGGATCGTAACAGTCGAGGAGGAGGTGTTGCAGCTTACGTAAGTAATAAGTTAAAGTATATAAATTTGGGCGGTTCGTGTGCTGATGATCTTGAACAATTATGGATAAAAGTATACCTCTCAAAATGTACTTGTATAATTGGTACACTTTATAGACCTCCGCGTACCCTAAAAGAAAATTATTCAAATTTTTTAAACTTTTTTGAGGATAATGTATCTAATTTCGTAATATCTTGTAATAAATTTATATGTGGTGGAGATATAAACATAGATTTGTTAAATACGGAAAATAAATATACTATTCAGTTTTTAGATGCATTAGATTCTTTCGGTTTGAAGCAAATTATAAATTCTGCGACACGTGTTGATCGTCAGTCTGCAACACTGCTGGATGCTTTGATAATATCATCGGACTTGGAACCAATTGATTTTGGTGTAAAATATCCTGATGTTACGGATCATTTATTAGTTTTTTGTAGATTTAAGCAACCAAAAAGTGATGCTAATAGTTTAAAATTTACTTTTCGGAATTTTAAAAGACTCGATAAGGATTGGTTAATGGAATTGCTTTTGGTAACACCTTTTGACCTAATTCTGTATATTGAGAACATAGATGAGAAAGTTGCGGCATTCAGCGGTTTGCTGATTGATTTATTTGATACTGTTTGTCCATATAAAACTATTACATTTAAGAAGAAAAAACCACCTTGGATTACAGACACAATAATTCTAATGATAACCTTACGAGACAAATCTTTTAAGAAATATAAAAACTCAAAAAATTTACAAGACTGGAATTACTATAAAACACTTAGAAATCAGATAAATATAGCAATTAGAAACGAAAAGAGGGCATATCTCCAGGAAACCATAAATAATAATAGATCTCAAAAAGAATTATGGCAAAAATTTCGCGACTTAGAGATATATTCGAGGAATAAAAAAACTATAATACCAGAGTCACTGAATAATGCTCAACTTATCAATGATTATTTTTTGCAGCATAGTGGAATAGAGACGTCGTCAAACTTGGAATTAATACATTTTTATAAAAACCACACAGTTAAAAATTTCAATGCACTTTTTGAGTTTAGTTTGGTGGACGAAGACATTATATATAAGTATTTACTGGATATTAAATCGGAAGCAATTGGCATTGACGACGTGTCCATAAAAATGATTTTGCTTTGTTGTCCGTATATATTGCCTATAATAACAAATATTATCAATAGCTGTCTTTTATCTAACACATTTCCAGATGAATGGAAAATAAGTAAAGTTCTACCAATGCCAAAGAAGTCACATCCCTTAGAGCTTAGCGATTTGCGTCCGATAAGCATTTTACCAACGCTTTCTAAGTGCTTGGAAAAGATAATGAATGCTCAAATTAAAGTATATCTAGATAGAAATGTTTTACTTCCGAAGAGGCAATCTGGTTTCAGACAGGGATATAGTTGCACAACTTCTTTACTTGATGTTGTGGATGATGTTCTTAGAATGACAGATATTGGAAAAACAACAGTCTTTAGTTTTACTGGATTATACAAAGGCATTCGACACCATTTCTCATAAACTACTTTTGGCAATATTATCCTATACAGGCTTTTCCGCGGACGCGGTTGCAATGATTCATAGCTATTTGTCTAATAGATATCAAATTGTTCATACGGAAAACAGGCAATCTACTAAAAATAAAATTCTGAGAGGTGTGCCTCAAGGAACCATATTGGGCCCATTACTTTTTAATATTTATGCAGCACAAGTTTCTACGGAAGTGGTTACATCTAAAACATACTTTTACGCAGACGACACACAGTTAAGTTATTCATTCTATCCTAATGACATAGATAATGCTAATAAAGTCTTAAATAGTGATATAGATAAATTGGTTAAAGCTCCAGTAAACATGACTTAATTATTAATCCTAATAAATCTTCAGTGTTAATTTTTGGTTATAAACGCTAAGAAGTACAAAGTAAATTAAAGATAATGGTTGACAATAAAGAATTAAGTGCTGTGTCGTGTGCTAAGAATCTGGGAGTTGAACGGGATGTGGATCTTAGATTTAAAAAACATACTGCAAAGCTACTTCAGAGAGCATATTGTAACCTTAAGATGCTTTACCCCCATCGTAAAATACTTGATATACCAACTAAAATAATATATATATAATTACCGATACATTAGTTCTTAGTCATTTTAATTATTGTGATGTATTGTATGGGCCTTGTTTAGACGTTAGAGATACCGCCAGAATAGAAAAAGTTCAGAAATCTTGTTTGCGTTATATATATGGTATTCGGAAATATGATAGAATATCTCATAAACTTAAGGAGACAAAATGGATGAACATTGCAACTAGGCGTAGACTGCACTCTCTGACTCTGTTCCATTCAATTATAATAAATAAAAGTCCACCTTACCTTTATGAAAAAATACAGTTTCGTACTGCTATTCACAATTTGAATTTGAGGCAGAGGGGTCTCATTTCACCCACTCCGCACCGATCTGCATTGTTTGAACGATCTTTTACATTTAATATTTATAGTATGTACAACAATTTAGATGTTAAGTGTAAGAACTGCTCTTTGGGTGAATTTAAGATAAAAGCAAGAAAAATACTTTCTGAATATTGATTAGGTTGCATGTTGCGTGTAGGTGCTGTTTTCTATCTGATTTTTGTGGGAAATTTTAGATTGCCTTTTAGTTGTTTTGTTTTTATTATATTTAAATTATTATTTTTATATTACTTTTTTTTTTAACTTTGAGGCTGGAACTTGATCAGCAACTGTTGTTTTTCCAGCCTTTTTGTAGTTTGTAAGATTATATTGTTGTTTTTTTTGTATGATAATGTTTTTTAAACTCATCTGTATAAATTTGTTGCATTGTATATATACAAACTTCAATAAATATATTATTATTATTATTATTATTATTATTTTAGTTTTCCTGGTGCCTACGTTCTCTGGATGGTGAACGGGATCGCATTTGAACGCGGCAATCCCGTTTGATGTGGCCATTCCTGCCACATCTATAGCACCTTCTGTCCTGTGATCTTCTATGGTTCTCTGTCTGGGTGTTGTTGCTACTCTTGTTCACTAGTAACTCACATAGTTTACTAAACATCTCCTCCAAACGTATGTGAGAACTTCCGGGCTGTTCCTCAACCGTTACCGATCTTATCTTCGGTCTAGGGATGGCGCTAAATGCAGCTTCGATTTCCAGCGCCCTGACCAGTGCTTCGCTGCTGGTAGAAAATCGGGATATTTGCAGCGCCCTCTGCAATTCGTTGTCCCTCAGTCCGCTGATAAAGCACTGAGCAGCCAGTTCTTCCCTAAATCCTTCCGGTGCTTCTGGATACGCTAGGTGTACCAGGCGACGTAAGTCTGCTTCAAATTCCTGCAGACTCTCTTCGGACCTCTGCAGCGCGATGACAAGTGCCGCTGCTTTCTCCTGGTCAGTCCATCCATTCGCAGCAGCCGCTGCTTCAAACTGGCTGTGGTACATCGTCCAGGTGGTTTGTCCATCGTAGGTCGGGGCCTTGAGGTTCGCAGTTCCATGAACGCCAGGTGTCTTTACTTGTACCTTGGTCTTCTGTAGGTCCATCTCTAATTTTTCCATTTTCTGCTGAAGGCGTTCCTCAAGATCTTCTACGGCTTCTTGAAGGTGGATGTCTTGCCTTTTTCCAGTTCTTCAAAGTTCTTCTTAAATCGGTTTTGATCTTCTAATTTTTTCTTTCTGGCGACGCACTTCTAAATCTTCAACAATTTTCTCCAACCGTTCTTGTCTAATTTCTTGATTTTCAAGAATTTTCTGAAGCCGGTTCTGTTCTTCTTGTTTGTCGTGCTCTCGTTGAACTTTGAAATCTTCGAGAATTTTCTCAAGCCGGTCCTGTTCTTCTTGTTTGTCTTGTTGTCGTTGAATTTTCAAATCTTCGAAAATTTTGTCTTGTCGGTCCTGTTCTTCTTGTTTTTCTTTCTTTTGACGCGCTTCTAAACTTTCTAACATTTTTTCTTGATTTTCCATAAGTATTTTCTGTAGACGGTCTTGTTCCTCTTCTTTCTCTCTTCTCATATTCTCCATAAAATCGCCCAATAATTTGCTTACTTCCTCCATTTTCTTCGCTTGCTCCCTTGTACCAACCATAAAAATACTTAAATTCTGGCTAAAAATCTTCCAATCCACTTAATTTCTTCTTAAAATCCTCTTGAATCGCACTTCCGACACCAATTGTTACGGATTCCGTGGGTCCACTATTTAAACTCACGATAAAATACTTAACGAATTTATTTGTTTCACTCTGTACACAATAACTTATACTATTTACAACACAACTTATGCAACTACTATTACTCTAACGGTATTTCGCGGTATTTTCAAACTTCAGACTTCAGACTATCTTCAGACTTGTCCAACTGTCAAAGCGCGGGCCTTATATACCCCCTGGCGATGGTTTCCGGAATTTTCTAAAGAATTCTATAATTTTCTTTTACTTTCTGGCGAATGCGCCAGTTTCCTCAATGCACGTTGCGATTATTTAGCAGTATGCAGTTATGCAACCAGTAATACACCTTGACAATATTATATTATATATATTAACTAACGTATATTGACTCCAAACTGCATTCTGTGAAGCCGAGCCGGTGAAATGGGTATATAAATCTTCGCTCAGTTAGTGGAGCACAAGCGTTGTGCGCAAGCGTGAATTTTTAATTATCGATCGGATAACTAAACCAATCAGAGCATAAGCTGTTCATTCGTACGACTTCGTACAGCTTCGTACGGCTTTCGTTCGCGCTTTTTCAGCTGTTCGAATTTGAAATTCGTTCCGACGATTAATATAAATAATAATGTTAATAAATTCCATTAGTAGAATAAAGTTATTTTATCCTACTAGCTTATAAAATATCACTTTAAACGTGGATAAAAAATGCTTAATATGATTGTAGATTAAATGACTTAATGTTTTAAATAATTAAATGGTTACATAGTTTTACCACGGTTTTACTACGGATATACGGCGTGGTTTTAGTACATAAATTTAATTCTTAGATTTTAAATTAAAACCACAGCTTACAGAATAATATAGCTTGGACACTCGCCAATTTTTCCCACGCTCGAATTTAAAACGCCCCGCTCCGACGATGCTTAACTGAATTAAGCGAGCGACAGTCAGCCTCATTCAGTCTATGCATAACCTCCACCGGTGACCAAGAACGGTAAACTAATAGGATTGCTCATCCTCATAAGACGTACGTTCACCTCTTCCCGCGCTTCAGCTGACAGTTGTGACGTCATTGTAGTCCTTGTCAACGCCTTCGTGGCCTTGTCATGATAGTGTGTATTATTAGTTGCCTATGGTAAACATATAAAAATAACAGCTGAGAAATTTTGAGTTATTTATTTTGTCAATTTTAAATGTGAAAAAGGTGTCTTTAAAGTTTTTAGAGCTATAGAGTGTATAAATACGTACATTTTGTGTTGTGGATTGTGACAAAGTGCTTACTAAGTGCCCACGATTTTATTTATTAATTATTTTAAAGCAAAATATGGAAGTACTCTAAAAAGAATGCTTGCAAAAGGTGATGCTGGGAACTGCTGTTCTTAAAAATGCATTATCCGAGTATTTAATACGATTTATACAGTTAATTTTCTATACTGCATACATATAATGTGTTTAAATAAATAAACTAAATAATGAACGTTTTGCATTCGGCAACCAATAATGCACGTGTATATATTATTGGTTGCCGGATAAGGACCATGACGGATAAGGACCATGACGAATAATAATAACGATGAAGGAATAATAACCATGACAAGGACTACAATTACGTCACAAAGCGAGTAGTTTTCGCATGCACCTGGCGGACACTTTTGGCTGAATGAGCAGTCCTATTAGGTTAACTGTTCTTGACCGGTGACGAGTAGGGCCGTATTACGGAAGATTTTAATTCGATTTTTTCTTATATTTAACCAGAGGTATTTGTGCTTTTATTTCAATTTTATTTTTATTGTTGGAATGGGAAAAGGTTTTCCTGGATGTGCGGCTACTGGTTACACAAATAATTATGGAAATAATTCAAAATATAGTCTGTTTAATTTTCAATTCAAAATTAATGTTCAATTCAAAAGTATTCACACTTTAGAGCTTTTCAAAACGATAAAGACCACTTATTTGGAGGCTTGCTAATGCCAAGTGACCATTTTTTTATTTAGTGTCCTCATTGGAGGCTATTTTTATAAGCTTTGTATGTAACTATCTATGTATATGAGTATGTTTTTGCGAGGCAAATCTTGTAAGCTAAATTAGAACCACTTCCTTTTATTGTAGGAGATTGAAATTTGGCATGTAGGTTCAGACCCGATGACAATACATTTTTTGCAAGGCATGACCCGAATTTTTGACAGCTGTCAAAATGGCGGCATTTTTGAGGTTTTTGATTTTTTAAAATTCTATTTATGAATGGATCGGGCTAAAATTATATATATATATATATATATATATATATATATATATATATATATATATATATATATATATATGGGTATATTGTGGAAAAAAGTATATGGACGGTCATCTTGAAAAAATGACAGTTTAATGACATGTGAAAATTTCAAAGTCAACCGATTTTGATAAAAATTGATATATAGGATGGCCATGGGCTAAAATGAAAGAAAAAAATTTTGAGCTGTCAAATTTGACAGCTGTCAAAAAAATTTCAAAGTTGTCCGATTTGGGATAAAAATCGATGATGGCCATGGGCTAAAATGAAAGAAAAAAATTTTGAGCTGTCAAACTTGACAGCTGTCAAAAAAATTTCAAATTTGTCCGATTTTGATAAAAATCGATATATTGAACTACCCCATAGTCGGTTTTTTCATTTTATTTGTCTCACATTTGAACTGTCAAATTTGACAGCTGTCGTTTTTTTTAAGTTCTCCTTTTTTAATGAAAATCGATATACATATTATTAGGATGCCCATAGAAAGTTATTTAAGAAAAAAATTGAGTTTAAATGTGTGGCACTGAGAAACCAGCATAACTAAAAAGTAGAAAATAAATTTTACAAAAAAACTTTTTTTTAAAAACAAGCTTTTATTTAAATTTAAATACACTAAAAAGAATAAAATAAACTTTTTCTTTAAAACTTTTATTATGAACTTCTAACGCCATTACATAATTTTAATATTATATAAAAGCTTGTCGCGAGATTTCTCTACATCGATAAACAAGTAAATTAACTAAAACCTGTGTCTACCTTGTCTCATTTTCAAAGTTTGTGTTATGATAGACCACTAGACCAGGAATTACAAGATAAAGTCGTACCAGATTTTTATGAGTGCAACTGTACACTCAAATCTCGCGGCAAGCTTTTATATATTAATATTAAAATTGTGTAATGACGTTATAAGTCCATAATAAAAGTTTTAAAGGAAAAGTTTATTTTATTCTTTTTAGTGTATTTAAATAAAAACTTGTTTTTAAAAAAGTTTTTTTATAAAATTTATCAGAACAATTTTGAAGAACTTTCCTTAAATGAAAATATATTATGTAAATTCGTTAAATTATTTCAGACAATTAAATTCAACCATCCTTGTCAAAATTTTCCTATAATGTATTTTTTGTTAAAATTATACGCAAAAGTTATAGTTATTAACGTAATAAGGCCGATAAACAACAAATAACGGCCGGGCTGAAGTTTGTGATCCGAGGCGATAGCCGAGGATCATAAGCAGCCAAGGCCGTTATTTGTTGCCATCGGCTTTCAATGTTGCAATTCTAGATTTTCGTCATACTGCAGATTTTTAGAGCAATAAACACTACTATTTAATAACAAATTTTATTGAACAATAACACAAGTAAGGATAAAAAATACATAATGTCTTATACTAAAATTCATTTTTCATGATAATGAACATGGAAATTAAAAAGTGCACTTGTTGTTCTTAGAAATCTGTAATCCTTCCTGAGGGATTTACAGATTTTATAGAAAAGATGATGCTACTGAAGAATGGCAAATATTTGTATCCACTAAAGACACATTATTTTTGGAGCTATCATGAAAAAGTTGATTTGTTATTTTCATTCTTTTGGAAACTGATTTTTTATGTAATTTTCTGCCACTGTTGAAGACTCCCATCCTCCTAGCTCCTTTTAGCGATAGTAAATCACCACCATTTTCGGCGAGCATGGTTGCTGATGATCTACGAAATGAATGCCCTGTATAACGTTCTGGATTCTCCAAGTTCAAAAATTTTGCAATTTTCTGCGGTACGCTCCCCGATGGTATGTATACCGACGATTTGCTTAACACACTTGCCTTTCTTTGTAACCAATGAAAAATTTTGGATTGTCAAAGTTACGAGGACGCAGGTTGATGTATTTTTGTAAACCATAGGCATCAAACGGAGGCCCGTTTTGGAATAAGAAATTTCCTATCTTTCTTATTTTAGTATTTCTTAATGAGACAAGAATATTTTCTCCGAATCTTCGAAATCATCAACTGTGAGTGACCAAAGCTCGCTGCGCCTACAAGCTCAAGAATACCAAGCACCAATACAATTTTTCGAGTAACCAGGTGTAATCATCGGCATCCAGTAGAAATTATTTATGTCATTCTCCGACAGAACTTTGGCTTTTTTGGTGAATAACCTTCGTTTTTGCGCCTCAGAAACATGAACAGTTTACCAAATCTATGAACAAATATAATTTAGATGAGTATGATTAAATATCGAAGAATATAATGGCTTTTACCTTGATATGTCGATGTTTTCATATACTCTCAACGCAAGCTTCAGCATGGAATCTTTGTCCACAGTGATGTAGGAGAATACATTTCAGACATTCTTTTAGCATAAGCCAGCAATACCGCTTCATTTACGCTGTTTATACTTCTATCCTGCCGCCACTTCAAAAAATTGTCATATTCCTGCTGATATCTCTCTCTGGTTATAGTCGGAAGTATAATTTTGAGTAGCCGCAGCCGCTTCCTCCTGTATTTCCAACGGAATTTCTCGCGACATCTCGCTATGGTCTATTTTCCCAATTTTTGAAAAGTCCAACTGACAATAAATAGTCATTGTTGCAGGTGACAGACGTTACGATTACCTTAGAAACTTAACGGCCGCCGGCCGTTATGATAACGTCCGGCGGACGTTATATGCATCTTTTCCATTCTGATTTTGCTTATGTTATAATAATATAACAATATAGTATGACGAAAATTTATTAATACCTTAAAGAATATTAATAAGAACTTAAATGTAGCAAACAAAAACCGAAAGCTCCTAATTTGGAAACATTCGTAAATAACTATAAGTAATCAATGTACCTATTTCATTTTGCTGTTATTTCTAGAAATAAATTAATTAATTTGTTTTTTAAATGTTTTTCTTTGAGAATGCATATTTATTTAAAGTCAACAATTTAAAAAACGTGTTTCTAAATTATGTTCTAGCACCAGTCGAATAATTTTTTACGTCACGTGTAAAATTTTTTTTAATACATCTCTGGGCTGACTGCCGCTTACGCGGCTATTGGTTGTGGCGAGAAAGCTCGCCGCTCTAGTGTTCTCCCTCTTTTGAATCGCAAATCCGAGCGTAAAAAGATCAAAGCGGCACGCTACACTGTCCGAGCTGTTTTTTACTTAAGCTGTGTTAAAACTATAGATAGTAAAAATTAAAATGCAATTTTACTGTAATCACTTTATTTATTAATTTTAAAATCTGTAAACTAGAGGCAATATAAGGACACAGAACTTTACCAACTATGTACATTTACTTATAAAAAATTATGTTTATTTAATACGTTGCCGTACCATGTTAGAATTTTTAATACGGAATTTTAATTTTTTTCTAGCTGATCAAATTAGCTATTTTGTAGTAATACAATTATTTTAGTATTAATATATTTATGACATTTATATTCATAAAAATTTGTACTTGTTTGTCAATTTAACATTTAATTTTTAATATGAAATGTAATTTTTCAATAATCAATTCTGCAATGTTAGTAAGGCAAATGTTATTAGATATAATTAATATATTAAACATATTTTTATAAAATATAACATAAAAAAATTGTTTATATTTAATTTTTAGTAATTATTTAAGTGACACAAAAGAGAAAAGTTAATTTTATTTTGGCCTTTATAGTCAGTTTAATAACATTACAGTTGAGGGTTGGAAACTTTGGTGATATAACAGCAAAATAAAACATCAATTCACCACAATACACCAAAACACTTTTGCACCGGACGCGCATTTCGCTAACCATGTTAGCATTAACAGCAAATGATTAAAACTAAGTTTTGTCTGCTGATGATGGTATCATAGTTAGCGAAACACGCGTCCAGTGCAAAAGTAAAGTGTTTTGGTATATCGCAGTTTAATAACATGAATATTTTAGTAGGATATAAGAAAACAAATGAGTTAGCATGAACAGTTTATTATATACTTATGGAAAGCTATTCCAACAACCTTTTTCCTGTCGCACAAAAAACACAATTTTCTACTCATTTTTGTTTCAAAGAAATAAAAACACAAGTGAAGAGTGAAGCTCAAAATACACAAAAGCCGATGCGAACACAAAGACAGTTGAATAGAAATGAGGATCGTGTTTGCGCTCCCGTTCCACCACGCGTTCCACAAGGCCAAGCTAAAACTAATCGATATTCGGAATTTTGGAGGTGTGCTATTGCGCCAGCTTTTTTTTAACAGACGAACTTATGTGAAATATACATGGACCGGTTATCTAGTTGTCTCTAACTCAGCTTCAACTCCAACACATTGCAGGGATAGGCGATAATCAGTATATATTTAATATGTATATGGTCATATGTTAACATACCAATGTCGCTTTTTTATCTGAAAAAATAAAAGAGTTATAGGCGGTGAGCCACTTTCGAGACGCACCCGGTATATAAGTCCATATACTTAGGACTTTTCGAAAAAAAGTGAGTTCGAGTGACAAAATTTGTAAGGTAAATAAAACGCGAATTAAAATATTTAGAAACAAAAGTTTTTTATTAAAGTTTTTAAAACTTTTATTAAATTTGTAAATGTTTTAGCTAATACTCTAACTAATTGTTAATGTTAACATTTTAATATGAAATCTAAAATTTGACAAGTAAACCAAGTTACACAACTCTGACTGTATACTTAATTTTCGGTTTATAGGCAAACCAGAAATACAGATGAATATCGCAATCTCAAGTTTTTCGTTTATTTTAAACATTGAACATATTGAGAATCAGAGCTTTCAACTATTAATTTTGTTAAAATTCGATGTGATCGTTGTCTTAAACTTATTAATGGTTTAATATGTAGACATTGCTTGGCTTAAAAGCGAACTACAAGAGTCTTACTGGACAAGACTGGAAACCAGGTGTTGTAGCAAGCACTCCAGTGAAGGTGGAGCCTATTTCACCACCTCCTGATTCACCACCAGCATTTACTTCGCTATCGGAAGGTGATCTACTGGATCGAGTTGCTATTCAAGGCGATAAAGTTCGGCAGTTGAAAACAGGTAATTTGTCATTTAATTTAATTCGGTAATTCGGTTTAAATATTGTTTTTTTTTTAATTCTAGCAAAAGCAGATAAAACTACTGTTGAGGGCGAAGTAAAGATCCTTCTGCAGCTTAAAGCCGACTTTAAAGCTGCCACTGGTAAAGACTGGAAGCCCGGTATGAAACCTGAAGACCCCCCAGTACCATCAACAACCCTGAATGGCGCTGGAGATAATTCCAAAGATATCTTGACAGCGAGAGTTAACGAACAAGGAACGATTGTCAGAGATTTGAAGAGTAAGAAAGCTAGCAAGGCTGAAATAGACGCTGCAGTGAAGGTTTTACTGGATCTCAAAGCCGAATATAAGAAACTAGTCGGTGAAGACTTCCCTATCGCCGGTAGAGCACCTAGCAAACCTAAAGAGCCAGCCCCAGCCAAAGAGAAGGTTTCGAAGCAGAAGCAAGCGACTGGAAAGGAGAAGAAACCGGTAGATATAGATGAGAACAATGGTGGCCCGAAAAAACAAACCCGTCTAGGCTTGGAAGCAAAAAAAGAAGAATCGTTATCGGACTGGTATTCTCAGGTAAGGATGTGTCGTAGAATCGATATTTTGTATAATATCGATATACTTATTCTATTTGCAGGTTATTACCAAGGGCGAAATGATCGAGTACTACGACGTTTCGGGATGTTACATCTTCAGGCCGTGGTCTTTCGCAATTTGGGAAGCTATAAGAGATTGGTTTGATGCAGAAATAAAAAAACTAGGCGTGCAAAATTGTTATTTTCCGATTTTCGTGTCGAGAAGTGTGTTGGAAAAAGAAAAAACGCACATTGCTGATTTCGCACCTGAGGTACATCTATATGTTATATAACCTAACCTAACCAAACCTCTATAGTACAAAAAAAATGTTTTGTAGGTAGCTTGGGTAACCAAATCAGGAGACTCAGATTTGGCCGAGCCTATCGCAGTTAGACCAACATCAGAGACAGTAATGTATCCGGCCTATGCAAAATGGATACAATCCTACCGCGATTTACCCATTAAACTGAACCAGTGGAACAACGTTGTCGTAAGTAGAAACTCTATGGTAATCGCAAAACATTTTCCGATGCACGTGATCAGCTTTGAGTGACAAGCGTGGCGACAGCGCTACCAGATTGTGATGGATTTATGAGAGAGATTTATAGCTTGGCCTGAATCTTAATTTAAAAGTGACAAACAATATATTTATTATATCATTTTTTAAAGATTTTTACGTTTTATTTTTAATTTAATAACTAATATTTGAGTAATTAATTGATTTATTTGTTTTATAGTACTATTATACTGTTTATTTTACTTATTATATATTGGCAAAAACTAGTCTATTATGAAGATTTTTCTAAGCGTTATTATGGGTTATTTATTTATTTATTGATGTACATCTTACAACGCCATAAGTGGTAATAACAAGTAAGAGGGTGCTATTAATGCACAAACTAATAATCACAGAATTTAATAAAAACTAACGTGGAAATAACTGAAAGTGGTGTAATGTGCTTATCAATCAAACTTACTTCTCTGACTGCAGTAAAGGGTAATAAAGGACCTTTATTATCACGTTCTCGTTCACAATAGTTTATCAGGGAAGCTACAAGTTCTTTACTTCGACTGTTCAAATGCTTCGGCATATTTTCAACACACAATTTCAAGAAATGCAATACAAAAACTCGAAAATTTAGTTCTTAAAAGAACTGTTTGTGCTTAAAAGTACAATTGAGCGTCCGGATTGCACAACGACCTTAGCGCGTGGTCGCAGGCAGCCCAGTAGGCAAGCGAGACAGCGACTCGCCGATTTAACAAAATAAATAATTTTAAACCTGCCGTCATTTCGTTAATAATTATCGTATCGTGTTGATTTTTGCATAGAAATACTCATGAGTCTTTGGCGCTTCCGACAAGCCTAAATAACTGGATTATTTTTTATATCTTCGATTTGTTTACATTGCCCGAGCATATTATAACTTTGAGATAAAAATCTCTGTTATAAATTTTAAAACTGACAGATATGAATACTATCATTTAATTAGTTGTACATTTAGTTACAACATATTCAAAATTTAGGTCTATCGGTTTATGCTAGCAGTAATATCGAGTATAAATAAAAAAATGGTCAGTACAACGCTCGCCGTTTTTAGCGCACGTTCAGCTTTGGTTTTAGTTTTAGCGCTATTTTTACAGAAAATAAATTCTGAACTTTGATCAAATGAAAAGAACATTATCATTGCTGATATCTCCTGGTTATAATGTAGTTATTTTTTCAAAATATTGCATTGTTTTAGCTTAAAAAAAGCTTGAATTATTCGGCTTTTTTGCGAGAGCTACCGGCGCTGCGTTAATAAAGAGATGGCTATGTACCTCAATCGAAAGGGAGTATTTGCGATAGTCTTTTGTTTACACGGAGTATAGAAAATTTTTGCCACAGTTTGTTTACTACCAGTAGTATTTGTGCGTTTTTTTAATTATTTATTATTAAATAGAGGGAAATGCGACCGAAAAGAAAGGTCAAAAGTCAGTAGAAATCCGGATAAATGGAAGTGCAATATTTCCAAAAAATCTAGTGACGATGTAAAATTACAGTCTATTGTGGCTATGATTGACGTACATAGCCATCTCTTTATTAACGCAGCTCCGGTAGCTCTCGCAAAAAAGCCGCATAATTCAAGTTTTTTTAAGCCAAAACAATGCAATATTTAAAAAAAAAGAACTACATTATAACCAGAAGAGAGATATCGGCAATGATAATGTTCTTTTCATTTGATCAAAGTTCAGAATTTATTTTCTGTAAAAATAGCGCTAAAACTAAAACCAAAGCTGAACGTGCGCTAAAAACGGCGAGCGTTGTACTGACCATTTTTTTTATTTATATACTTGGGCAATGTAAACAAATCGAAAATATAAAAAATAATCCAGTTATTTAGGCTTGTCGGAAGCGCTAAAGACTCATGAGTATTTCTATGCAAAAATCAACACGATACGATAATTATTAACGAAATGACGGCAGGTTTAAAATTATTTATTTTGTTAAATCGGCGCGTCGCTGTCTCGCTTGCCTACTGGGCTGCCCGCCGCCACGCGCTAAGGTCGTTGTGCAATCCGGACGCTCAATTTAAAAAAAAATACTATGAAAATAGGCAAAAAAAACGAGAATTACTCACAAAGATGCAAGAACAACACGATATTATACAAAATAATGACATTAGGATAATTGTCAAATAATAATAAACAACCTTGCTGAAAACGGCGCAATGTGACCAACATAGCGATAATAAAATTGGGTTTAAACTAATTTTTGCACCTTTAATCTAAATAAAATACCTGTTACAATCATTTGCTCTATAATGTAAAATGAAGAGCTGCTCGGTATCTTAAATTATTCAACAAATTTAAACATTTTTGCCAAAATTTCATTTAGCCAGGTTTATAGACTTTAGTGTCAATGTCGATATGATTGATAACGTGCATTGGAAAATGTTTTGCGATTACAACATAGTCCAATCAGCTATAGAATATATGTAAAGTCCCAATATATGATATTAGTGGGAAGATTATATTATATTATAGATTAAACTGGGAAGTAGTATTTTTTCTTTTTTGTATGACATCTATCCAAATCCTATATTCTGTGGCATAATGAATAAATTGAAACAAAAAAAATTTGATCATTTAGAGATGGGAATTTAAACATCCTCAACCTTTTCTACGCACTAGAGAATTTCTGTGGCAAGAGGGACATACGGCTTATGCTTTGAAGGATGAAGCTGATGTTGAAGTCAAAATTATACTAGGTATGTTTAAAAACAATTATGTGTTAGGTTAGGCACTATGTGCGCATATTTAAAGGACATGTTTGAAAAAGTGTAGTTTGAAATGTTGAAAAAGTAATAAATTAAAAAATTATTTTTTACGCGTAAAAATTACGTGTTAATTGTGTGTAATAGTTTTATTTTTACGTGTAACAAATATTTTTTTACGTGTAACATATAGTTTTATACGCGTAAAAAATAGTTGTTTTGCGTGTAACAAATAATTTTATACGTGTAAAATAAAAATTAATAAATAATTTGATTCACTTTTACAAAATTTGTATTGAAATATTAATATTTTTAAGAAGCACGTGGACTGCTCACAAATACACGTCGCGTCACTGCGAATTTCTAAGCCATTACCAGTAGCTCGTGTGTCACGGCCTTGAATATTTACTACCAGCGCGCGTAAAGAAGTTTTACTTACGAGTCACTTAAATTTCATTAAAATTCACTAAAAATTACTAACTACTGCTTTTAAGCCCTGTTTACAGTATAACGTTCTACCTGTCACTTTTGCGTGATGTCAGAAAGACCGTCTAGAAAATTTACGGCAGTTGTCTGACGACTGTAAGACAGTTGACTGACGGTTGTCAAGACGGTTGAAGTTTTACCTGTCAGGTGAGATGGATTAAAAGCTAGCGTACACTAGGTTTTCCAAACCGGGATCCCGGTGTATGTTTATCTCTGAGATCCCGATTCCCGATATTAAATCTCGGGATCCCGAAAATCTAAAAAAATTTAAATGCCCAATCTAAAAGGATTCCACTTTATACATTTTACTCTTTCAAAGATTATGTTTAAGTTATACTAAGCAGAACGTCAATATCTAAGAGTTAAATTTCCGTGTTTGCTATAATTTTTTTTGCAACAAGAATTGTATTTTTTTACTTACTAAATATGAATGATACTCTGTTTTGTTTATTTTAATAAAGCTATTTTTTCACTTTCTTTTTGATATACACGGTCGCTGATATGTATGGGAACGGTCGATTATTAGGTAAAATATACAAGGTACCGCAAAAAAGCTTAATACAAAAGATTTGATATCTCATTTTAATTTTATACATCTATAAATGCTAACTTGAAAACGAATGTCAAATATTATTAATTATCACAGTTTCCGCAGAATGGCATCGTTAAATGAAACAGAACATATTGAAATTAATTAAATGGAAGAATGGAATTGTTTGAATAAGTAATATTTTCAAAAGTCAATGACTCGGAAACGGTTGGGTTGAGGTACTCGATTTGGTATTAGAATTCGGTGTGTATCTCGATTTTTCCTTAGAATCGAAGGAAGAATTGAAATATGTAATAATATACAGGGGGTTCCATTTAAAAAATTAAACTTTGATGCCTTGGACTATATGACCGATTCTGTATACTTAAATTTAATACTCGCTAATAGACATTTAAAAACGCTCTAACTTTTATATTTAACTTTTTGCGGTACCTAGTATGTATGTAGCTGCATTTTTTAATAGTATTTCTTTAGATAAAATGTCTCATTCTGATAGCCAATCCTGGGACTATAGGTTCTTACACCGGGATTTCAAAACTACCGCCTGGGACGTGGTAAAACACTGTACTATAGATAGAATTAATTTGTTTTAGACTTGTATGCTCAAATCTACGAACATCTGCTTGCCATACCCGTCATTAAAGGTCGCAAAACCGAAAAAGAAAAGTTTGCAGGCGGTGACTACACCCTCACAGTCGAAGCTTTCGTTTCTGCCAGCGGCAGAGGTATCCAAGGTGGTACCTCCCACCACTTAGGTCAAAATTTCTCAAAAATGTTCGAGATCGTCTACGAGGACCCCGAGACCCAGGACAAGAAATACGTATTTCAGAATTCGTGGGGCCTCACCACCAGGACGATTGGCGTCATGATTATGGTACACGCTGATAACCAGGGCCTGGTGCTGCCCCCTAGGGTAGCCAGCGTGCAAGTTGTTATTGTGCCATGCGGTATAACTGCAAATCTGTCGGAAGAAGTCAAGAAAAAACTGCAGGAATCTTGCGATAGCTTGGAGAAGGATTTAAAAAAATCTGGAGTTAAAGTTAAGGGAGATTACAGACAGAATTATTCACCTGGATGGAAGTTCAACCACTGGGAATTAAAGGTAAGTGTTAGATAGATATATTTTATATCAATTAAACTTTTAGTTACGTAATCGAGGGCGCGATTTTTAAATTCAATGTTTACAACCATGGACATATTCGACGCCGTGCTGACTAACTGGAATTTAAATTTCGCGCTGGGGATTCAGTTGGTAGCTCTGCTGTGAAAAATGTCAAGTTGCCGCATTTATTTATTTCCTGGCTGACACTGTTATTCGTTTTGACATTTTAGTTTTGTATTAAGAGTTTTTGGTTTAAATAAATGGTATTGTGATACTTTAAGCTTGAAAATCTTTACTAGCAGATATTGCAGTCGAATATTGTTCTTTTTAAAACCGTTTTTTCTGCAAAACGTGCAAGATAGCCGTAAAAAACTTATCGCAACTTTATTAGAATATTTTGAACGGGAAAGCGGTAGTGTAATGGTCTTTTATGTCCCTTAAGTGCTGTTAAGAGGGTGAGTTTTGTTGATGTAAATAATAACGGTTTATCTATACTAATATATAAAATCCTTAAGTGATGAACTGACATGAATGATGTGCTGACATACTGATTAATCACGATCTTGCTCAAACCACTCAACGTAAGAAGCTCAATTTTGGCATACAGGTTGATTCTAGGGTGTAAAGGTTCGATAAGAAGGGATTTTTCGAAATTCCAGTTCTAAGAGGGTGAAACCACCCGTCAAATATTACAATATTTTTTATTTAAAAAACGGTCAAGTTTCCGAAAAAAAGCTTAAACGCGTATATTTTATTTTGTTTTTTTACATATTTTAAGATTTTTTAAAAAATGTATACAGGGTGTTTCGAAAAATCTGGTCATTGATTAATCACGATCCTGCTTAAAGCGCTTGACGTAAAACGCTGATTTTTGGAAAACAGATTGACTTTTGGGTGTAGAGGTTCGATAAGAAGGGATTTTTCGAAACTCGAATTCTAAGGGGGTGAAACTATCCCTCAAATATTAAAATAATTTTTATTTAAAAACCGGTGAGTTTTTCGGAAAAAGTCTTAAACATTGTATTTTATTTTGTTGTTTTTGTTGTTTTACATATTTTAAGATTTTTTATAAATTTATACAGTGTGTTTTATAAAATATGACCATTGAGTAATCACGATTCTGCTTAAACTGCTTGACGTTTAAAGCTGATTTTTGGCAAACGGATTGACTGTGGGATGTAGAGGTTGGATTAGGAGGGGTTTCTCGAATCTCAAATTCCAAAAGGGTGAAAACGCCCCTCAAATATTACAATATTTGTAATTCAAAAACGGTTAGTCTTTCGGGAAAACGCTTGGATAAGCATAATTTATTTGGTTTTTTACGTATTTTGAAATTTTTTAAAAAATCATACAGGGTGTTCCAAAAAGTTAATAGGTAATTTCTTAACCACGATTCTGATTAAACTGCTTGACATAAAAAGCTTATTTTTGGCAAACGGATTTTTCGAAAGTCAAATTCCAACAAGATGAAACTACCCCTCAAATATTACCAAGTTATATAATAATATCGCCATATTGTTTTTTCTCATGCTGACATAAATGTGAGAAAATTTTATCCAATTTGTATGTTAATAGAAATTCTTGCTTTTCTTCATCATAACCATTACAAATGATTAATTCCATGCGAACGAAGTCGCTGGTACACGCTAGTATATTTATAATAATGTTTCGTAAAATATTTTGATTAAAAGAAAATATTTAAAAGTGGGCAACACTGTGCTTAATCACGTGACAAAAAGTTTATTTGGTATGAACTGTAAGAGATATAGATCGCCGACCTTATAATTTCTTGTGAGTTTGTTCGATACAAACGTCTTTTGTTACAGCAGGTTAAATTGAAGGATCCAGGGGAAAAACATGATAAGCGCCATTATACTAATTTTACAGGAGAGCACTAGACGACTGGTGGTTATCAGGTTCTTTCCGTGTATTCTATATTTTTACTAGGCATATATCATAGGATTTAACAACTTATTCCCCTGCAGTGTTTACACCTCGTTTACACATTTTGTAGGGACCAGTTAGACCTACTATAATATTGTAAAATCCTAAAATTAAGATATTGGCGTTTATCAAGTTTTTCCCCTGGACCCTTCAATTATAATTGGTTTTGTTATATTATTATAATTTTTGTGGCACACTTTGCTAACAACTATTTTTCTTTATACAACTAAATTAAATCTAATTCTTTCATTTATAAGGGTGTACCTATAAGGATTGAGTTAGGACCAAAGGACATTGAAAAAAATCAACTCGTTGCGGTACGCCGAGACACCGGAGAAAAACTGACCCTTCCCAGAGCTTCTGCGGCCGAAAAAATCAACGAACTCCTTAACCAAATCCAAGATAATTTGTTTAAAAAGTACTGTTACCCACGACCAATTTTATATTGAGATACTATTTTTATCTTGTTCTTTTAGAGCTTCAGATGACCTAAACAGCCATAAAATTCTGCTCACCGACTGGTCGCAGTTCTCCAGCAATTTGGACAAGAAAAACATCATTCTAGCCCCATTTTGTGGCCAGTCTGAATGCGAAGACAAAATCAAAAATGACAGCGCCAGGTAAATGATGAGTGACGATTTGAACAGCGGCGGCTCGTTAGGGTAGGCTTCTGAGGCCGCGCCTCACCTGTAAAATGAAGGAACGACTTATTTTTCCTATCTAGTTTTTTTTTATTTAATTCCAGTATAACTTATTAAAATTCTACAACACATTCAGCATAATAAAACTAAAATAATATATTTTATAAATACATCCAGGTCCAGGCGCAACATAAGCCGCCTAAACCCAGCCAAAAATAACGCGACTTGACAGAGGCGAAATAATTCTAGCTTGGAAAGTTCGAATTGCCTACCTAATAGCAGCGACGATTTAAGATCATGGCCGGTGAAGCGACGGCCCACGGCGGGGTACTCTCGCTCGCAGGTTTGAGGCGAGATATTTGGCGCTTGAGTGTGTTTTCATTGGTAGTTTAAATCATCTGACTATTGACTATTGAAAAATGCGACAAAGTCTCGATCTCATATGCATGACTCAGGAAGGTAAAGTGCAGGTGGCTGGCCGGTGTGGTGACAACAGGGTTGGTGAATTAATTAGCGTATGTTTTTGTTTTTATTTAGACATTTAGGGCGAGAATTATTTAGATTGTTTGTGTTTCTAAATTTAAATTATTTAATGGCTATTAGATACAATATTTTTAACTCGATTACACACAGGTAAGGTGGAATTTTAGCAGTTTTTGAAACTCAACGAAACAAATATTGTTGAAATTTGAAGGTTTTTTCTTCGCCGGTAAGATTTATTTTATTTATTTTAATGTACCGAAGAGGAGTTGAATTTTAGTATTTTCTTTAAAATGAATCCTATTTATAACGTTATTCTTTCTATACTTGAAACTCCTTTTCTAAGACGAAATAAAGCTGAAAGAAGACAAATAAATATTAAAAAGTCAAAAATTTGAGCAATATTTAAGGATAGAAGTAGACAATAGGTATTTAAGAACTTTTCAAATATCTTATTGGTACTATACCTACTAGATTTGGTACCATTAAAAAAAAAGGATAACGCGTCGCAGAATAATACTTCATAGGTGAGAAAAATTGTTCGTATTAAAACAAAATTATTAACCTCATGTAGCCTCACCTTCCGATATACTTATGAGCCGCCACTGTTTGTTATAGATATACGTGTTCATACAATCATGCAAAATTCTACGCCAAACTTTCTAAAATATAACATTTTTCTTTGTTTTTTTCTTAAATGGAACATTCTGTATATTATTTTTTATTAGATGGAGAATTAAAAAATAAACATTTTTTGTATTTAAAGTATTTCAAGGTTTCGCATACCGAGGGTGCCATTTAAACATCAAAAGTTGTAGTCATTTCCGGTGAAACAGGAAGTGACCAAAAACAATTTAATACGTCAATCAATCCTAATTTATGCCATATACTGAGATATCTAATCTCGTTTTTTATCTGAAAAAAAATTAAAAAAAAACTTCTGAGACGCACCCGTTATAGCCTTAGGTTATAGCATATTTGTATTCCATTTTTAAATTAACTAAAATCGTGTAGTATGTTTAAAGATTTCATAAAAAAAATTGATATTTTTAGTCGCCGAAATTGGTCACATTTTTGAGTTGCCTGTATATTCTTTTATCTTTTTCAAAATTAAATCCATCGTTCTTGTTTCCACGTTATCTGTCAGTTTTTTTGTTCAATCATCTGTTTAGATATAGATTTTCACAAAAATCGAAAGACACAATTTGGGCTGGAAATTTTTATGTATTTTTAAAAATTTTAGAGACGAAGATGCTGAACCAGGGGCACCATCAATGGGAGCAAAATCACTCTGCATTCCTTTAGAACAACCAGCGGAAATAAAACCCAATGATAAATGTATCCATCCAGCCTGTAAGAAAACTCCAAAATTCTATACATTATTTGGAAGAAGCTATTAAAGTAATGTCTAATTACAATTCAACGTTTAATTTATTATAAAGTTTATATATGAAATAAAATTCGAGACTTAAGACTTAACGCTGTTTATTTTTATTTTAACTGAAAATAATTACATTTAAATACTTACAAACTAAGACGCAACAGTTTCTTCTTAAATATATTAAAATTTTATTTTAAGTCTTAAAAAGGTCGATCATTTTGAAGATTACAGTTACACTCTAAAAAATTAATAAATTGGCCACAAACATATCCACTGATGGAAGAGTTTCAGATTTAAACTTAGGGACGTAACTAAGGCGTTTTTTTAAAATATTGCAAATAGCATAAATTAAAAACAACATTTAAATTATCTGTCATCCCCAAAATTGATCACTTTTCGAATACGCTCAATTCTGTTTTCGGTCAGGGTCGGCTTCAGCATCTGTTGAGCTCTGGTTTTTTCCCAACTCTCAATTGTGTTGACTCTGTCTTGAAGAATACCATCTTTTACAGCAGGAGTAATCTAAAATAATAATTATTGTATATATGTTACTGGTAAAACGCGAAATTAGTTAATTCGCGAATTATCCGGTTAAAATGTGAATTAACCAACGCAGTCGGTTAATGCTTAAAGAAACAAATATATTTTAAAAATGTTCGCAAATTATCCAGTTAGAACGCGAATTATGCAATATGATTGGTTATATCTGCTAACACTTGGGTATTTCGCGAATTAGCCAGATAATATTGTGTTAAGTGAGCAATTAATATCAAATTCATAGTATGGAAGTATGGAGTGTAGAGGTAAGGAGAAATATCTTCGTGCATTAAAAAATGGTAAAAAGACTTAAGATGGCGCTGCTGTAGTAAAAACCTAAATTTAAAATATGCGCAGAATATTTTTAAGAACAGGAAACGATTGATTCAAAAGATAAATATTTGACGTGAAGTTTCAAAAAAATACAAATTTTATTTTCATGGCACATGAAATAAATTATCGATTTTTATTCATCAGCATTGGCATCATAGCCAGTTTTAGTATGTCCTATTGATCACAAAAAATTAACATTTTTGCTATATCCACAATGAAGTTACAGAGGTGTCAGTACAGCAAATTGCTTTAAGAAATGGGTGGTACAGCTTGGCAGGAGTACTGCCATACTCCAGATATCCATTTGTAATTCATAATAAAAAATGTTATATACCTTCTTTTTCATATTGTTGTACTCTTCCGGCGCGACATAGCCTTGAGGCTTGCTGACTCTAGGCCTACTTTTCAAATACTCAGCAATGATTTCGTCAGCAGACTTGCCCTTGATAACAGACAAAATATGGTACTTTGCGATCCTGTTCATTCTTTCAGTGGTACCACCTTCCAGCTTAGCACCTACAGCCATACTAGCAGCGACTTGATGTGTGAAAAAGTATCGAACCACACGACCAAGAACAGCTGCAAAGATTTTCCATTGAGGATGATCTTTTGTGATATTATTTAATTGCAAAGCGCCATAAACTGCCCACTGCAGCTTCTAAAATATAAAAAAAAATTAAAAACTTCAAATAATCATTAATTTTATAATATTACCTTCTTGTGAGTATCTGTGAGTTCATAGTTAGATTGGCTTCGAGTCAATGATGCATTTAATTCACTCTGAGGCTTAAAAAATGATCTACTACCACTAGACACTGCTCTAATATCCATAGAAACACTTCTAGGAAACTTTGCTGGTGGTACATCATCTGATTCACTCCTTTTTCTTTTTTTCTCCATTCCCATTTGTTTAAACGGGGATTTTTTACCTTTTAATGGTGAACTCTTTTTAGGAGATGAAAACAGTACCCTTCTAAGTTTAGATTTTTCAGTAGAGTTCAATACACCTTGAGGGTAATCTGAAAATAATTCAATAATAATTAATATAATGTCTAAATTAAACAAATGAGGTGTTTTACATACTGGTTGTAAGACTAGAATTTCTATCACGATTTGGACTTTGAAACAGAGCTCTTTTCGAACTCATTGTGTTGCCTTTGTTATTTTCACTTGAAGTTGTTTTAGAAAAAGTAAATGATGTTTCGGAAGTGCTAGGAACTGATGTCTCAAATTCTCCAGTCAGCTTACGGAATTTCATTGCCAACTTCTTCTTGGCAGAACTACTTGGAGTTCGTGCCTTGGTTTTAGGACTCTTTCTTGGAGTCTTTTTAGGAGTCTTCCTAGGGCTCTTTCTTGGACTTTTGCGACGATTGAGTAACTCCATTTGCCTAGCATCTACTAATATTTGACGTGCCCTTGATCCTGCTAATCTTGAGCCTCCGGTCTGCAAATTTGCACTTGAAAAAGTAATTCTTCTGCGAGCCAAATGACTCAGTCTTCGTCCTGGAGATTTACCACCCCATCGGGGTTTAGTCATTTTTCTCTTTGTAGGACTGGACACTTGTAACTCAAAAACTGTGCAAGTGGACTGAGTTTCTGCACCGACAAATCTTTTTTGATATTTTTCACACATACTTTCAATCTCTTCTGATACTCTACTTCGATTGTGACTGAAAATAAAAAATAAAATACATATAATAGAAAACACTAAAGATTACAAAACTTACTGTAGTCCATGATATCTATACTTAAGTAGCTGAGTGAATTCAGCATTATCTAAATTTGTACTGGACTCTATATTGAGTAATAAGGATTTAGAGCAACTTCTGCTATCACTACTTGAATTCAAAGACGATTCGTTATTTTCACAATCAACTTTCTCTATTATTACATCACTATTCCAGAAATAATCTTTGTTTGCCTGTATCCTTTCCAACATCTCTGCTGATGACATGTTGATTATTGTTACACTTGGAGGAGGCAATACCCCACTCATTCCTTTTTGAACTCTCTTTAATAGTTTATGGTCCAGTTTATCAACATAAATTTCTTCATTTTTGGTTTGTGTTGAAAGTTTGCATTGCTCAAGAGTTTGGGTTTCAAAGTAATTTGTTGTGTTATTCACTGCCACTTCTTCATCGCCAAAAATATCAGGGCTTATGGTTGCACTAAGAGGTACATCAAACTTTTTCTCTGGTGTTATACTAGGATATTTTCTCTTGCACTCATAGTGATTTTCATTTTTTGATTTAGAAAATACTAAAGTAAGCTTCTTCTTATCTTTTGAATCCATTAATTTGTCTACATTAGATACTGATTTAGCAGATGAACAAGGTCCTTGTGTTTTTCCAGAGATTAATGGAAATCCTTTTAATGGAGTCATATTGTTGATACTATCAGCTGATGCTGTATTATACTTTTCAATAAGAACAGGATTATAAGTAGTGCATCCCAATGTGGTATCAGTCTTACTATATTGATTTGCACTACAACTATCCATTTGGCTTAGATCTTGACATTTTACTACTATGGGATCTTGTAACGGAATCTCCACAGACGGCTCAGAATTTGATTCTATTCCACTGTACCGATTGGTAGAATCTTCGCTTTTTACAGAGCTCTCAAGAAAACTTTCTGGAGAGTAAAGGCGATGAGCTCCCTCATTATTGAGAAAGTTTTTAGGCTTATCCAAATTTATAAATACCTCAGGCTTTTCCAGCAAGGCGTCTTCGTTTAAATAGAAATTATCTGGTTCGTCATAAACTCTTGTATGATCCTTAAACGAATCGTGGGTAATGCAATTTTCTGATCCCTCAATGTATCCAGAATCGTGATCCATCATTAAAAGCAGGTTCGTTGCATCCTTAAAATGTTTTCCGAACTCCAATTCCATGCTCCAACTTGTAAAGAATTAAATAAGAAAATTGGCAGTTTCTTCGAATCCTGTACGCCAACCACCCCCGTTTTGGCGGTACAAAGTTTCCAAATGTATATTCATTCAATGTTAAATTTCAACATTAATTGATTAAATGAACGTGAAAAACTAAGCTAGAAAGTTTCTAAACTAACTATTTAAATTATATCTACAATTTATTTAAAACGACCGTTAACTATTTTCTTCGTGTACACACTTTTTATCACATCACATCCACTGTCACTGTCAAAGTCAAAAGGATCAACTGTCAAATAAATATGTCACACGTTTTTTAGATATGAAATATATGTCTTTGATCATATATAATTTGTTCTTTTTAATAACGTGAATATAGATCATATTCGTCATATTCTCGCCCTGTGAATAAATTAATTTATAACATGACAAGAATCCATATCCTATGTTTATTATTTAATTTTAGATTAAACATTTTATGGAGAGGGGAGAGGAGTATCAATAATTTTGAATGGTAAATTAAGTTTTTAATTCATGTTTAATTTTAACTTTTATAAGCTTATTTCTTATTGTTCCATTAATAACAGAAATCTAATTTAAAAAATAAAATTTGTATTCTCCAGAAATCATAAAAAAGAAGGAAAACTAAGGATTATTTGAATGTAAGAAACTTTTTTAAATATACCAATAAAGATATAGCGGTATACCAATATACCATTTAAAAATATATAATGTAAAATAAACCTAACTTTCAGTCTACTGAAAAAAAAACACTGATGTGTGTAATAACAAATAAGTGTTAGATATACCTACTTAATGCGTAAAATAACAAAGCACACTATTTTTATATAATCACATTTTTTAAAAATATATTGATAAGATTAGCTATGGAAGACTATCATCTAGTTCTAAACAACGAGCAACGTGGTTTTCAACTGCTTGCAATGTAGTAAATCCAAAAGAACATTTCGGACATCTGTAAACATGCTTCTATAAAAGAAAATAAAAAAGTTAACTCTCATCATAGCAAAATATAGAAAGATAATTTTCTTTAGATATTAAATATTTTGATGAAACACAAACAAGTAAAAACACAGAATCACAATAGAAACAAATTATAATTTAATTTTTGCAGCTGAATAAAATTTTACCAAAACGTAATAAATATTTTTGTACAAATATTTTCAATTAAGTTAGACAAATAAATGAGTTGAAAATAATGCATCACAAATACATAACAGTACAAATTTTCATGTAAATATTAACTGTCGAGAGAAATATTAATTTAATTAAATTAAAAAGATATCCTATGTATAGCAACACACCTGCCAAATATAAAGATAATTATAACAAAAAGCATTTATCCCTACCATAGATCATGACAGATGCAAGTTTCTAAATGATCCTGAACAAGTTTTAATGATCTGAAGCGTAGGTTACAAATAGGACATGTATATCTGGACAGCGGAGGAGACTATATAAAAGAAAAAAAATTGTATGTAATCCTATTCAGACTATTTATTATACTTCTGTATCATATACTTTTGTGGATTCTATTATGCATACTTATATTGACATTAGCATAACTAGAGATTCATTCTGGGGATATCATAATTGTTAGTTAATAGCTTTATCCATCAAAGTATATACGTATACCGATTTGGTCATTTTCGAAGTGTGGTCTGGATTTTAACGTGCAAGACAGTGATGTAGGCAGCTTAATGGAAAATCAAATGTATTAAATATTAAATAGAGATAAAAGTTTGGTTGATACATTTCTTCTATGCGGTATTGCTGGATTTTGCATCGAAAGTTCAAACCGCACAAGTAGGCGTTTATGGAAAAAGTTGCAACTAGGGTTAGAACTTTGTTTTTCACAATTAGTTACTCATTTTACAACAGATGTAATAGATTATATTGAGCTTATATGTATCATCTTCATTTCAGTAGTATACATGAAGTTTTTAAAATAGTTTTTTTTTCTATACAAATTTTCCTACAACAAACGTAAAAACCGGCAATACTGTATATCCATATCCTCCTTTTGATTTTGTCTCTCTGTCTGTCAACCAGTCATTTATATAATTCTCTCTCTTACACGTTAAAATCCAGATCACACTTTTAAAAAGACCAAATCGGTATATCATATTGGTAACTTTATTTCTCTGGTCTGTATTTACAAACATATGACAGAGATAAATATATATGACCAGTTGGCAGCCAGAGACAAAATAAAAGGGGCATACAGTGTTGCCCGTTCCTAAACTATTTAAAAAAACTTTCATGAACACTTTAGTTTTTTTAACAGTTACGTCTATTAATCATCTATTTAAACCATCGACGTTCTGTTATAATGACATTACGAGTATAAATGAAGTCAAACTTCAAACTAACAAGTACTACCTGATAAAAATTATTACTTAGAGACAAAACACAAAAGCTTCAAACTTTCTGTATAAATGGGATTAGTTTTAGTTTGTTTCTAATTTTTAATATTATATAAAATCTACTCTGTGCCGTGTGTCCCATGAATGCTGTCAAATCTTGGATTTGCAAAAATCGCACTTTTTAATTTTAAATAATCTTTATGTTTGAATTCAAACATTTCAGTCTAAAGTCCATGTTTCACCAACATAAAATTTATCACATGCATATGGTATTTTGTATATTATACATTTTCTTTTGGTTGTTCATTGTTCACGTTTTTTTTGTTTTATTAGGAAAATACCACTATCAAATTGGTCTCCTTTGGATCAACGCTCAGTGGTGTTTACAAAAAATAACTTTTTTACTACTTATGGCGAAGAATACAGAAGTCTTTTTAACAAATGAACCTGCCACAAAGGTAGACATTAATTAAAATGTCTCCAACCACTCTTTTAAATTCCATAGAAATATATATTAGTTTGTTCAGATTAGTCCATAAATAGTGCTAGTAATTTTATTTGAAGGGTCCAGGGGAAAAACTTGATAAGCGCCAATTTTGTTAATTTTAGGATTTTACTATGTTATAATAGGTCTAACTGGTCCCTACAAAATGTATAAACTCTGCAGGACAATAAGTTATTAAATCCTATGATATATGCCTAGTTTTCTAGTAAATATCTAGAATACACGGAAAGAATCTAACAACCACCAGCTGTGTAGTAGCTCCTGTAAAATTAATAAAATGACGCTTATTATGATTTTCCCCTGGGCCCTTCATTTTAAGGTGTAAAGCTTGGTTCTAAAACTGCACAGTGTTGAGGGGTACATGTAATACAAGCAATAAAATGTGTAGTAAATTCAAACAGTTATTTTGACATTAGTTACTAAACAAAACAAAGAAAGCGTTAACAAATATGACTGTTTTTGTAGTTTCGCCAGCGACATAGCGAAGTTCTGAGACTCAAGGCATAATAAGAATCTATCACAGATGTATTAAAATGAGTAATTGTGGAAATTAAAGATCCAATCCTAGATCAACATTTATTATAAATGCCTACTTGTACAGTTTGAAATGTTGATGCAAAATCTGACATACTGCATAGAAGAAATGCATCAACCTAACTTTTTTCTTTTTTTAAAACAATTTATTTTTCATTAAGCCGTCTCCATCACTGTCCTGCACGTTAAAATTCAGACCACGGGTTTATGGTGACCAAATTCATATAGGTGACGTAGTGTTTTTCAAAAAGCTACATAATTATCAGGCTACCTTTTTAAGATTTTCGCACCAATATTTTCTTTGTGAAATACGCAACTATAAGAGCTTTTACAGAACACTGTGTCATCTTGTATGATCTATGATTATACTTACATCAGAACCACTGTTACTTCTTGCCTCTTCTCCTCTACGTGTTGTCGACACAGGATGGAATTGATTAACTTGTTCTCTGTACAATTCAATTTCTTCCTGCATTTGTATGTTCCTTCTGTGCAAGTTCTGTAGGTCTTCAGACAATTTCAATTTCTCTCTTTTTATATCCTCCTTCGCCTCTCTTTCAGCTTCAAAATCACTTTTATACACTTCCAGTTGAGCTTTTAAGGCATAGAGTGTGTCTTCCTCTTCTTGTTTAGTTAGGAGCTTTTGTGAAAATTCATAATTTTCTGTTTGTAACTTGTTACTCTGAGCCTGGAGTTGGACCTTGGCCTGATTACATTCAGTGTAAGCTTTTTGGGCTTGCATCAATTGTTGACGCAAGTTTGCTACTTGTTCATTGTCTACTCCACTCTGTTGCTGTTTATACTGTGATTTGAGTTGTAAAACCACACCTTGTAATTCCAAATTTTTGTCTGATAACTGTTGTTTCAAACTGCACAGTTCATTCTGTTTCTGTAATTTTAAATAAATTATTCAATAAATTTATGTAGGAATATAAAATCTAAGTAGTATATTAATATAATGTGCCCAAGCAAATGACCAGCACACATCACATATATAAATAAAAAAGTATATTTTAAGACAGTAATGCAGAAATATCTATTCAGAAATCATAACCTAATATTTAAAAAAAAATTCTAAAAACTATACAGGGTGGTTCGAACTGTATTCCGGAAACTTCGACAGCATATTCTGCAGATAAAAATAAGTAATAATGTTCATATAAATGTATGTTAAATACTTAGTTTCAGAGATACAGAGTGTAGAAGTTTCATTTTATTTCGATTTTTTCCAAATAATTTCTGAAGTAATGTCAATATTTAGATGAAAATTGGTGACTAGGAGTTTTTTTGACATGCGAAATTTGATTTTGTTGTCAATATGATTCCTACTAGTAGAGGGCGGCACCTACATGTGTTATAACTGTTTTGAAGCGTAATAACTTTTTGTCCGTACCTGTATAAAACTACCGAGGGAAAAAATATACATCTCTGTGACTTCTTAGGTAAAAAATATCTCTTTGTAAAAATTGCTACGACCAACCGTTCTCAAAATATTTAGAATGGAAATAGTTAATACATGTCATTATTGACGAAAAATAAACACATTGAGAGTAGATAGTTATTTCACTGAAATAATAAATTTGGGAAATTTTTATTTTTTTAAATTAATCATAATTTTTTTTACAAAAAAATAATGATAAAACAGTTTCTGTTGAACTTTTGGCACAAAAACATTTCAAATTTGATTTCAGTCTAATAACTATTTAGTCAACATGCTTAATTTGTGTCAATGATGACAGGTATTGATAATTTCGAATCCAAATATCTCGAAAATCCTTACTAGTAGCGATTTTTACCAAGAGACCTTTTTTACGTAAAAAACGTCGTAAATGTATATTTTTTTATTCAGTAGTTTTATACAGGTACGGACGAAAAGTTAAAGTTATTACTTTTCAAACTAGTTAAAAAATATGTAGGTGGCGCCCTCTACTAGTAGGAGTCATATTGACATCAAAATCAAATTTCTCATGTCAAAAAACTCCTAGACACCAATTTTCATCCAAATATTGTCGTTACTTCAGAAATTATTTGGAAAAAATAAAAATAAAAATGAAACTTCTACACCCTGTATCTCCGAAACTAAGCATTTTAGGACATACATTTATACAAACTTTTTACTTATTTCTATCTGCAGAATATGCTGCCGAAGTTTCCGGAATACAGTTCGGACCACCCTGAATAAAAACCTTAAACTTTTTTACTTTTTTGATGATGATATTACGTCTATACATGGACAATACATACCAAAAAATAGTTACTTACATCATCAATAACCTTAGTTAATGCACAAATACTTTCAGACAAGGCTTTTTTATCTGCCATAATAACATCACATCTGTTGTTTGCTTCTTTTAGATGATTTTCATTAATCTCTCTATGTTGTTCCAACTCAGTAATTTTGTATTTGGCCTGTTCTAATTCATAAGAAAGTCTAGAAGCTGTGTCAGAATGCTGCAAACTTTTTGCTAGCTGAGTTTGGAGAGATACTATCTCTTTCTGTGACTTCTCTTCCAATACCTTTAAAGAGCCTAAGGATGCTAGTTCAAGATTTTTGTTTGCCTTTAATTCTTTAATAGTTTTGTAAGCATCTTCAAGCGCTTCTTCATAGTTTGCTAGTTTCTGTTCCACCAAAGTTTGTTTCCCTACTTCAATGTTTATTGCTTCAGCATTTTTGAGAGTTACATTCTCTATTACTTCTTTTAGTTCTTTTATTTCATTTTTAGCTTTGTCCAGCTCTATCTTATCAACATTTTCTCCATTATTTTGAACTAGTTGTTGATTTTCCCTTAGGGCTTCCTTAAGGTTCTCAACTTCTAATTGAAGCGAAGCATTTTCCTTCTTTAACTAAGTAAATATAAAGTTAAACAACCAGTGAAAGAAAATTTAAGAGAACTTACTGTTTCAATGCATTCCTTCGCTTTCATAAATTTTTCTTTATGAGTTTGATGAACTTTCTCTACTTCACTTTGCCATGCAACAATTCTCTCATACTGTGCCTTCATGCTGTTGTTGTTCTGAATAATTGTATCTAAAATAAATATTAACTGAGAAAATTATATTGCACTAAAGGCATATTACTGAACCTTTTAAGTTTACGTTTTCTTCAATGAGCTGAGAAACTTTATTCTGAAGTTCTTCTGATTGAAATTCATTTGGAGCAAAGCTGATAATGCTTATTGCCTTATTTGTTTCCTAAATATGAATATTGAGGGATTAAAATCTACCAAATTGATTTGATTTACTTACGTCAGCAACTGCTAAATGTGAAGGCATGGTAGGCAAAGCTGTTGAATGATAGTTTTTATCTTCAAAGTTTGCTGTGTGGAATTTGCATTGGCTTGTTTCAAGATCAACTTTATTATCACTAACAGATGGTTGCTTTTCATTTACTCCATTCGCAAAAAGAGGGTTCCCTTGATGACCATTTTTAAGCTCTTGTTCCTTTACTTGGAGTGATATTTTTTCCAATTCTTCTTTTAACAATTGTTTTGCTTCTAAAATTATGCTGGTGCCTAAAAAAAATAATTCAGTACAGAAAGACAATAGCAAAAACACATTAACGATTTACCAGAATCTTCCTCATATAACAATCCTTCGAGAGATTTCCCCAATATAACAAATGATTCTTCATCAGAATTTAAAGTGGGCACCGGTTTAGGCTCAGGTGGTATGTTAAAAATGGTAGTTCCTATGTTACTGGTAGCCATGTTTCTGAAGATTAATAAAAAAATTTTGAAATCTAAATTATTAATTATAATATATTAAACAAAAACAAATCGCTAAGCATAATAATTGAAAGATGTGCACAGTACACTACTTGTTTATTCATCTACTAGCATGTACCCGCAGCTTCGTTCGCGTCGAATTAATCATTTGTAATGGTGATGATAAAGCAAAGCAAGAATTTCCATCAACATACAAACTAGATAAAATTTTCTCACATTTATGTCAGCATGAGAAAAAACAATATGGCGATATTATATAATTTGGTAATATTTGAGGTAATTTCATCTCGTTGGAATTTCATTTCTTTCGAAAAAGCCGTTTGCCAAAAATAAGCTTTTTACGTCAAGCAGTTTAAGTAGAATCGCGGTTAATCAATTACCCGACTTTTTGGAACACCCTGTATGATTTTTTAAACAAATTCAAAATATGTAAAAAAACAAAATAAATTTTGCGTGTCCAAGCGTTTTCCCGAAAGACTAACCGTTTTATAAATAACAAATATGGTAATATTTGAGGGGCGTTTTCACCCTCTTGGAATTTGAGATTCGAGAAACCCCTCCTTATCGAACCTCTACACCCCACAGTCAATTGCCGTCCTCCTTTCACGAAGTTGAGCAGCTCTGAACTGTTAAAGCACCCGATACTCTCACTCCATTCAATTGAGTCATAAAGTACCAGAACTGTTCCGCGCCATATGGCGGCACGAGGCTATCGCGCACAGCTCCTTTCAGAACCGTTCTCGAGTAGCCCCAGGGCGTAAAGCCCAGAACTCGAAGTTCGCGAATGGAGGACAGCAAATCCGTTTGCCAAAAATCAGCTTTAAACGTCAAGCAGTTTAAGCAGAATCGTGATTACTCAATGGTCATATTTTATGAAACACAGTGTAAAATTTTTTAAAAAATCTTAAAATATGTAAAGCAACAAAATAAAATATACCTACCTACGGGTTTAAGAGTTTTTCCGAAAAACACACCGGTTTTCAAATAAAAAATATTCTAATATTTGAGGGGTGGTTTCACCCCCTTAGAATTCGAGTTTCGAAAAATCCCTTCTTATTGAACCTCTACACCCTAAAGTCAATCCGTTTTCCAAAAATCAGCTTTCTACGTCAAGCGCTTTAAGCAGGATCGTGATTAATCAATGACCAGATTTTTCGAAACATCCTGTATATATTTTTAAAAAATCTTAAATTATGTAAAAAAACAAAATATACATGTTTAAGCGTTTTTTCGGAAACTTGACCGTTTTTTAAATAGAAAATATTGTAATATTTAAGGGGTGGTTTGTAACCACCCCCTTGGAACTGGAATTTCGAAAAATCCCTTCTTATCGAACCTCTACACCCTAGAATCAACCTGTATGCCAAAATTATGATGCTTCTTATGTTGAGTGGTTTGAGCAGGATCGTGATTAATCAGTGAGTCAGTCACTTAAAGATTTTATATATTAGCACAGAACAGATATATTAGTATAGATGAAGGTTTGTTTTAATCTTCTGGTGAGGACTAATTATCTCCTTATCACTAATTCAAAAAAAGGATCTTGATATCTAATTTATTATAAGAAAAAACATAAGGTTGTGGCCCAACATAGCTGGACGCGTAGAGCATAGCGTACAATAGCAAAATACATTTCAATTTGTATGAATATGTAGGGCCACTTCGGTGTACTTTAATGCATTTACACGCTTCGCGGTCCTCTCCGCGCTACCCTACACTGTGCGCCTCATGTGGGGCCACGCACTAAGGCAGCTACATATGTAGGTAATACTACAATCAAAACAACTATTAGGGTTAATTTTCTTAATCAGGGTTATAAATCTTACCCGGATAACGAAACGTACGACGTACATCCACAATATTTATTAAAAGTGCAATACAATATAAATTGTACGCTTCTGTGATTGTATGTTTTTACAACTATAAACTTACCTAATTATAAATTTGTAGATTATTCAGTTAGGTATATAGAGATAATTAATACAAATAAAATAAAACGTTTAATTCCCAGCAGACACTTATTTACAAAAATACTATTTGATAATAATTTATGGATATATTTATCAGATAGTGATAAAACCTATTGTTATTTTGAACAATGTTAACGCTTTAGACAGATGATCTGGTTTAGACGAAATAAAACGTTTTCAAAATACTCATTAACAATATATACTGCATTAAAAATACCGGTAATGGGCCAATAAGTGACATAAAATTTAATAATTATTGCATTAGAACATCAATTACACTTGATTCACTTGATTACTTACATAAAATACTTAAAACAGCAAACCAAACTACACCTAAAAGGGCATTTGAAATTTATGTCGTTTAGCGTTTAGCTGTCTCTTTCAAACACACGAAAATTTTATATCTCATTTCTCTATTCAGCAGACGTGAAGTGAGTGGAATATTTAGGGGAATCACCGAGTTCCAGACACACAAAAGGCTACCAATTTACCAATATGAAAAGTATACTGGCGTTTGGAAATCCACTTTTAGATCTAACAATTTCTTCACAGAATTACGTAAGAAAGTTAGTGGAAAAATATAATCTCCAAAAAGACGGACAAAAAGAAATTAGCCAAGATGAAATGCGCCTTTTAAGTAAGGATATTCAAGGGTAAAGACAGATATGTTTAGTCTTATATTACTTTCTACATTAACTTTTTGTTAGCTACGAGACGCACTTGTCTGCGGGAGGATGTTGCCAAAATTCTCTGAGAGTTTTGCAATGGATTTTACATGGAAAATGTCAAGCATCAATATTCGGTTCTGTAGGCAATGACACAGAGGCAAAATTGTTACAAAATTTCTTGCAATCGGATGGATTGCAAACCAGGTGAGCCCAAACTTAAATAATTTAATACGAATTAATTATATTGGCAACATTTTCATCTAGATATGTGGAACAACCAGCCCTACCAACAGGAAAAACAATAGCGTTAGTGGATGGGATTTACAGGTCTCTTGTAGCTCATATTGGGGCTGCAGAGGTTTTTCCTTTACAGACTTTAGTACAGTACAAAAATTTCAATTCTATTTTTGATTCAAGCGACATTATATTCCTGGAAGCATATTTTCTAACAAACCGCTTTGAAACTGCAAAATATGTAGTTGATCTGGCCAAAAAGAAATGTAAAATTGTAGCCTTTAATTTAGGTGGAGAATATATCTTTGAAGTGATTCCTGAAGAGATCAAATATATGGTTAAGCATTCAGACATATTGTTTGGGAACTGTTATGAATTTGATGCTCTAAAGGTGTTGCTAAATTATTCTTCAAGAGAATCTATGGCTGCAGATCTTTTACAACAAGAAAAACTAAACACACAGTACAGTAAAACTTTAATAATAACAAACGGAGATCAACCTGTTACATGCTTTTATGAAACAGAAAAAATAGAATTTCTACCTCCTCTAATGAAAGAATCAGATATTAAAGACACCGTAGGTGCTGGGGATGCTTTTATAGGAGGATATTTGGCTGGTTTATGCACTTCAAAAACTTTACAACAATGTACCAGAATAGCATTTTACGCCGCCTCAAATATATTAAAACAACATGGATGCACAATACCTAAATATAAATCTACAATACTTACATCTAACGATTTTTCATTCGCTTCAGAGTTACAATAAGTTGATTAGAGATTGTAATAAATGGCACTATTTCAAACTCAGTAATTTACTTTCCTATATAAATACAAAATTAGTCATCCAACAATAATTTTAAATATACGCAAGTCAACAATCAGCAAAAACCATAATAAAAAGGTCATAGTTCATTTTTCATTTGTCAGCAGGTACCTTGGTATAGAATAAATAAATAATGACAGGAATGGATATTTAGATCGAGAATATCTTGAAGGTTATTAGTATTTATCGATATTTAACTCATTCCTAAATTTTGACATTTATTTCTTCTTCCACTTTTAAAAAAGAGAATTCAAAGGTTGTACCCTTGGGTTGTACCATGGTTGTACCCTTAGATTAACAATAAAAAGTTGTACGGTTGTACGTTGTACCTATGTTGTATGTTGTTTTTATTTATAAGAAATTCAAGATGAATTTAACTTTAAATTTTATAAGACATACTTTAAGGAAACACATAATAAGTTATTATTCATACAGTACAAAATTATTGCCAAAAAATGAAAACATTAAGAAGATTCGTAACATTGGAATTAGTGCTCACATCGATGCAGGTTTTGATTCTACGATCTGTTTACGATCTAATTTTGTGTCCTTAATTATGAAACTTAATAGGAAAGACTACAACTACGGAAAGAATGCTTTACTATTCGGGATTGATTGAACACATGGGAGAGGTTCATGATGGGAATACAGTTACTGATTATATGGATCAAGAAAGAGAAAGAGGTATTACAATTACATCCGCAGCAGTAACTTTCTTCTGGAAGAATCATCAGTTTAACCTTATCGATACACCAGGACACATAGATTTTACAATGGAAGTCGAGCAAACATTAAATGTTTTAGATGGAGTAATTGTTATTTTAGATGGATCTGCAGGTACCAGGTGAAATTTATTTTCTGATCAACAATCAACAAATCAACAGTTAGGTATTTGTGTTCATATTGATAAACTTTTAGGCGTTGAGGCCCAAACATTAACTGTATGGAGACAAGCATGTAGGTACAATCTACCATGTATTATATATTTAAATAAAATGGATAGAAGTGATGCTGATATTCATATGTGCTGCTCTTCTATATTAAAAAAATTAGGAGTTATACCAATTTTACTACAATTACCTGTAGTGGAAAATCATAAATTTGTTGGTAAAAATATTTTTTTTGTACAGGCAGTCTAATTTTTAGAAGTATATAGGTATTGTAGATGTTGTAACGTCAGAATTAATTAAATATGGACAGGGAAAAAATAAAAATATGTTAAAAGAGCCATTAACAGAAAAAGAGTTTCCTAAATTATTTTCTGAAGCAAAAGAAGCACGAGTTAAAGCTATAGAAACCTTAGCAGATTTTGATGATGAATTAGCTAATACAGTAATCGCATCAGAATCTTTTGAGAATATTTCCAATGATGATATAATTATATCTTTAGTCAAAGTAACTAATCAAAAGGTGACCTTGTCTTAATAAACAAATTATCTATTTGAAAGATGTAATATATCAATTTTAGACTGCTGTGCCTGTATTGCTAGGTAGCTCTTATAAAAATATTGGTGTTCAGTCTTTAATGGATGCTGTGATATCATATTTACCATGGCCATTAAATTCTATAAGGGTATTTTCTCATTTTGATGATCATTTTTGTGGAAGAGCTTTTAAAGTAATACATGACAAGCAGAGAGGGCCGTTAGTGTTCTTGAGAATATACAATGGAGTTATTAAGAAAGGTCAGAAAATTTATAGTATTCAAAGGGATGTATCTGAACAGGTTGGAAGAGTTTATGTTGCATATGCTGATGATTTTACAGAAGTAGAGTTAGTGGAGAATGGTAATATTGCTGTAGTATCAGGTTTAAAGGTTAAATAAGTTTTATGCCCATCAAATAGTTAGTATATTCAGTATTTTTAGAAAATCATGTCAGGAGATCTAGTTGCAAGTTCACAAACAGCTTTTGAAAGAGCTAAAAAAAGCTTAATAAATGAATTACAGAAAAATAAAAAGATCATACCAGAAAATACAGATTCATTATTTGGAATTAGTGCTAAGATACCAGAACCTGTATTTTTCTGTTCAATTGAATCACCATCAATGTCAACACAATCAGCTTTGGATCAAGCTTTGTCTGAATTACAAAGGGAAGATCCTAGTTTAAGGGTTAGTTATAATGATGAAACTGGACAAACAGTTTTAGCTGGTAAGATTGATCTATTTTTTATTTAAATAAGTTGTATGTTTTAAATAACTTAAAGTAGTTTTGTAGGTATGGGCGAGCTTCATCTTGAGATAATCAGAGATAGAATTTTGAAAGAATATAAAATAGATGCTGACTTAGGACCTCTCCAAATATCCTACCGAGAAGCGTCATTAAACAAAGTTACAGATTCTTTGAAGGTTGAAACTAAAATTGGAAACACTAAGCATTCACTATTAATATCTATGTCTTTGCTACCAGATTTTAATCAGGATGACAGAAAAGAGTTATTACAGTTTGATAAAACTCCTGATAATGCTAGTAACCTGGCTGGAATATATCCAAAACATTTGGTAGCTATCAAAGAGGGATTGAAAATAGGATTAATGCATGGGCCAAAAATTAACAGCCAGGTATTTCCTTCATTTTTTTATTGTTTATTTGAACACTAATACTTTTTCTCTGAAATAAAGGTGATCAACACGGGTGTTATGCTACATTGGTTTGAAGCAGGCAGAGGTACATCAGAAACAATAATTTCAGCGGCTGCTAATCAGTTAACACAAAAGGTAAGAACTTTATATTTTAAACTTTATATTTTGTTGATATGCAACTAACATTGCACCGATTCCTAATCATTCTCCTTATTCCTTCTTTATTTGCTTGGTTTATTTCAACCTTAGAGCCCTGGGTACCTATTCTTGACATCATTTGCAACTTTTCATATACACATTACATATTATATTGATATATGGCTTTCCCGGCGATGTTAGTAACATTTAAAGATATGAGTGGTCAAGAATAGGTTGATGTCCTCGTAGTATGAGAGTTAGCAATGTCAAGTTATGCCCTCTGGAACATCGTGCGGGTCTGGCTGCGGTAAACGTTGCGTTCACTGCTGCGCATTGAAGGAATATTTTTTATTAATACTTTAAATTCTAGTATTGAATATAAACCGAGCGAGTCTCCCTAGCGCGGGGCGAAAATGTTCCGCCTGTGAAGCGAGGAGTCCGAGTTCGAGAGCGGCTCGGGGTATAAAACTTTTTTATTTTATTTCCGTTTATATTCTGATAGTAAAGTATTAAATAATACTGGTTTAAAAAAACAAATATTTAATACTTTACTATCTGAATATAAAGGAAAATAAAATAAAAAGTTCTATACCCCGAGTCGGACTCGAACTCAGACTCCTTGTTTCATAGGCGGAAACTCTGCGCTTTGGAGACTTGCTCGATTTATATTCAATACCCAAATTTCACGGATTAAATAAAAAAAATACAGGATCTTCTTCCGATGCGCAGTAGTGAACGCAACGTGTATCGGCAGCCAGACGGCCCGCATGCTGTTAAGAGATGTATGAAAGAGCCAGCTCTCTTAAAATACTTTCTCGAAAACGCTGCTAGTTCTTGGACTATCAGGACTCTGTTTAACTGCTATGGACACATTAATGGACCAATGAAACTAAATGTGTCTTGTACTAAAATCAAATTTGATAGCTGTTTGAAATTTGATATATGTACAAAATTCAAACAGCTGTCACATTTCAATTTAGTAGAACTCTCATTGGTTCTCTGTTTGCTTATTTGATAATAATTTTTTGAATAAGAATTGGTATTTTCAATATGGCGCCACTTCCGAAAATACCGGAAGTTGACAGCAGCTTTCTTGTTTTAAATGGGTGCCCCTATTTTTTGTTGCACGCTTTTTCGTTGCATTTCTGGTAATTCCCGTTCCAAACTAAAGCATTTTTTGGCTTCTGGAAAGCTCCTTTTATTATATCCGGGGTTTCCCACGTTGCTACCCAACCATACCTTTAGGGAGACACTGTAACAAAGATAATATAAAACAGTTGTTAAAAAATAAGTTGTTAAATCTTTATGCCGTGATTCACAATATGGAATTGAAACAAACCATGGCGTAGCAATGTGGTTTACAGTGACTAAAAACCTTAGACAAGGATGTTGCTTACGGCCCACGTTATAATGAACGTTAATGAAAATATTCAAACACTAGATGAGGCAATATTGGAAAGAAACAATCAAGACAGAAAAGCAGTTTCAATGCTTAATGGGATAAGAATATAATAGTAATTTAATACCATGGAAAAATTCCATTTTTCGAAAATTTCGAAAAAATTACTTGACACCCCCCTGTCGATTTTGTCAAAAACCGAAATCTCTCAGATCACAACTAAAATATTCCTACTGATAGTTCATTTTATGTAGAATTGACTGCCGCAAACCGTTTTCCGATATCTCTAACAGATTTCGAGTTATTTGAATAAATCTACGAAAGAAATATTTTTTTCTGTTTTCCGAAAGTTATAACACCAAATATCTCTGGAACAAAAAGTGTCAATCTTAAAAAAGACACGGTTCTGTAAAGTACACATTCAGCACTACAACATATTATCAAATAAGCAAAATCGATTTTCCAAAATTTTTCGAAAAAATTCCTCGATTCTGTCGATTTTGTCAAAAACCGAAATCTCTCAGATCGCAACTAAAATATTCCTGCTGATAGTTATTGTATTGTATTTGACTAAGAGTGGGTCCCAGGTGGGACCCTCCACTGCGGCCGCGAGGGCCTATTGTGGCTCACTTTCTACAAGCTCTTTAATAGTAAACGAGCAAAACCTGGTCCTGCCCCCAGCGGGGCAGGTACACATAACGTGCTTCATTGTTTCGTCATCTTCCATACAGAGTCGGCATTCGGCGTCTTCCACCAGGCAGTGGCCCATGTATACTGCAGTAAGCGTACGCGCTCCGTTCCTACCAGCCTTTAGGAGTTCATCTGTTCTACGTTTGGATGGCCCTGCTAGGGTTGTCTTGGCATGTTCCATTCCGGGACTGTCATACCAGTCCCGAAACGTCGCACCCCTAACCCATTCACAGAGCCTGTCTCTTGCGAGATTTTTTGGTACGCTAAGTGCCGGTTCTGGGCCCACAAATGGCGAGCCTGCGCCAGTTTTGGCGAGGGAATCAGCACGTTCATTTCCCTCTAGGCCGACATGTCCCGGTATCCATATTAGCGACACTTTGTTCTCATCTCCTAATATATTGAGTAGTTTCTTACAACGAAGAAATCGAAAGTCGGGTAGAGTTTCCATAGCTTTTGACGGCGTAGAATGAAAGGCGCCAGTCACCGCTAAGCATGCTTGTCGTTGTCATTTTGACAGTTTATTCTTTGCCGTTGTTTGGTTGGCTTTCTGCCACCAGGCAACTGCGCCATACGTGATAATAGGTCTGATGGCTGTCACGTATAGCTAGTACATATTTTTGGGGTTTAATCCCCAGTTTCTACCACAAATTCGGCGGCATACCCATAGAGCATAGCAAGCCTTTTTTGATATTTTTTCCAGATGGGAGTTCCAGCTAAGTTTTTTTCCAGGTTTAATCCTAGATACTTAACTTTCTCCGCAAACGGAATTGTCTCACCAAGAAGAGTGGGCGGTTTTAGTTTGTCTATTTTCCTTCTTCTGGTGAATGGTATGATCACGGTTTTCTGTGGGTTTATACTTAATTGTTCCAGTGTGCACCAGCCGTGAATTGCATCTAAGACTTCCTGTATTTTTGAGGAGATGTCCTCTTCTTTGTGTCCTTTTACTAGGATTACCAGGTCGTCCGCGTATGCTTGTGTGCTCAACCTCGTATGCATCGATGATTGCCATCAGGTCATCCACTAACAGGGTCCACAGAAGAGGAGAGATAATTCCTTCTTGCGGGCATCCCCTGCCCGAAACAAACCTGACGGACTCACCGCTGAGCGAGGTCGTTGCTATTCGATTTTTGAGCATTTGCTCAATCCATTCAGTTATGGGTGCTTCAACTCCTCGAGCTTTTACAGCGCCAAGGAGCGATTGAAGGGTAACATTGTTAAATGCTCCCTCAATGTCTAAGAATATCCCTACCGCAATTTCCTTGCGATCAAATGTACTCTTAATTTCCTCCACCAAATTGTTGAGGGCCAGTTCTGTTGATTTCCCCTGCTGATAGGCATATTGACGGACATTCAGGGGATTAGACGTAAGGATCCTACCCCTAATACGCCCATCCAATACCTTCTCCAGAGTTTTCAGCAGAAATTATGTAAGGCTTATTAGTCGATATGATCCAGGTTGTAGGTTTTGTTTCCCCACCTTCAGTATGTATACCACCTTTGCTCTCGTCCAATCCGTTGGCAGGTGTGACCATGCCAGACTTGCCCTAAAGATCCTTACTAAGCGAGGGGCGATAATTTTAACACCAAATATCTCTGGAACAAAAAGTGTCAAGTTAAAAAAGACACGGTTCTGTAAAGTACACGTTCAGCACTACGACATATTACCAAATAAGCAAAATCGATTTTCGAAAATTTTTCGAAAAAATTCCTCGATTCTGTCGATTTTGTCAAAAACCGAAATCTCTCAGATCGCAACTAAAATATTCCTGCTGATAGTTAGGATAAGAATGTAATGATAGGAAACAAAAAAAGATCGTAAGAAGCATAATTACCTACAGCTTGAAGCTTAACAAAGTTTAAAAGAACGCTGAAAGCCACGAAGATGGACATTTGGAGATGGAAAATCTTGGATTAAATTTAGAAGAAAACGAGGAAGACCACGCAAGAGCTGGAGAGGGGGTATTGATAAAGAGAGGTGCCCCGGTTATACCCCCCCCCCCTTACCACACCTTCCTATATCCTGGTCTGTTGGTATGCAGGAATAACAAATATTACATTTCTCATTTTTTCCAAAGAATATTTTTTGTGGCTTTACTTATATAAAGATAATTTTTCTAGGTGTATTTAAAAATTTCATTCTATAAAATTCTAGACATGTTTTTCTAGTATGGAAGCGAGTTTAATTGTTAAAATATGTTATTTCAAGGTGAAATTATACTTCAAAGCCGAAAATCTGACTCTTACTGTCGCTTCTGTATTTGTTGTTTTGTTCACAAATCAAATGAGATAATGAACTTCGTTAACATACCCTGTACATCTAGAATATATCTATATTTTTGTTTGTTCTGGTATTAATATATATGCTTTTTTAGTTGTTAAAAGAATCAGGATCATATATTCTCGAGCCAGTTGTGAATTTGGAAGTAGTAAGTCCATCAGAATATATCTCAGTTATTTTGTCAGATTTATCTCAAAGACGAGCTGCGATAAAAAATGTCGATGTGAGGGGCGATTCTAAGGTATTTTTGTTTAAATAATTTATTCTAGAGTTTGTAATAGTAATGTATAACTGATATAGGTGGTAATTGCGGTGGTTCCTTTGTCTGAGTTATTAGGATATTCGACAGATATAAGATCAATAAGTTCAGGGACTGCAACCTTTTCTACAGAATTTAAAAAATATCAGAGAATGTCACCTCTAGAGGAAGATAATGCAATAAGAAGTGTTAGAGGTTTTTAAATACGAACTAAAATGTCAGAAGTTTGTGTTTATTAAATAAGAATATTTGTTGTTTCAATTTGTTTTATTTCCTCTGCTTACACCACAATATTACCTAATTATAGAGAAGCGACAGGGGCGATATTTTCGTGGATCAAATTTTAAGTGAGAATATGTTTAGCCTATAGTTGCTGAGTTGTTATAGATTGTGCATCATGCATCCCCAATGTTGCGTATATTCAGTTGAAAATATGCATCTTGTAGTTTAACCCATACCTAAAACCTAACCAAACCCTAAGGATTAGTAACCTTCACATACAGGGTCCGGCAATAGTGCGTCGGGTATCTGTGCTCCTAAAATAAAAAACTTGGGAATTTTGTTTAAGTGCAGACCTAAAGTATGTACTAGGATGTATTTCAGGAAAATATTTTGACTTCTATAGAGTGGCTCAAAAAAGTGTGAGTGGATCGGGATGATTTTTTTTTAAATGGAACACCCTGTATATTATTGCATTTTTGGCTTCCTTTCAGGTCACTTTACATAATCCTAAGACATGAGTAAATATATTTCGATAATTTCAGACATATTAATAAATAAATAAAAATTATATATTTTTCAGCCTTTCTTAAAAAAATTATTAATAATACAAGAGCTGTTCTAAATTCAAAACTATATTCGGTATTTACTTTATATAGTCTGTACTTACTTTGCTATAAATATGGAAATCGTAAATCATACAGGATGTTTAAAATTCTATGCCAAACTTTCTAAAATATAAAATAATTTTTCTTTCTTTTTTTAAATGGAACACCCTGTATATTATTTTTTCAATAGATGGAAAATTAAAAAATGAACATTTTTTGCATTTAGAGTATTTCAAAATTTTTAACGGTTTCGCAGATATTCCCAGTTTTGTATTTCATATGGTATTTTCCACAGTAAATTTTTATCAAAGCCACCCAATGATTTTTCTCTCGTATTTTACCATTGAAAGCGCCATATAAAATAATACTGTGTGTATCCGGAAAACTATTAAAAATTTTGAAATACTTTAAATGCAAAAAATGTTCATTTTTTAATTCTCCATCAAATAAAAAAATAATATACAGGGTGTTCCATTTAAAAATACGAAGAAAAATTATTTTATATTTTTAAAAGTTTGGCATAAAATATTGAACATCCTGTATGATTTACGATTACCATATTTATAACAAAGTAAGAACAGACCATCTAAAGTAAATATCTAATATAGTTTTGATTTCAGAACAGTTCTTGTATTTTTAATATATTTTTTTAAGAAGGCTTGAAAAATATATATTTTTGATTTATTTTTTAATATCTCTGAAACTATCGAAATAGATTTCCTCATATCTTAGGATTATGTAAAGTGATCTGAAAAAAAACCAAAAATGCAATAATATACAGGGTGTTCCATTTAAAAAAAATCATCCCGATCCACTCACACTTTTTTGAGCCACCCTATAGAAGTTAAAATATTTTCTGGAAATACATCTTCATACATACTTTAGGTTTTCACTTAAACAAAATTCCCAAGTTTTTTATTCTAGAGGCTACAGATGCCCGACGCACTATTGCCGGACCCTGTATATCAGGTGGTGTCTAGTTGACTTGGAAATGACGATCGATGACATTCTCTATATAATTTTCTATATATAATGACAGCGATCTTCATTTCATAGCCACAAATGTCAAGGGACAACTTTTAGTCGGTTATTTATTTTTTTTTATTTTCATTTAAATCACTTAAAGCATCTGGAATTAATCATTATAATAAATCGAAAAAAAATATGACTATCAGAAAGAAAGCAAAACCAGCTATAAAAATTAATGTTACTTTTACGTGAGGAATCTCGCCACGAGGTCGCACATGTTTTTTGAAATACCCTGTATATTGAAATTATCGGACAATAAAAGATTACTTAAAAAGTAATTTATTTTATATATTTATTTATCCTTATACATATATAATCAAAACGTACAAAATGTTATTCTTACTAAAATTAATATCTATACCCTATTGTTATACCTCTAATATTCAGGGGTTTCTCCTATTAAAAATAATATACAGGGTCGCTGATATGTATGGGAACGGTCGATTATTAGGTAAACTATACGAGGTACCGCAAAAAGTTAAATATAATAGTATAGGGTTTCTAAATGTCTATTAGCGAGTAATAAATTTAGATATACACGGACGGTCATAAAGTCGCGGCACATCAAAGTTTTATTTTTTTAAATAGAGCCCTCTGTATATTATTGCATATTTCGGTTCTTCTTCAGTTCTACGCAAAAATTGAAATACACACAATATACCCCAAACCAACCGTTTCCGAGTTATTGATTTTTGAAAAAATATCACTTACCTAAACAATTCGATTGAATTAATTTTGATGTGTTTGGTTTCATTTAACGATGCCATTCTGCGAAAACTGTGATACTTGATAATATTTGACATTAGTCTTCAAGTTAGCATTTATAGATGTATAAAATGAGATTATGTCAAGTCTGGAAAATACAAAATTTTCGTTTAACATTACAAAATTAAAACTTGATAATTCGGAAATTGTTGAATTTAGCTGCATAATCGTAATACACATAAAATTATATTTGTATATTCGTCGTATATTTTACCTAAAAATCGACCGTTCCCATACATATCAGCGACTCTGTATAAACATACCGCAAACCTTTTCATATAACATGTTTCAAATTTACTTCTAGTATATATAATTACTTTTTTTGGAGACTTTTCTTGAGAATAAACTTAAGTTTTTTTATAATACTTTGTAAGAATTAAAAATAGTTTATACGCTTATGGAGATGTAGAATTAGAGACACTACTAATATCTATCTTATAATCTGAATTTCTAGAGGCTATATTATGTATGAAAGTACTATTGGTATTCTCACTTGATGATTCTGTTTCCTGATGGCTTGGCTGGACCTCGGAAATCACTCTGAAAAAAATATTACGAAAATTTGAATTGGTCCATTTTCGAGGTACCTTGCTTACTCTGGTGGAAAATACTGTTGTGGAAAATTCAGAAACGGATTTATGCTATAAGGATTATTCATTGCATAGTAAGGGTTAAAATAAGGCTGTGTGTCTAAGTTATTGTAAATTCCAAAAGATGTATCAGTGCCGTCCTGAAAAAGAAAAATAATAGACAATATTTATCTAATACTTACGAAAAATTGAATAGTAAAAAATTTTAATTAAAAAAAACCCTCTAAGGTTCTTGATTTTTGCCATGAGGTTTTTAGAATTTTAAAATTTTTCAATTACATTTCTGATGTACTGCTGATCGCAAGTTTTGCATGGTAAAGTTGATTGCATTCCACATGAAAAATAAGGCCAATTCAATCCATTCGTGCACATTGGACTTCCTTGGGGTACGGAAGAAATTTGCTGTCGACAGTCAACAACAGGTTCTAAAAATTCAATATTTTCTTAACATATTCGTGCCATATTTGTAGATATTACTTAAATTATTTGGAGTATTGCAATTTGGTCTTATCGGCTGTGGGATTGTGTTGAAAATACATATTGTACCGCACTGGCGCGATTTTGTATGAAAACATCTTAAAAATGGATACGTCTGAATGGGTATACATTGCCGTGGACCTAGTATAAAAAAAAACTAGATAATGATTTCACATAAAAAATAGAAATAAATCAAATTAAAAGATATTTACTGATTACTACACAACAGTTACTCCCGTCTATAGTGCCAGTACCATAACTGCTCACTACGTCACTGGATTTATTAAATCCTATATTATTCTTGTTAGTGTAATTCAAATTTATAGGTATATCTAGGTGATTTGTGTTGTTGATGACGTTCTTCAGACTGATGATGGTGGTGATATTACTTTTTGTAGAACTTCTGCTCTTGTCTGCATGATATAGTATATTTTCTGTTTCCATAGTATCGTAACATGACTTTCTGCAATCTGATTTGCATGCAAAAGTCTGACATTCGTAGTTGCATTGTTTGTGACAACAGTGGTTGCTGTGACATTTGACGAAATTGTTGCAGCAAGAGTTACAACAATTGTCACATCGACCTGAAAAAAATTGAAATATTTTTTAAAGCACTATTTATCGTCTTTTAATTAATTGTTATTATTGTAGACTATACAGGGTGCGTTTTTATGATGTTCTCTATGCAGTAGCGTTGCAAATTCTGCTCCCCCGCCCCCCCCCGTAAACTTTGTTAGCCTCCCCCCTAAGTATACTCAAAAATTCCTTCAAATACATCATTATTGTGATATCTGCTTGAAACATATTTTTTAACAAGAACCACGATGTGATATTTTTTTATATTTTGATAATTATTGTTTCAACATTTATTTATTTATTATTATAGTACTCTTAAAATACTTAAACTAGAAAACAAACATTTATGCTTCTAATTAATCAAAGTTTTGTTAAAAAAAAAACAACTCAACATTTTACTACTAATAATTAAAACACAAATGTGAACAAGAAGTTTTAAATATTTATGAAGTACCCTATGGTATATTAGAAAGTCTATTCCTATTTCCTCAACCTTAACAAAAGGAACTTGTTTACGAGGCTGTCAAAATCTACCTCTTTTGCTCGATCATTCTTAACTGATATTATGGCCAGTGAGCTTAGGTGATTTTGGGACATAGTAGAACTCGCAAAACTTTTTATTATTTTCAGCTTAGAAGAAGTTCTTTCTGTTCAGCTGATGTTACAGGGAGAACCAAAAATAACTGGAATACAGTGCAAATATCAGGTATACTGCAAATCAGTAATTGTTTTTTTTTCAAAAATAAAATCAGAAAACTTTCTGATACTGTGAAATTTTTGATTTTTTCATAAAGTAAATTTTTTGCTTGAATTAGCTCCCATGCTAGATTTTGTGTTAGGTCGTTAGAATATTTGTCTACTAATACTTTGGCATTAGCTAAGATATCAGATTCCTGGGATTTTAACAGTTTGTGGATTTAAAATTTCAAATTTTGAATAAATATTTTGATTCTAAACTGAGTTATTATTATATCCAAACAAGCATAAAAAACTGTGACTTTTAAACGACTTTTAGGATTTTCAATGGGCTCATCAGCTGCTATTTCATCAAAAAAAGTTTTGACTCTACGAACTCTTTTGTTTTTTAACTGAGGTTCAATATTTCAAGATTTCGCAATTGAAATTGATAGCTCATACACACTTTCAAAATTGTCCCTAAGATTTTCTATTTTAACAAGAACTCCTGATATTAGATCTGTGGCCAGTCCTATGTCAATATCATTTTTTTGTAAGCATTTTGAAAGCAAGTTAGTATTTTCCAATATTGTACCTTACCTAATTTAGTAACAAAATAAATTCGAAATTTTCTATTTTATCTTGTAACATCTTGGCCTCATTTCTATCAGTACGTTTTTTCAGTATTACAGCTACTATTTACAACTAAACCAAATTTCAAATTAACCGGTACAATAATTATTATCATTATACCTGTAGAGAATAATGTAGTGTAAAATAATTGTTTTATATCAGCCTAATTATTGCTGAAAAAAGGATTGTGTGCCTAAATGTAATTTCAGTTTTCGGTTTGTTTGATAATTGTTTTTGAAGGATGAAGGGGGCCCCCGCGCCACGCGAGGTCCGCGGGGGCGTTTGCCACGCGCCTGTCTCTATGGGTATCTCCAACAGCAGCAATGGAGGTCATTCTAGATCTAACACCATTGCACATTGTCATCGGTAGATATGCCAAGGCGACAATGATTAGAATCATCACTAACGGAATCAGTACTGGGAGAATTGTCAGATCAGGGGTCAAACCCAAAAACAACCCTCAAAAAGGAAATACCTCTCCTGCAACTCCCAGTGGATGATATGCCAAGAATGTACAACTTTGAGAAGCACCTCAATGTAGTATTGAGCAATAAAAAGGATTGGAAGAGAGAAACGTCTGCTCAGCAGTTAAAAGACCATACCATAACTTGGTATACTAATGCTTCCAAACCCAATGCGGGAACAGGTATTGGAGTATTTGGGCTGAGAACTAAATACTTCGAACCAATGTGCACCTACCCTAGGCAGAAATCTACGCTATCGAAAGATGCGTACAACTTATCTTAGCTACGAACTATCGGAAACAAGAAATAGCTACCTTATCTGATAGTCAAGCAACACTAAACGCAATCAACTCAGTAACCATCAATTCGAAGTTGGTCAAAGAATGCATAGAGAAGCTGAATAAATTAAGCAAAGAAAACAAAGTCCTCCTACTCTGGGTGCCTGCTCACCAAGGGATAGAAGGTAATGAAAAAGCAAATGATCTAACTAGAAAAGGAGCGAACACTCCACTAACTGGACCAGAACCGTTCTGCTTCCCCAGTGGCAACCAACTAAAAGCGGAACTCAAGAACTTGGACTCCATCCGCAACCTGGAGTGGGAATCTTGCAACGGTCTAAGACACTCGAAGAAGTTTCTGAGGGCTTACGACCAAGAAAAATCAAAGATCTTTCTGGATTTAATTAAGAAGAATCTTCGGATTGTCACGGTGTTTTTAACACGACACTGTCTTCTCAATGAACACCTCAGTAGATTGAAACTAAGAAGAAACGGCGAATGCAGATTCTGTGGGGAAAATGGGAAAACACCAGAACACTTCATCACTGAGTGCGCCGAGACGACAACCATTCGTGCCATGAACTTTTGTACAACTGATATTGGAGATGGAGAACTACCCTCTGTAAAACCGTCCCAGATACTGGCTTTTGTCAAAGCCCTGGAACTGTATGATGAGTTATAACTCAAGAAAGGGGGACACAATAGATCTGGAAGATCGCAGTGATTAACCCCCCTGCCAGTCATTCTAAAATGGGTATCTCGGTAACTACTGTAAGCTAGAAAGTCTGTTAAATGGGGAAAGAATTGCAGTTTTGTCAGGACAAGCATATGCGCCTATCGGATTTTGAAAAAGTTTATGGTCTGCGATATTTGAAAAAAAAAATTTCGGCTATTTTAACAATGCCCTCTAAGTAGTTCCATTATAATCAATTTTAGACAAAAAGTTTTCAGAAAAGAGTTGTAGATAATCATCTTTAATGACATTTTGTTCTTTTTTTTCTAAAACCTGTAATATTTGAGATATGAGAGAAACATATGTTTTTAGATGTTTTTATGATTAATTTTTTTTATTAAAAGTCAAAAACAATTAGTACTATACGTCATTGACTTACTTTTCAGTAGCGTCTCCGGAATTGATGTTATTAAATTAATTATTATAACTCATCTCTTTTTATTTGACGTCTTGCGTCTCAAAAGTGGCTCACCCATATATTTACTTATTCATAAAAAGATGCTTTTTCCAATTATGCTAATGAGCCACCCTTGTTTTATTTGAAAAAATTGAGATATGATTAAAAATACGATTTGGGCATCCTTTTAACCGACAAGGTCAACACACGAAAAACACTAGACGATTAAATCTATTTTTCCAAGTCTCCTTGATTAATAATTAGTGTTTTTAACACAGCCATGGCACTCTAGATGAAATTTAAATACGATTTTTTTTTAAAGCGAAAATGTCAAAAATTCATTCGTCATTGTACTCGCAGAGTGTCATTTTCTATCGAATAAAATAGAAATATACCGGGGGTGCCATTTGAAAATCAAAAGTTATAGTCGTATCCGGTGAAACAGGAAATGAACAAAAACAATTGAATACGTCGATCAATCCTAATTTATGTCATATACTAACATACCAAACGGTATACTGGGTGCGCCTCAAAGGAGGCTCACCCCTATCACTGTTTAATTTTTTCAGATAAAAAAATTTGATATGTTAGTATGTTAGAAATTTGGTATGTTAAGTATGTGACATACATTGGGATTGATTGACGTATTCAATTCTTTTCGGTCACCTCCTGATTCACCGGAAATGTTTACAACTTTTGATTTTTAAATGGTACCCTTCGTATTTTTTTACTTTCTTCGATAGAAAATGACACTCTGAGTAGAATGGCATATCTAGTATATGTTAACTGTTGACATCTTCGCAAAAATCGTATTTTAAATTTTAATTTATTTAGAGTTCCATGGCTGTGTTAAAAACATTAATATTTAATCAAGGAATCTTAGAAAAATAGATCGTTTAATGTTTTTAGTTCGGTTTTTAGTGTTTTGTCCTGACCAGTTAAAAGATGCCCAAATCGGTATTTTTAATTATAATTTAATTTTTTCAAATGTAACGAGGGTGGCTCATTAGCATATTTTGAAAACGCATTTTTTTACGAATAATTTGGTACCACATACTTGGTGTTTCGAGTCAAATTGTCATTATGAACCGCATGTTACAATTTAACATAAACCATATGCGAAAATGTCAAAAGTTAACATATTATTATATGGCATGCTATTCAGAGTTTCATTTTATTGTAATAAAGTTGTATTTTATTGTTAATAAAATAAAAAAATACCGAGGGTGCCATTTAAAAATCAAAAGTTGTAGTAATTTCCGGTTAAACAGGAAGGGACCGTAAACAAATGAATACGTCAATCAATCCTAATTTATGTCATATACTAACATACCAAATCTAGTTTTTTATCTGAAAAAATAAATAAGTTATAGGGGTAAGCCAATTTTTAGACGCACCCGGTATAGTAAAATAGCGAGGGTGCCATTTAAAAACCAAAAGTTGTAGTCATTTCCGGTGTAACAGGAAGTGACCGAAAATAATTGAATACGTCGATCAGTCCTAATTTATCTCATAAACTAACATACCAAATCTCGTTTTTTTATCTTAAAAAATAAAAAAGTTACAGAGGTGAGTAATGACATTTTGGCCTCTGATTATAATTTTTCAAGAGATTTTGTGGTTATAAATAAAATATTTATGGTTTTATAAGCTAATTATTCCACTAAATTCGAGGTTCCGAATGAGGCTATAGGAATATTAAAAAAAGTGTCACTTGTGTGTGTATCACTGCATAATATTGCCACTTGCTATCAATACGCAAACTTCTATCTTTCAAGAATTTTAGAAAAAAAAATGCTTAGCTTCTTTTATATTTATTAATAAAAGTACCATTGAAAAAACATTCAAACTTACCACTACAAGTACTATATTGACATCTGTCACAATTACAAGCTGAACAACTTTTATCGAACTCACAACCTGTTGAGTACCTTTTTATACGCATTTGGACACATTGCACGTAGTCCCCTCGTAACTTCTTCAAAGCTTCGCATTTTTTTTCGTGATACCTTTTTTGTTTCAAACAATCCTCTGCACATGCTTCGCTAATCAGTAGGACAATTAAACCTACGATCCAAATCTGTTTCATCTGAAAATACCACTTATTTTAGATATATTTTCCGAAAGACCTTTTTTTTTAGGGAAATCTAATATTTCGAATTTCAACTTCCTATTTTAAATTTTCTACCAAAAAAAAATTGATAAAAACTAGAAAATTACCTTTTTTCAATTTTTTGCCACACTTTAAATTCTATATTACATTCAACTAATTTATGCAGCTGTCTGACTTGTCACTTGCTAAACTAAGCTCACAGGATGATATCTTACTGTGTGTCTATATAATCTCAGCATATTGACTTAGCAGAAAAGGGAAAAAATCTGAAATGTAGGACAAGGAAATTGGCAATGGTGCAGTTTTGTTGAGACATCAACGAAACTCTCAAATAGATAATATTATGCACCTTGTTACATCATCGAGTAACTGAAAAAAAAATCCGAAAATTATATTTCTTTTGGTAAAAATTGGTGCAGAATCAATTTAGCATACGAAAAATTTTAAAATCTACATACCTGGTGCGTCATAAAAGTGTCTCACCCCTTTAACTTTTTTATTTTTTCAGATAAAAAATGGAGATTTGGTACGTTAGTATATGACATAAATTAGGATTGATTGACGTATTCAATTGTTTCACCGGAAATGACTACAACTTTTTATTTTTATAAATGGCACCCTTGGTATTTTTTACTTTATTCCATATAAAATAAAACTCTGAATAGAATGACATATCATATGTCAACTTTTGACATTTTCGCGTATGATTTATTTGAAATTATAACTTGCAGTTCGTAACCAAAATTTGACTCGAAATATCAAGTGTGGTATCAAATTATTCGTAAAAAAATGCTTTTTCCAAATATGCTAATGAGCCACCTTCGTTCCATTTGAAAAAATTGAGATATGATTAAAAATACGGTTTAAGCATTTTCTAACTGGCCAGGACAAGACACTAAAACATTAGACGATCAAATCTATTTTTCCAAGCCTCCTTGATTAAGAATTAGTGTTTTTAGCATAGCCATGGCACTCTAGATTGAATTTTAAAATACAATTTTTTATTAAGCGAGAATGCCAAAAGTAGTCATATGATATGTCATTCTATTCAGAATGTCATTTTCTATCGAATAAAGTAAAAAAATACCGAGGGTGCCATTTAAAAATCAAAAGTTGTAGTCATTTCCGGTGAAACAGGAAGTGACCAAAAACAATTAAATACGTCAATCAATCCTAATTTATGTCATATTCTAACACACTGAAAAAATAAAAAAGATATAGGGGTGAGCTACTTTTGAGACGCATCCGGTATATAAAATGCTAATGTTTATCTGTGTTGTCTCTACTGAAGTAACGACTTGCTCTAGAAAGTTTTTTTACTAAAAAAAACTTTTTTTACTTTTAGTAAAAAAAAACTTTTTTTACTAAAAGATAGCTAATTGTCTCTTCTAAAAACTGTCGTCGCCGGATTTTTTGTTTTTCATTTAAATAAAAAAAAATAAAAAACTATTTTTTTTCCTGATGTGGTAGCGGATGCGCCAGGCTTCAACTAGTATGGAAATAATTACTGAATTATTTTTCACATTTATGTTTAATAAAATAAATTGTATAATTTAGGTATTTATTTACTGGTAAATCTATTATACTTTAGATAAAAAAATTAAAAAAAATAAATCAATAATTTAAAGCAAAATTTTACCTTCCATTTTTGGAACATCTGTACACTTTTAAGTTTCAATAATAAATAAACAGTCTGGCATAGACTTGCACGAATTACCTACCTGCTATTGAGGGTAAGTCCCAATTACCACCTCCAGTTTTGTATGCAGGAAATGGAAGTAAGTCAAAGCTATAAATTTATAAATTTCGCATAAATATCAAATGTATGGGATATTTATACAGGGTCCGGCAATAGTGCGTCGGGCATCTGTAGCTCCTAGAATGAAAAACTTGGGACTTTTGTTAAAGTGCAAACCTAAAGCATGTACGAGGATGTATTTCAGGAAAATATTTTAACTTCTATAGGGTGGCTCAAATGTATGGATCGGGATGATTTTTTTTAAACGGAACATCCTGTATATTATTGCATTTTTGGCTTTCTTTACATTACTTCATCACTTTACATCATCCTAAGATACGAGTAAATATATTTGGATAATTTCAGAGTTTTTTTAACCATCCTTACAAATGAAGGGTCCAGGGGAAAAACATGATAAGCGCCATTTCACCGATTTTACAGGAAAGCACTGGACGGCTGGTAGTTATTAAGTTCTCGCCGTGTAATCTTTATTTTTACTAGGAATATATCATAGGATTTAACAACTTAATGCCCTGCAGTTGGTTAGGTTGCCCTGCAGTTGGTTATACATTTTGTAGGGACCAGTTAGACCTACTATAATATTGTAAAATCCCAAAATTAAGAAATTGGCGCTTATCAAGTTTTCCCTGTACCCTTCAAAAGCAAGAACTGTTCTGAAATCAAACTATATTAGGTATTTACTTTAGATAGTCTATGTGATACTCTAATTCTATGCGAAATTTTCTAAAATATATAATAATTTTTCTTTGTTTTTTATATATTATTTTTTTATTATTTTTATTTTACTCATTACAAACACCTATTGAGGTAGCTACATGTAAAGGCCTAAAGAAAACAAATACAATTACAGTTACTTAAAACTAGACATGTACTACAAAAGTACATAAAAATAATATAAATAAAGTATATATAACAATAAATAAAGTAAATAAGAATAAAGTACATAACATTTAATTTATAAAATGTGCAATAAAAAAACAATGAAACCTATCACGCCAGAATTGTCTCCTGATGCACCAACAAGATGCGCTTGAGTTCGCCAAACTTAATGCTAAACATATCGGGAATTGTGTTCCCAGACAACATATCATTACAAATGGTGAGCATAAACGTGAATGGCGAGGGGCTTCCAACATCAATGTAAAAAAGATTAAACTTACTCACTTTTAAAGTATCAAAATATTTGGTACCCTAAACTTGATGCTATTAATCAGACCACAGTCAGCATATTTTAAATTATTAAGAATGTTATATACAAAGATGACAGCCCGTGTCCTTCTAGAGGTCAGCGAAGTTAACTGAAATGTTTCCAACATTGATCTGTAAGAGATCATTGTTGGATACATGTTGTTTCTTTTAATGTAAATATAACGAAGGAAACGTTCTTGAACCTTCTCAATCTCGTTACTGTGGGTGTAACAATTGGGAGACCAGTTATTTGATGCATATTCAAGATGCGGTCTTACAAGAGAGGTATAAAGTCTTGTAGTTGACTGCATATCGAAATCTTTACTATTACGCATAACAAATTAAATTTAAAATTGTCCTGAAAAATCACTCCTAGGTCTTTAACTTCCTTACACCTCACAACCTTACAATTTCCAATGTAGTAGTCTTCAATGACTGTATTGATCCTCCGGGAAAAAGAAACAACACAACACTTTTTAGTATTAACAAGCATCTTGTTCTCCTTAAACCAGTCCAGAGCCAATTTCAAATCAGTTTGGAGAGCCCTAGTATCATCAATATTATTAATTGGTTTAAATAATTTAAAATCATCCGCAAACAACAGCCTCAAAGACACCCTCAGACTCTCAGGCAAATCATTAATAAAGATTATAAAACAAAAGAGGGCCCAATATACTGCCCTGGGGTACCCCGGAGGTGGCAACATATTGATTGGAATAAACATTAGGTACCTATCTTAACTCTTTGAACTCTCGAAGTTAAGTATGAAGTTAAAAACCACAGCGACTCACCGTCCCGAGATCTGCCAGTTTTTCAATCATAACACAAAAATACACCTTATCATAAGCATTTGCACAGTCTGTATATATGACATCAAGTTGCTGTTTGTTTGATATTGCCTTCGATACATGTTCAGAGAACACACATAGGTTTGTAACTGTTGACCTTCACGGCAGGAAACCTGTTGATATTTTGAAATTCTATCAGATATAAATGAGTATATGTAGTTATATATAATTCTCTGAAATATTTTAGCCAGACTATTTAATAAGCTGATAGGTCGATAATCGTGAACATTCTCCATCTTTCCCTTTTTAAATATAGGTGTTACAGTGGCTTCGTTAAGCTTGTCAGGAAAATATCCCTGTTTCAGAGCTAAATTAAAAATATGTTTAAGTATTAGATGGAGAATTAAAAAATTAACATTTTGTGTATTTAAAGTATCCCACATTTTTCATGATTTCGCAGATACACGCAGTATTATTTCATATCTAAACGGTAAAACAGGAGAGAAAAATCATTTGTTGGCTTTGATAAAAAATTACTCTGGAAAATGCCATATCAAATATAAAACCGCTAATATCTGCGAAACCGTTAAAAATTTTGAAATACTCTAAACACAAAACATGTTCATTTTTGAATTCTCCATCTATTAAAGAAATAATATACCTAGTGTTCTATTTAAAAAAATAACGAAGAAAATTTATGTTATATTTCAGAGTATGGCATAGAATTTTGAATAACCGAAATATGAAGGGAGACAAAAAATGCAACATTTTCAAGGCTAGGACAAATCTGTATGTACCATTGTTAGTTTCATAAAAAAATCTTTTATCGTGATATGAAAATCGAATCTTTGTATCTTTACTCATAAAAGAGAAACCACATAAAACACGAAAATGGTACACCCTGTGGTTATTAACGATTTTATTGTATTATCCTATTAATACAAACTTTTATGTAACCACTCAGTGGGTTAGTTTGTAGAACTTTATGTGATTTACGTAAATATAGATTGATATAGTTTTTTCGTAAATTCTTTACGTGAAATTCCGAGTTTTCAATGTTTACCTTCAATATTCGTAGTCCAAAGTTATAAAAAAAATTACTGGCCTATAATTTTAGTGTTGAAGATTTTAACTGATCTTATGGCGCATTCTCACGACTCGTGTACTTGACAAACATTTGTAATTGATATACAGGGTATACATGGTGCGTCGGGTATCTATATCAGAATTTGTGAGTTATTTATTATAGGAACTACGCCGCATTCCCGCCAGACCATGTATGCCAATAAAAATACTTGCCAAGTAGACGAGTCGTGAGAATGCGCCTTTAAGAGAACTATTTACATTATTGCAAATGTGTATTTGGCTGAACAAATAGCGCTTTATTATTTCTTGCTTTGATAAGAATTTATGTGAGGTAATTTTTATAAGTACACTCGATAGTGCAATGAACTGAATGGTTTAAGTACCTATACATATTTAGGTCAAAACATACAATGCAATGGTGGAATATACAATAGTATTAAAATTGAAATAAGTGTAAACTCTAAAAAGACATATGTTTTATTATATACACTGCTCGGCAAAACTAATGCACACTGAAAAACATATTACATAACAAAAAAATACCTACATAGATTAGGTATATGAAATAGTTCTAAACCATCTCTATACTCTATAGGCTTGGTGAATTTCAGTTGACTTCAAAAAATTCCGACCGTAGCGCTGTATACGGCAAAAATCAGAAGTTTTCACTATGTACTTCACGCCGTCCCGGTTACAGTTGATCGATAATATTGAAATCGTGGCTTTGTCATAATATCTAAGTATTTTAGATTTTTGCTAGTGCAGTTATTGAAACTAAAACACTCAGGTACGAGGTTTGTGTGATATAATGCTGATAGACTGAGAGCTGGCTACATAAAAAACCTCATCATCGTTATATGGCTAATTTTTCTTGTGAAGCATCCTTTTGTGTAGCCATTGTGAAATAGTCATGTCTGCCAGCGCGATCCCGGGGCTTAAAGGGGGGGCGGCCAATCGAAAGGGTGAAATTTTGCTCTGCTGAAGAGAGCAAGTAGCTTTTATTTATTATTATGAAACGTGTAAAATTGTTGCCAGACATTTTTCTCGCGGCTAAAATGCCGGCAGAAAACGCAACGCGAAAGAGGCATGGAATTTCGACAAAAAAATCATCACATACATCAAAACAAAATATATCAAAAAGACATCGCATGTTGATTGGTTGAATGTCATGTTTATTGTTTATTTATTTAAAAAGCCGTATGCCAAAGGGCAGACAAAAAAATAGTGGCTTAATCAGCCGTTATCAAAAGTGCGATATTACTCTACAGGGTGAATCTTGAAAAGTGCAAATATTTTCAGAGCTGGTAGATCTCCATAAAAGAAACATATTTTCTTTTTACAGTTTTCCAAAGTTTGAAAATTGTGAGCCACCTGTTTTTTTTCTGTATTTGCATTCATCCTTTCTAGTGTCGTAGTCATAGAGTAAAGCCATAAGCATGGTAGGTTAAGAAATAATTATCCTGTGGGTAAATTTGCGGTGAACAGGCAGTTCTAAAAAAGTTGTCTAAAATATACAGGAAAGGTTAAAAAACAATGCACGATTTTCTACATCTCTTTTTGCGAAAAAAAACTCATAGACGTGTTCCTGGGGTCGAAATATATCACCCTTAAAAGTATTTGCACTTATTTAAGACTCATCCTCTATAAGCGTTTTCAGGAAACGCTCGACGCGTTATCAATAGAAACATAATACATGTCACTCTAAAACAAAAGAAAAACATGTAAAACACAAATTTTACGGTGCAGATATCGACTCAGAGGAAGACTTGCGAGAGTGAGGATTTGTAGTACGATGAGTCAGATACAAATAGTGAGACAGAACAGCAAATATATGATATCTGTTATTGAAATAATAAAAAAATATATTTATAATATAATCGTATACCTGATTTATCTATAATTAAATGGATGAAGCGGCGAGCGTTCCCTGAAAGCGCTAGAGTAATATCGCGCTTTGATAACTGTTTGCAGCTGATTTAGCCACGATCTTTTTGTCTGCCCGTTTGCATACAACTTTTAAAATAAATAAATATGACATTCAACCAGTCGGCATGCATGTATGCCATATTTTGTTCTTCAAATTTAATTTTTTAATAATTTTTAAAATTTCATGCTTCTTTCGTGCGTTGTCTATGCCGACAGTCATTTAGCGACTAGAAAAATGTCTGCCAACAATTTTCCACATTTCTTAATAATAAATAAAAGCTATTTTCGCAATTATAACTCGTGTACCTTATAAAATTTTTAGTATCAAAATTTCACCCATTCGATTGGCCGCCCCCGCTTTAAGCTCCAGGATCGCGCTGGTAGACATGACTATTTCATAATGGCTACACAAAAGGATACTTCACACAAAAAATTAGCCATTTAACGATAATAAAATTTTTTATGTAGCCAGCTCTTAGACTATGATTCCGGTAGTAAAAATTACGTGGAAAAGAACTAGAACTGGGCGTCGCATTGTGTTCTGACCAGGGACGCGCCAAGTATTTTCGGCGCCGTCGTGCGAAATAAGGGTAGGCGCCTTTCTCCAATATTATAATATTAAGCCAAAATTTCCAATGACCAGCGGCGCGGCGCTCGACATTGGTGGATAATATATTTTCACCACTGGCGTTCATAGATAAAAGTATTACTTAAATTTTATGTTAATTTGTTGATAAATTCCAAAAAATGGTTTTATTATTTTTTAAAGTTAGGTGACCGCAGGCGCCTTTTAGGACTTTGGCGCCGTCGTGCGCCGCACAACCTTGCCTATATGGACGGGTCCCTGGTTCTGACAATTTCAAATGTTAGTAAAACTGCCGAAAAAATGTTAACGCGTAAAGGAGGACGTAATTACGTGGTTGTTAGGTGCAATAACATTCAATAACTTATAGTCCAAGAACCCAGAGCGATCTGACATCTATTTTTACAAGGATGACACCTTAGGCTCTCAGTAGTGCTCTAATGTGCTTTGAATACCGGCGTGTTTGGGGATTTCGCCCTGTGACACCTTGGCAGATACAGGGTGAGAAAGGTAACTAAAATTAAGAGTTACTTAACTTAAATTTGTATGGCTGATTTTTTTATAAATATTGTAGAATATTACTCTGAAGTAGTATCAAAAGTATCAGACACTTTCCATGGACCTGAACTTTTATCAGACGATAGCAAATCAAAAAGTGGATCTTTGATAAGGATAGACTTTATCAAAGCTCCATAAAATATAAATGAACGTTTCTTATAACTTTTACATATCTGATTTTTACATATGCTATTAAGACAGCTATTATAAAGTTATATTTAATCACTCAAACAGATTGTAATGACCAAACATCCTCTAAACACAAAAATTATTCAGCCGTGACTATTAGGGCGGTAGAACTATGCGCAAGCGTTTCCGAGTAAAGTATTTAAATATTTTAAAAATACTTACTGCTTTCGGTTATTTTTGCATCTCTATTTAAATCAAATGAGCTTTTTATTAAAGTAATAATTAACTGTGGTGCCCGGTGGCGTAAAGGTGCAGGTTCTCGTCTACCAATCTGAAGGTAGTGGGTTCGATTCCCACACCCGGCATTTCGTCAGCCGACTATTTTTATTAAAATAAAAATAGTTTGGGTACCTAGGTCGACTCAGCCTTAAATGAGTACTTGGGATTCACAATCCTGAGGTAATAATAGGCGGTTGAAGCGTAGTGCTAGCCACATTACCTTCCTTGTATACCGAACGGCTCTAGTATGGCAAGCTGTACCTTGCTACTCCCAAGGCGTTTAACGCTATATACGGGAGCTATTATTATTATTATAATTAATAATTATTAAAGTAAATTAATTTATTGCATATAAACTACTCGATATTAAATTATCGCATATTTTCTAAACAAATATTAATCTGAAAAACAAAAGTCACCTTGAATTCTCTGACTTCCGTTTTTAAATAGTTTGGATACTATAAATATATATATATATATATATATATATATATATATATATATATATATATATATATATATATATATATATATATATATATATATATATATATATATATATTAGATACTGTAAAGGGAAATATTCGAAAATAAGTCTGGGGGGTGACATGCAATTTTTAGTCGACCGATTATTTAGATGTAAAAGTGAAAACAATAGATACTGGAGCCGATCGGCCGACTATTATTTGACTGCATGTGAGCACGGCTCTATAAGAACTCTATTGGTTACAAATCTGCAATTAATTAGTCGGCCGACTAAGAATTGCCTGTCACCCCTAGATTTATTTTCGAATATTTCCTTTTACAGTATCCAAACTATTTAAAAACGTAAGTCAGAGAATTCAAGGTGTCTTAATATTTTTTTTAGAAAATATGCGATAATGGTTTTGAGTAGTTTATATGCAATAAATTAATTTACTTTAATAATTAATAACTATTACTTTAATAAAAAAGCTCATCTTATTCAAATAGGGATGCAAAAATAATCGAAAGCAGTAAGTATTTTTAAAATATTTAAATACTTTACTTGGAAACGCATGCGCATAGTTCTCCCGCGCTCATAGTCACGGCTGAATAATTTTTGTGTTTAGATTTTTGGGCATTACAATCTGTCTGACTGATTAAATATAACTTTACTAGCATGTACCCGCAACTTCGTTCGCGTCGAATTAATCATTTGTAATGGTGATGATAAAGCAAAGCAAGAATTTCCATTAACATACAAACTGGATAAAATTTTCTCACATATATGTCAGCATGAGAAAAAACAATAGGGCGATATTATTATATAACTTGGTAATATTTGAGGGGTAGTTTCATCTCGTTGGAATTTGACTTTCGAAAAATCCGTTTGCCAGAAATAAGCTTTTTACGTCAAGCAGTTTAAGCAGAATCGTGATTACTCATATTTTGGTGTATATGGTCATATGTTCATATTTTATGAAACGTGGTCATATTTTATGAAACAACATTCAGTGGTCATATTTTATGAAAAAACCCTGTATAAAATTTTAAAAAATCTTAAAATATGTAAAACAACAAAATAAAACATACGTGTTTAAGAGTTTTTCCTAAAAACTCACTGGTTTTTAAATAAAAAATATTCTAATATTTCAGGGGTGGTTTCAACCCCTTTGAATTCGAGTTTCGAAAAATCCCTTCTTATCGAACCTCTACACCCTAAAGTCAATCCGTTTTCCAAAAATCATTAATCAATGACGAGATTTTTCACACCAGATTTTTCACATCCCAGTTACATTTATAAAAAATCTTAAAACATGTAAAAAACAAAATAAAATATACGTGTTTAAGCGTTTTTTCGGAAACTTGACCGTTTTTTAAATAAAATATTGTAATATTCCACCCCCCCCCCCCCTTTTACCCCCTTAGGGGATAAATTTTAAAAATTCCTTTCTTATCTCACGTAAACATCATAAAAGAAACCCTTGTGCAAAATTTCAGTTTTCTAGGGTTAAGGGTTTGGTCTGGGCGTTGATGAGTCAGTGATCAGTCAGGACTTAGAGATTTATATATATATAATAGTATAGATAATAGCTGTCTTAATAACATATGTAAAAATCAGACATGTAAAAATAAGTAAAGTTCATTTATTTTTTGTGGAGCTATCTATATCAAAGATCCACTTTTTGATTTGCTATCGTCTGATAAAAGTTCAGGTCCATGGAAAGTGTCTAGTGTCTGATACTTTTGATACTACTTCAGAATAATATTCTACATATTTATACAAAAATCAGCCATACAAATTTAAGTTAAGTAACTCTTAATTTTAGTTACCTTTCTCGCCCTGTATCTGCCAAGGTGTCACAGGGCGAACTCCCCAAACACGCCGGTATTCAAATCAAATGAGAGCACTACTGAGAGCCTAAAGTTTCATCCTTGTGTAAATAAGTTATGTCAGATCGCTCTGGGATCTTACTTTTTTAACATTCCCGGATATTCAAAACTCTCCCGAATCCACATTTCATAGCTTCACAGCTTCTTTACACCGATTTGATCGAAAGCAAAAATGGATTCAAGCAGTTTGACGAAACAAGTGAGTAAACAAAGAGCCCATTAGATAATCAAAAAAATTAAATAGACATACTTTGAGAGAATAAAATATAATTTGCAATATTAATGGTATACTTTTTTTTATTAACTAGTGCTTAATTTTTTTATCAATATATCTTCTAAAATTATAATTATGTATGTACCTTCAAAAAATGAAGATATCAAAATATTTACTTTTTTATTTTATTTTTAAAATTTTCACAAGTTATACTTCGTAACACTTTTAGATAAATTATATAAAGTTTGTCGTATACTCGCTATTTAAACCCTTGTATTTGTATCTACCGACAATTTCCGATGGTGGCTGCACTGGCACAGAATGCGCCAAACCTATATGTGTAAAGCGGCCCATACATTATCAAACAAATTGCGCAACAAAGCGATGCGCAACGCTGCGTTGCACAATTGAGCGGTCCATACACTATCAAACAAGTTGCGCAACAAAGCGATGCGCAATGTTCCGTTGCACAACTGCATCACCCATGCACTTAGTAAAATTTTGATCAAACTTTTCATTAAAAGTTGTGCATTGTTTGAGAAACAATCATGTCCTCAATTGCCATTGCGTCAATTATTATCGTATATACCCTACATGATGTCGATGATACCAAAAGACGAAAAAGAAAACAACGAATTTGGATGAAAGAACTAAAATATTGCACAACGAAGCGCAACACACATATACACTACACAACGCGTTGCGCAAACAGTCCTGTTGCACAAAAGAATTCAAGCATTCTTGAGACTCATCAAACAATTGCGCAACGCATCAAACACTACCATACATTGGCAACTCGTTGCGCAACAGCCTGCGTTGCGCAATTTATTTGATAATGTATGGGCCGCTTAATTTAAAGAAAAAATACGATCTCTCATGAAAAATACATTTATTTTCTGAAAAACTTAAACCTAATATTGTTCTGTCAAGCATACATTTTCTAAATATATAATATATAAATACTAAATTAGTCCAGTCTTATTTTCTGAGTATCTCAACCATATTTACAAAGTACAGCTCTTGTTTTCAGCTTAAACCACACTCAACGAGTTTATAACCATTAAGAAGTATAATTTTTGTATTCTTAAGGCCTGATTGTATCTAGTATCCAATCCATGTAGTATATAACTAGAGTATATACTCCAGGGTATCCAGGTAAACCACAGTATTTTGGTCCAAAAGAAACAACTCCCTAGAAAAAAATAAGTTCTTATATACTTATTGTTATCTTTTCAACCACTTAAAAACTGTTTTAACACACACTGAACCAATGGATGCTGAACAAACAAAAACTGTAATATACAAAATACCATCTGAATGTGTTAAATTTTACATTGGTGAAACTTCTAGACCGATAATTGTTCGAATTAAATAACATAAACATTATTTAAAAAAGGGCGATTTTCATCAGGTGATAAGAGATCTTTCATTTAAAAAATCAATGAACGAAATTAGTCAAACCGTAGCCGCTTGGAGGAATTGAAACAATTATTACAGATTCTGTTATCTCTATATTACGAAACATTTTCGGTCAAGTTGTGTATACTTTCTTGTTCATGGTGGTAACTGGGAACATAAGGCGTCGAATAAAAAAGAGAGTCGGCTGGTCCCGGTTATTCTGACGGTTCTCAAAATGTAACCACTACTTTTTTAAATTTAATTTTGAAAACGGTTATTTTAAATTTATTTTTAAAATGGTACATAGAAACTATGTTCATTTGGCTAGCTAGATCTACCATCGCTTAAAATACTTGCTGTTAGATACAGGGGTTGCTGATATGTATGGAAACGGTCGATTATTGGGCAAAGTATACGAGGTCCCGCAAAAAGTTAAATACAAAAGTTATAGGGTTTTTAACTGCCTAACATCTTGTAAAAAAATTTAAATATACAGAGTCCCCTATAAAGTCGTGGCACCTCAAAGATTTTTTTTTTAAATAGTATGTTTATGATTGGGTATTTCAATTCTTCCTTCAATTTTAAGCAAAAATTGTAATACACATAATGTACCTAAATCCAACCGTCTCCGAGATATCGAGTTTTGGTTTTGAAATGTTAAACCAAAATTTTGTATTTTCCAGACTTGATATAATCTCATTTTATACATCTATAAATGCTAACTTGAAAACTAATGTCAAATGTTATTATTATTAAGTATCACAGCATCCTAGAATGGCATCATTAAATGAAACCGACACATCGAAATTAATTAAACCGAATCGTTTAAGTGATATTTTCAAAGGTCAATAACTCGGAAACGGTTGGTTTGGGGTACATTGTGTGTCTCTCTATTTTTGCTTAGAATTGAACGAATAATTGAGATATGCAATGATATACGGGGGAGGGGGGGTCCATTTATAAAAATGAAACTTTGATGTGCCACGATTTTATGACCGACCCCGTATACTTAAATTTATTACTCCCCAATAGACTATAACTTTATTATTTTACTTTTTGCGGTACCTCGTATATTATACCCAATAATCGACTGTTTCCATTCATATTAATGACCCTGAATAGATGCAATAATAATTATTATTAGAGCCCGTATATACAGGATGTCCCAGAAATAAGTGCAAGTATTTTAAGGGGTGGTATACTCTGTTTTTTTCTCAGGTAAGATTTACACAGACGATGACAGAAGAAAAGCAGATGACGTCCCATACCAATCTATTTATTTTACTAAAAAAAGTTTCTAATAATTTTTAAGTTAACTATGGATGGGTTTAAATATAAATCCGTCATGCGTCGTCTCTTGTTGTTTTTAACCAGTTTTATTGGTTTATTTCAAAAATGACAGATCGTATTTCAATTTTATTGGTTTGACGGAACGATGAACGACAAACGGACGCCGATGCGTATGAACTCGCCTTTAGATTTTTGACGCTTGTCAAAGTCTTGCCAAATTAGAGGTTATAATTTTGTGCCAACTTTTGTCAGTTTTGTCAAATACCCTGCGTTTTGGAAGATGATACATTTTGATTCGTGTTATTACGTATGTTTTGTGTCTTTTGAAGTCAAGTGGAGGAAAAATCGAGTGAAAATTAACTGTAGACCCAGACCACAGTTTATGGTTAATACTCGCTGCCCAGGCAAAAAGTCTTATACACCAATAAAGTTACCATCATTAAAGTTCGTACACCATCTCGTCGTAGATAAGTGCATCTCGAATATGGTAGAAGGATTATACTAAACACATGCTAAAAACTGGAGTAGCTGTAAAATATCGACATCACACGATACGTAAATAATGGATTTTAGTACTGCACAAGAAAAATAATGCCAAAGGTACTGGTTTAAAAAATTAAGATTAAAGTTAATTAATCAACCTTTAAGGTACCCATAAAATTTGGTAAGTGTTATTAATAATAAAATAGTTTGTTTTATTTATGTTGTTTTATTTATTCCTGCGGAATATTACAAATTTGTATTTGTACATAAGTTATATTGATAAATATAATCATAAATGCGGGAAGTTTCATAAAGCTTGAAAGTAAGAAATAGTTCTTTTTTATATTTTTTTGGTATGTGGTGTCTTGTTCTTGTTTGTTTTGTATTAACACATACCGTTTTTTATTAAATTAAATAACTCGATTACATTTTTTCAGTTTTATACAGTTTTTCGCACAATATTTTGAAGTAATCACTTGTCAGTCAAATTTTAAATATAATAATTTCCTGCTATGCGTTTCAGTTGTACCAACTTATTTCTTTGTAAAATAAAACAAACTACTTTGAAATTAAAATGACAGACACATCTATCAGTGTCAAGGATCTTCTCGTTGGACAGACTATAGATCTCGATAAAAGAAACATATTTTCGTTTATCGTTTTTCAAATATGTCCAACATAACGGAGTTATTTTACTTTGAAAATTTCCAAAAAAAAAAATGATTTTTTGCTAAAATTTTGAGAACCACTGGATCTTTTCTGGATTTTCTTTCTTGTAAATTTAATCTAATACCTATGTTGCCATATTATAAGAAATTATGTTTTTTAACTAAAAATAAAAAAAATTCCAAAATTTTTCAAAAAATTTCCAAAATTTTTTTCAAAAAATTTCGAATTTTCAAAATTTTTTTTCGCGAAAAAAATCTGATAGGCATGTTTCTGGGGTTGAACTATACTACCAGTTAAAATACTTGCACTTATTTCTAGGACACTCTGTATAATAAAATTAATAGTTTTTTACCTGTTGAACGTATTGGGCATCATCATTAGAGTCCACACCAGGGACTACCATAGGCCCTCCGCTATCACCGGGACATGAATCCTTATTTCTAACACCTCCAGCGCACAACTGATAGTTGTGTAATTCTATATTGTGTTGTTTGTAAATGTCAGCACATGTTGCTTTGTCTGTTACTGGTAAACCAACTTTTTGCAGAATATCTGCCGTCTCCTCTACAAAATATCGAGTTGTTTTACTAAATTTGATTTTAGAAGGTTGATTTACTAGGAGTACCTGTATCAGGGTTCACTATACCCCATCCTGTGACGACAATGTTGGTATAATTGAGGGTTCTTTGAGTTTTAGTTATGGGAAGGCATACAGGTCTTGTACTTTCTAAAAAAATATCGATACGTGTTGAACATCATTATTGCACAAATATATCGATACATTTTCACATCCCTATTTAATTTTAAAAAATTCTGTAAAGCTAAAAATGTTGTTTGAATCATTACCTTGTTGTAAGTTCATCTTTGAGACTCTTAAGAGGCCAATGTCGTTGGTAAAAGTGGCAGGATTAAAATCAGGATGCGGTATAACTTGTTCGATACTAAGATCGATTGCTGGGGGGTTGCATTTAATTTTTCTCTTGCGTCTTAGCTCGCAATCGGTCTCGTTTTGGATGCTGTGTTCGCCAATTCTAACTGAAACTCTAAAAAATAGGTATTTTACTCTTAGACAACAAAACGTCATCGAGCTAGAGGTGTAAAAATATATCGATATTTTTGATTTATTATTCTTGGCTTAAGTCACTAGAGATGTTCAAAAGATATCGATGTCCATAAAATATCGATACTTTTTAAAACCTCATCCTAGAATGGGTCACTTACAGCCTGCTGTTTTTTAGATTTGCGATGCAGTGAGCGGCTGTCAAAATATAGTTCTGGTTTATTATGGTTCCGCCACATTTAAATCCTGATTTCTCTGAAATACAAACAAGAATTTTATAAACATACACTTTACCAATAAAAATCTTTACGATTAAGATGAATTTTCACGTCTTTAGACAGTGGCGGCACGTGAGTTCGGAAGGAGTGTACACAGACACAGCCTCTACAAGAAAATATTGTTGCGAGCCGGTGTGGATTCGACCTAACCTCACAATATGGCCCGCCCTCGGATGACCTTAACATCGCATAGACACCGCAATGATTCATTCGTTCGAGAAGAATCGAGACCCATTAGAATGGACTCGTACATACGAGAACATTCGAAAACCTTCTCTATGCGCCTAACGATCTTTGGACAACGATCCAAAAAATGAGTGGAAATATAATTTACCTCTTTGAATAAATATATTTAATCTAATTCATAGATTTTAGGGCCTTGGCCCCATGGGTCCCCCCTCTGTATCCGCTACTGTAACTATAAACATGTTGATAGTTACCAGTGAAAAGTTATTCCCTTATTTGACTTATTTCTCTCGATTTTTGACCGAGATCATGGTTTAACTATTTTACAGTGTTTTTCGGGAAATCGTAATATTATCACTGTTAATTTCATTTCTGACACAATTTCCCTCGCAATTTCCTTATAGATTTACTACCTCTAAAGAAAATAATGACAAAAAATAAGCTCAGTAAAGACAAACAAATTCGTAAAACTTCAAATCGAATTTGAAGAAAACAGAATTGTCAAAGATGGGGATCTGTAATGTCGATTTATAATGCATGGACAACATTATACTTTTTCCTTAATATTTTTATTCAAAGATTTACCTGTGACTTAAAATGACAGACATAAGCGCCGCTGTCATGGATCCTCTCGTTAGATAGACTATATTACAGACACAATTATATACTGCATGATCGAAAAAAAACGGCGTCAGCGATGACTATGAAGTGAAGACCGCTGTAGTTTTATATGTAAAATTATATGGGGAATGCTATCAATCGTCATTTCCAAGCCAACTGGACTCCGTTTTTTTTCGATCATACGGTATCATTGCAGTTAGAAATAATTTACAACGGTCCGACGCACTGTGGTCCCGTAGACTCGAAAAACGCGAAAAAACGATTTTTGTGAAATTAGTCGAGACAAGCCTCTCGTTAAATAGACTATACTATTACAGACACAATTATACCGGGTGCATCTCAAAAGTGACTCGCCCCTAAAACTTTTTTATTTTTTCAGATAAAAAAACGAGATTTGGTATGTTAGTAGGTATATGACATAAATTAGGACTGATTGACGTATTCAATTGTTTTCGGTCACTTCCTGTTTCACCGGAAATTACTATAACTTTTGATTTTTAAATGGCACCCTTTGTATTTTTTACTTTATTCGATAGAAAATAACACTCTGAATAGAATGATATATCATATGTCAACTTTTAACATTTTCGCATATGGTTTATTTGAAATTGTAACATGCGGTTTGTAACGACAATTTGTCTCGAAATACCAAGTGTGCGATACCAAATTATTCGTAAAAAATGCTTTTTCCAAATATACTAATGAGCCACCCTCGTTCCATTTGAAAAAATTGAGATATGATTAAAAATACGATTTGAGCATTTTCTAACTGGCCAGTACAAGACACCGAACAACAACCGAATAAAAACATTAGACGATCAAATCTATTTTTCCAAGGCTCCTTGATTACGAATTAGTGGTTTTTAACATACCCATGGCACTCTAGATTCAATTTTAAAATATGATTTTTTTATTAAGCGAGAATCTCAAAAGTTGACATATGATATGTCATTCTATTCTGAATATCATTTTCTATGGAATAAAGTAAAAAAATTGGCGCCGGGAGGCACGTATAGCCGCCCATACTTGATATTTTTTTTATCTCAAAAACTGCGACTTTGACTGATATTGATGATGATTACAAATTTTGTTGCAAATATTATTCCTAATCTTAAATTGAAAACCGCGTTTCGCTAGCTAGTAATTTTGGAGTTACGATTTTATAAAATTTTTAACCCCCTCCCATACCCCCTTACCAACCCTCCACCCCCACCAAAAACTAATGGCCAGATTGTCAGGTGCCACAGTATTTTTGTGCCAAATTTGGTTAAAATCGGTTTAGCGGTTTTTGAGTTATCGTGTTACAGACGGACAAACGGACAGACAGACACCATGAAAATATTTTGTGTTTAGGTCATTTATGACCCAAATAACTCATTTTGAGTGAAATTAATAAAACTTTTTTTTGCCGATCTTAATAGCCTACCATACCTGTCGGTATGGTCGGCTAAAAATACCGAGGGTGCCATTTAAAAATCAAAAGTTGTAGTAATTTCCGGTGAAACAGGAAGTGACCAAAAACAATTGAATACGTCAATCAATCCTAATTTATGTCATATACTAACATACCAAATCTCGTTTCTTCATCTGAAAAAATAAAAAGTTATAGGTGTGAGTCACTTTCGAGACGCACTCGGTGTACTGCATGATCGAAAAAAAACGACGTTAGCGATGACTATGAAATGAAGACCGCTGTAATTTTATATGTAAAATTATATGGGGAATGCCATCAATTCGTCATTTCCAAGCCAACTGAACGCCGTTTTTTTTCGATCATACGGTATTTGGTTTTAACTTGGCGGTCGGTTGGGCACATGTCTCTGTGACATTTAGTGACCTTTAGGTAAGACTTCCTTATTGAAACATTTGGACAAATTTAATTAAATATTTCTTGTATTTTTTATTGCCCTTTTTGTCTGTTTATACAACATGTCTAATTTTGACAGGTAAATTCTTAATTTTAAACATTCAGTTGTGGAAGATATATAACTGATTATGTCTGTCAATGTTCTAAGCCCATTCTAGAATCTAAAACTCTTTGGTCGTACTGTATATGTACAGGGTCCTGCAATAGTGTGTCTGGCATCTGTAGGTCCTATAAAAAAGAACTTGGAAATATTGATAAAGTGCATATTTCAGGAAAAAATACTTTTAACTTCTACAGGGGTATTCAAGAAAGTGTGAGGGGATCGGGATGTTTTTTTTAAATGAAACACCCTGTATATTATTGCATTTTTGGATTTATCCTTACATACTAAACTACACACATACTAACTACATTACTAAATCATACTGGGTGTTGAAAGTTTCACGCCAAATTTTCCAAAATATAAAATAATTTTTCTTGTTTTTTTTTCGATGGTCCCTGTATACTATTTTTTGTTAGATAGAGAATTAAAAAATTAACGTTTTTTATACCTATTTAAACTATTCAAATTTTTTTAACGGTTTCGCAGATATTCGCGGTATTATAAATATATGGCTCTTTCATCGGCAAAATACCAGAGAAATATCATTAGATGCCTTTTGTCTTTCATGAACCCATTTACCGTTGAATTTGCAAAACCGTAAAAAATTGAAATACTTTAAATACAACAAGTGTTCATTTTTGGATACATTGAAAAATACCTAGTGTAGTCATTTCTATAATTATTGCTATACCTATAAAATGCTGAAAATATGTTTTTTATTTATTTATTAATATCTCTGAAACTAACTAAACAAATTTAATAATATCTTATGACAATGTAAAGTGGTCAGAAAGAAAGTCAAAAAATGCAGTAATATACAGGGTGTTCCCTTTAAACAAAATCATACCGATCCACTCACACTTTTTTGAGCTATGCTGTAGAAGTTAAAATATTTTAATGAAATACATCCAAGTACATATGAGTATTTCAGGTTTGCATTTTAACAAAATGCTTAAGGTTTTTTTTCTAGGAGCTATAGATGCCCGAAACATTGTTGCAGGACCCTGTATCACCCCTGTATGTCTGTCTATTGAACTTACTTCCGCTGTACGATAGGAGCGCCATCCACGGGAATTCATTTAAAAATGCATTTTCTCCGTTGATAATTCGATTATCGGTATCGATATAACCGCAATCTGTAGGCAGCAGATTCTTGTTTCTATGGTTACTGACATCCAGGGGATTAGTTCCTTCTAGGTCAATGGATTCTGACGGACAACAAACCTAAACAATACAATCATTATTAATTTATTCAGTTAATTATTAATTCAAAATATTATATGTTCAATATATCTTAATATGTAACTATATATATATATATATATATATATATATATATATATATATATATATATATATATATCTTAAGTAATAACTTCTCAAGCAAGTAGTGTGAACTACAATAAAACTATTATTTTTTATATTTAATTTAATTTTTTACAAATTCACTAAACTTTCTTAGAATAAGAAAGTATAAATATTTAAATATTTCTCTGCTTTCTTATTGAAGGAAAAATATATCTGGGTAGTAACGGCTACTTTCTGCCTTGATGTGACGTCAAATTAAAATTGATGTTGTCTTCGGAGTGAAAATTACATTACATATGTCTTTTAATTAATAAAGAGTTTATGGTTTGCCAAAAATAGATAGTAGCCTTATAGTAGTAAGGTAGTAATAGTGTAACATTAAAAGTATACATTTCATCTAGTATATCTATCTGATTAACCATACTATAACGTGGTATAATCTTAGATTAACAATAAAAAGGTATACTGATGCTTCCAAAACCAAAGCAGGGACAGTGATAGGAGTATTTGGACCGAAAACTAAATACTTTTTTTTGTTTCGTTTCTTTGACCTGGTATACTATATATTTTTTTCTTTTTATTCTTGGCTTTAGGTCGTTGGGGTTGCAAAGATGTTACTAGATTTTGTTCATTATTTTATTTTTATGACGAAGTTTCGACAGTATATACCTTTTTCAAGTCTCTTGAGCGTAGATTCTTACAGAATTAAAATTGTTAAAAACTAGACAAAAGCACAATAACACATTAAAACTATTATTTTAATTGTTTAGGGACATCACATTTTAGTATAGAGTAGGTACGTATTTTCTAGCAGACCATTTTGTATAAAACATATTTACCGTTTCATTAGCTGATTGTCTACTGTTTGAAACAGTAGACGTAGGTAGTTTACTGTTGATAAAATAATGAACAAAATTTAGTAACATCTTTGCAACCCCAACGACCTAAAGCCAAGAATAAAATAAAAAAAAAAAAAATACTTCGAACCAATGGGCATCTACCCCAGCATCCTTCAGACAAAAATCTACGCTATCGTAAGATGCGTACATTTATCTTAGATAAGAACTATCGAAAACAGGAAATAGCCATCTTATCCGATTGTCAAGCCATCAACTAAGTAACCATCAATTTCAAGTTGGTCAAAGAATGCCTAGAGAAGCTGTATAAATTAGGAAAAGAAAATAAAGTTCTCCTACTTTCTCGGTGCCCGCTCACCAAGGGATACAAGGCAATGAACAAGCAAATGATCTACCTAGAAAAGGAGCGGACACTCAATTAACTGGACCAGAACCGTTCTGCTTTCCAAGCGGAAATCAACTTAAAGTGGAACTAAAGAACCTGGGGGACTCCATCCGTAACCTGAAATGGAAATCCTCCAACGGTCTAAGACACTCCAAAAAGTTCCTCAGAACTTACGACTGAGAAAAATCAAAGATTTTCGTTAATTTAAGTAAGAACAATCTTCGGATTGTCGCGAGGTTTCTAACAGGACACTGTCTCTTCAACGAACACCTCGGTAGATTTAAGCTGAGAAACAACGGCGAATGCAGATTCTCTGGAGAAAATGGGAAACACCAAAACACACTATCACTGAGTGCGCCGAGACGACAACCATTCGTGCCATAAACTTTGGTACGGCTGTAGATCCGGTTCTGTAGATCCGTCTCAGATACTGGATTTTGTCCAAGCCCTGAGACTATATGATGAGTTATAACCCATTATAACTCAAGAAAGGGGAACACACAACAGATCTGTAAGGTCGCGTTGATTAGCCCCCCTCCTAAACGTTCTACATCTGATTGAGCTTGTATAAATTAAGCTTCTTTACAGTCGAATTCTTTTGTTTCTTTTATGATCACGGTCTATTAATAAAGCTGATCTTCTAATGGAAACTTAAATTTTGGAGGAAAGTGAAAATATAAATAATAAATATAGAGAGTGTTTGGTTTGGTTTCTTTTGGTCTTTAAGAAGGATGTATTTCCTTGTAAGAAACCAAATACCTATGAGGAAACCAGAACATATGACTTATAAATATACAGGGTGTTCTATTTGAGAAAACATAAGTTTAGTTCATATCTCCAAAAATATTTTTATATATACAACTAAGAGGGCTAGGACAAATCTGAGTGCAGCATATTTAGTTTCATAAAAATTAGCACAGTGTTTCACATCACTGTGCTACTTTTGTACTACAAACAAAACATATAAGAACATGTATGACACTAAGGATGCTATACTAAACCACATCTTTGTATCTCATAAACGAGAAACCTCGTAAAAAAAGGAAAATGGGACACCCTGTACATAAAAAATAAAAAATCGAATATAAAAGCTTTTGTCTTGTTTTTGAAAAATGTGGAGATTAATAAACAACATGTGTATTAAATAAATTCTTCTGTTTCACAGAACTGTAAACATACACAATTAAAATAGTAAAGCATTCTATTGCTACGTTTTAGCTGTTGGGATTCCGACAGGTGAATCAACGCTGAGAACTGGTTTAATTTTATAACAATAGAAAATTAATAAAACAATTTAGCAATGATATAAGGTCATGGCGGTAATCGGGGAAAATCAGACGTATTTTCCAGAGTCTGAAGCATTTTTTAGTGGATTACTGGATTATACTAAATAACTGATAATCACTATGTTTTCGTTCAGTGAGGTATAAGCTCACACAAACACGTATAGTACATGTATAGATAAACCTTATTGTTGAAAACGAAGGCAGACCTCACCTCACCTCACCTACCCAATATAGACAAACCAGATGTATAGTATTTCCGAAGACAATTGGATGTAGTGAGACTCTTAATTCCCTTGTCCTGTCGATACCGATAAAGACAGTGCCGAAATTAAGAGTCCCAGTCTATTCCAACTGACTTCAGATAAACTATACACAGAGCTGAAATTAAAACTATTATACTCAGAAATCTACAGTCCCTTGAAACTGTGAAAAAATCAAACTTCTAAGTTAACCCCAATAAAAAAGATACCGCCGTTTATGCCGCAATTATATTTCGACACTTTCAAGGGAATCAAAATTTATAGGGTATTTTCAGTTAACCCAGAACTTTAAAATTAAAATTAAAGTTAACAATCCATACCGTTTTATATTACAAGTATAGGGAAAACTATACATTTGTAATTAAACCATAGAAAATATGGTCTTGTCCGTTTCTTTAACTTGTCCGGTTTTTGAAGTGAAAGTTCTTTACGCGCAATGGGAGTAAAAATTGAAGATCGTGACAGACGAGACGCGAGACGCGACAGGAAAAGCGGTAACGATCGGATCTTACGACGGAGCGTCGTAACTTAGGCCCTATGTGAGCTATGGGACTGAAACTTGGAATGTAGATGGTGCTCGAAGAGCCCCACCTTTTCATGTTATTTTGATCATTTATCATTATCAATGAATCAAATCAAAAATTCGTCCGATTTAAATGAGATTTGTTATATCTATAGATTGGACCAAGACCAACTTGACCGTGTACGACACGTGTCACTGTGGCAGTTAGTTTTGACGTAAGAAACGTTAAAAGTTGATTTTTGGTGGGTATAGGCAATGTGAGCGACGATGCAATAAATAACGGTCCCACCCTGCAAAGTTGGATACGATGCTGACGTTTCGTTTACACATTCATTAAGGTGGGACTAACGATTTGATACTGAAGAAAAATGTGGGTCGATTTCGGCATAATTGGGGACGGGTTACAGGATGACGCCCTCGACGTTTCGAACCGATGCCTCTAAATGGACGAAATCATCAGGAATTTTCTTAACTATGGATTGATTAGAACCAAACTAGGCACGTGGATAGAGGTACCCGAATGGAGTTCTCAGACCGACAGACGGAGACAGACGTTTCACTTCAAATATGCGCACATAGTGCATTTTGTAGATGCTATATTTTTTGATATCATGTCATTTAACTTCTTTTTATGTAATTCTTAAATGCCTTTCGCTTAAATAGAGATATTTATTTATATGACACTCCTTTTCTGTTAATATAATACTAGTTTCAGTATTATATTAATACTGAAAAGACCAACGATTCCATGATATCTTGAAAAAAAGATTATAATATAGTTCATAGTCCATGATCAAAACAAACTCTAAATAATCCAACGGTTTGTGTACGTTTTGTTTGTATATGTTTGGTCAAAACAAACATATTATGTATCTGTATATGTTTGGTCAAAACAAACATATTATATATATGTATATTCTATACTTATCTATGGTATCGATATTTTTGACAAAATAGACATTCTTATTACTATTAGTATACCTTAACTTTCCTTCTGGAATCGACGCCGCAATTGTAGGCTTGCAATTTTTGCGCGACTTCAGTAGAAACCGGTCTTTTGATCGTTCTGAGAACTCGCAGAATTGGCTCACAGTTGGTGAGAGCAATGCAATTCCCAGTCTTCCTATCCGGCGTAGTGCAGCCTTCATCATCGATGACCCAGTCTAAACAAAAACATATATTAAATCAACAAATAATAATCAATCAATAAATCATTCCAGCCTTTCAACACCTTTTCTGTGTATTTTTGTGTCACGAAACACGAAATTACATTTTTTAAGTTAAACCGAAAAATATAACTGAGAATGAATTATTTCCCACTTGTGTTTTTCATATTTTTAAATTCGTTTTTTTTTAATTTAATGCCTAACATTCATAAATCATATTATTAACAATCTTTTCATTGTTTCTAATTCAAATTCATGTTGACCTTTTGACTATTTTCATCATAAACATTATTGGAAATATTTAAATTTGGTTATTGCAAAGTGAAAGTATGTTTTTGATAACATTCACAAGAAATATATCTTGTAAAATGAAAATAATTATTAAGAGAACTATACAGCTAATTCTGAATATTTATTATTGAAATTATATTTGTTATGTGTTGTTAGTTTTTGGGATCTTATAAAATTAAAGGCAATTTTTAGATTATCTTTAATTACGTTTCTTATTATATTGTTCATTTTATATTTTATATTAACTTTTAGGAGAGGTATAAAATTCACTTTTAATATACACTATACACTCACCGGTACGAAAAACGGGCACCTTAAAATTTTCATGTATTTTAAAGTTTTATATATGTATAGTGTTCTAGTGGACCGATTTTGATGATTTTTAATGCAATTTGTAGCTAAATTATTTGACTTTTTAGTCTCTTTCTAAAAATAAATAAAAAAATAAAAATAAAGCTGTTGTTGAGATGAATCAAAAAAGAAACTATCGAGAATAGACGAGCCTAGATGCTAGATGATAAACTGATTTTTAAATTCCTTGATTTGTTAACATATTCCACAGGGTGTTTCAAACTTTCACCAAAATATTAACATGTTTTCCCTCGTATAATTGACAGATGAAAACTTTCATTTTTAATTTAGAAAGAGTTACTGAAAAGTCAAATAATTTAGCTACAAATTGCTTAAAAAATCGTCAAAATCATAGAACCAGAACCAAATCCAGAACAAAATATATTAAACTTTAAAATATGTACAGGGTGGTCGAAATTGGTCTGTTTTAACAGAGAATACCTATTTCCTGACTAGATAAAGCAAAACCGACATAGACGTCATGTGCTCGATTCCTGAGATACGTTTAATGGCGTAAGCCGAGAGATTTTTGAATTTTTTACCATTTTGAAAATTGCCTATAACTTTTTTATTTCGCGAAATAATAAAATTCTCTAAAACATTCTTTTTCAGTGCAATCCAGTGGCGTAGTCAGTTTTTTTCTATGTTTGCTATTTTTGTCAGAAATAATAAAAAATATATTTTTTTAAATGGAAATCATAGTTGGCTATGAACTTAAAAAAATGCTGCCATTTAACCCTTTCCAACAATATAAAGTTATGGGTATCTATTTTTAAGAATCAGAGAAATATTATTTTTTTTTATCTTTATATCGAAGCGGGCTTTGATTTTGTGTTAACCTATTTGCCTAATTATTTTTATCACAATTTAATATTCTATATGATTATTGATCTGCATAATTAAAGACTTTTGAAAAGGTAAATTAACATTCTATTATTAGTAGTAATGGTACGTATTTTTTGAGTGACAAATATAGTTTTCTAAAAAAAATAAAGATGATGATAAAGCACCTCCTTGTTGAATACACAATAAACATCTTTTGCGCACAGAGTTACAACGATTTATTAGGCGAACTGGTGTAATAAGTCCAAAAGCTTGCCTAGTAGCCTTCTGCAATTATTCTTTTCTCGTCCCAATGGTTCTTCCGTTATATATAAGATCTTTTAATTTCCCCCCTAAAAAAGTCGAAAGGAGTTAAATCGCAGGACTTAGCAGGCTAAGATATGGGCACCTTGTTCCAACCCAATTCTCTATAAATTCTCCATTTAATAGTTCAGTTGTAACCCTGGAGTTTTAATTGTAATTAGTAATACTAATATAGAATGTTGATTTACCTTTTCAAAAGTTTTTAATTATGCAGATAAATAATATAGAATATTAAATTGTGATAGAAAATAATTAGGCAATAGGTACACAAAACTAAGGCCCGCTTCGATACAAAGATTAAAAACCAAATAGTTCTCTCATTCTTCGAAATAAATGCACATAACTTGATATCGTTGGAAAGGGTTAAACGCCAGCATTTTTTTAAGGTCATAGCCAACTATGATTTTCATTTAAAAAATTATATTTTTTATGATTTTTGACAAGAAAGCAAGTATAGAAAAAAACTGAATACGCCACTGGATCGTGCTTAAAAAAGTGCCTTAAGAACGTTTTCACAGAATTTTATTATTCCGCGAAATACAAAAGTTATGGGCAATTTTCCAAATGTTAAAAAACTCAAAAAAACCGTATCTCAGTTGGCAGTGAAAATATCAACAGGGGGTTTACGCCATTAAACGTGTCTCAGAAATCGAGCCCATGACATCTATGTCGGTTTTGCTCTATCTAGTTTTCTCTTTTAAAACAGACCAATTTCGACCACCCTGTACATCAAAATTTTAAGGTGCCTGTTTTCCGTACCGGTGAGTGTACTTATTTTTTATAGATAATTTAAACCTTCATATTTTTTACAGATTTTTTTGTAATATTATTAGAAGTATTATATAGGGTGAATCCCAAATAAATGTATATATTTTAGGGGTGGTATTTTCCAACACCAAATAACGCGTCAATTATTTTTTTCGTTAAAAAATATGAAATATTTTATTTTTCAATTTTTTTTAAATTTTCAATATAGGTTGAAGAAAAACAGAAAAAAATCAGTGATGGTTCTCAAAATTTGAGCAAAAACTCTTTATTTTTTAAAATTTAAAAAGTAAAACAATTTTTGTTTTGGGCTCAGGGGCGGATACAGGAATTTATTTTAGGGGGGGCCCAAATGAAAAGTAATGTAGAATATGCTTTTCACGGCGCCATTTTTAACCCAAAAGCCTAATATTTAACCCAATTTAGAGACGTTAGGGGGGAGGGCCGGGTCCCATGCCCCCCCCCTCTGTATCCGCCACTATTTGGGCTTATTTGAAAAACGACGAAGAGAAAATATACTCGAGATCTATCAGCCTTGAAAAAAATTATACTTATTTAAGACTCGCCCTGTATAATTATGTTCCTAATCCTCCAAAGTCAATGAATTAATATTTAAAATATAATTAAAAAATTGCATGTTTGTGTAAAATCAGAAATATTTTAAACTAACCTTGCCTTTTTAATGACTTTAAAAAGAAATATAGAAATCTATTAAGATCACTAGTAATACGTTTAAAAAAACAAGATTGTCATCGAGACGAAATATTTGTTTTTTGTTTGAAAATTAATATGACTTAATTAATAAAATGAAGTAAATAATATATTTTATTTAATTCAATAATTATTGGATAAAATGTTTTAAATATAAACTTACTTGAATAACTCTGGTTGACAAACAAAACTAAACAAAACAGAGCGATCGCGTACGAAAACTGAAACATGATTACCCTGAGGTACTGTCTGGTACTCTTCACTAACCGACTTGGACTGGCGCAGTGTATCGCAGATCGAAGTATTTTCCGTATATTAATACGATTGACCTATAGCACGTAGCTACAGAAAAACCAAAAATAATTGAACAGCTGTCGAAGATTCATAAAACAGGTTCATATCTACCAGACAAGAACAACTATATTCCGTTGTTTAAACGAGAGAGAAAGAACTAACACTGTATGTTATAGAAGTATATTTGATTATATTCTTTTATTATTTAACGTTATATTTTATAAATAAATTTATTTATAAATGTGATAGTAGCGATGTCTGATAGTGGATTTGTTCTCGGAAAATCCAATGTTTTTCGCGGCCAGAGATATGTAAATACAATTAAAAAAGCAATGCTTTCTCATCAAAGTCTTGAACAATACAAAGTACGTTCAAGGAAAGTACTTTTATTTTTAACCCTGTATATAAAACACGTAATCAAGTTAAATCTCTGAATTATACTTGCGTGATTTTTAACTAATACATTTGTGTTTTTTAATACCTTTCGAATTGACGTTTATTTCTATTTTTAATATTGTGTGGTATTTTAAATTGCATTATTTTTATTTTACCTGATATTATGACGTTTGTACAGGTAATATTTACGTACATGCAAAGAAGGTTTTCTTACTAGAAATATTTAACACTGACACACACTGACTTGTATAATTGTTTTATTCTGGGAGGATTTATTATTATTATATCTTTCCAAGTAATAGCGTGTAAGAAAAAGAAAATATTTACAGAAAAGTTAACAGAATTAACTAATAAAATGAACAAGAAATATACAAAAGTGAAGGATTAAAATACAGGGTGGCGCACCTCATTCGCCTCGGTTGATTATACCCTTATTATACGAAAACAAAAAGGTGTAGAAACAAAATATTCTATGGGTATATGTGGAGAGGCAATGTGGCACAATCTAAAATTATTTTGAAATATACAGGGTGTTTCAGAACTAAGATCCATACCAAAGTTATATTTTTTCTTATGGAACACCCGGTATTTTATTTCATTTTTGGATTCTTGAGCCCAAAAAAAGGCATTTATTATAAGGGTTAAATATGTCTAAAATCTTTAGTTTTTGAGATATTTAAAGGTATTTAAATTTGCATGCTGCAATAGAATAGATTATTAACACCCTGTACGTTACTTTTCAGTATTAATTCTTGTGCTGAGCTTAAAGGTAAAAAAAATAAACTTTACAGAAAAATGTTATTGCTTCCTTAAATTTATACAGGGGTATCAAAAATTGCTGGTCTATTTTAAATATATATTTTACATAAAAACTTCGTTATTTCAAATACAATACCCTGTATTTTTTTAAATAAATCGAAGCAGATTCAAATGCTCTTTCAAACTATATTAGGGTTTCCTATACCTATCTAGTTCAGATTTTGAATAAAGACCAATTTTTCAAAAAAATGGCAACCAAAAGGGCTAGTGTCGTCATGGCATGTTTCTAGTGATAGCTAGTAGCTATTTTCAAAATCCAAATTAGTTTATGGACTTATTTAAATTTATACCAGTTTATGTTTATTTAATTTACCTACAAGAGTTTAATAAAAAATATTTATTAAATATGTATTCATTATTCTATCAAGAAAAACGAAGAAGTAATTCTTTGATTTATTTTACGATGAGTTGTAGATATATGGATTTTCTATAAAAGAGCCAATTACGGCAAATTCATTTTCTTCACTTCTAATGACAGGTTTCTGCCAAATAGGTTTTTTATAAACCACAACCACACTACCAGCTCTGCCAAATAGGACAAATATATAGTTTTTCAAGAGAACGCTTATCAGGAAGATTCCTATTTTGATATCTTTAAGCATAAGCCCTTGAGGCCAAGAAGCAATTAATTTTCCTCACAAAATAAAATCACTAGTAACCAAAGCTAGTAACATATCCATTCGTTCCGCCAACAGATACTGCTTTATTTTTCTTGATAAAATAATGAATACTTACTTATTAAACTATTGTAGTTAAATTTAAGTAAACTGTTATAAATTATATATATTAATGTCCATAAACTAGTGTTGACTTTGAAAATAGTTACTAACTGTCACTAGAAAATTGCCATGGCGACACCAGCAATCTTGATTGAAATTTTATTTAAAAATCGCTTTTTATTCAAAATCTGAGCTAGATAGGAATGGGAAACCCTAATATAGTTTGGAAGAGCATTTAAATCTGCTTCGACTTATTTAAAAAAATACAGGATGTCGCATTTAAAATAACGGAGTGTTTATATAAAATATATCCTTAAAATAGATCAGCAACTTTTGATAGCCCTGTATAAATTTAAGCAAGCAATACCATTTTCCAGTAAAGTTTATTTCTCTACCTTTAAACTCAGCATAAGAATTAATTCTGAAACGTAATGTACAGGGTGTTAATAATCTATTCTATTGTAGCATGCAAATTTAAATATCTTTAAATATCTCAAAAACCAAAGATTTTAAACAAACAACCCTTATAATAAAAGCCTTTTTTTGGGCCCAAGAATCCAAAAATGAAATAAAATACCGGGTGTTCCATAAGAAAAAATATAACTTTGGTATGGATCTTAGTTCTGAAACACCCTGTATATTTCAAAATAATTTTAAATTGTGCACATGGTCTCCCCACATATACCCATAAAATATTTTGTTTCTACATCTTTCCGTTTTCGCATAATCAACCAAGGCGAATGAGGTGCGCCACCCTGTTTACTACTAAACTACTAAAACGACTAAAATATACATCCTGAATAATGTAAGACCTACAAGAGACTTGAAACTGAAAGAGAACTTGTTGAAAGAAAAAAAAAATAATTTAATTAATTTTTAAAACTTTTAAAATTTCATATTTTTCTAGACATTTTCTGGAAAATTTAGAAAGTTTTTAATGCCGAAGCTATAAAACTTACCTATTGTATTTGTCCTCTTTCTATGTCTGCACCAAGTATGTCTGCACCTGCACCACTCCTATCCCAGTACTCCGCTCCGGTTTTTGCAGGTCCTTAATAGGAGTGAAACTGAACTGAATATAGTTCTTCCGGTTCTAGTAAACTCTATATGACCCAGAGAAGCTACAATTAAAATACCATTGTGTCATTGTCAAGTTCGATGTCACATTTTGTTTACAAAAATTTGAAGGTACCAAATAGATTAATTTTTGTAAAAAATAATTAGGAATTTCCCAACTTCTGAAAAAGTTATGATGGTTAGAGGGCATTTTGCTGGAAATAGTATTCTCGCTGTGTTAGATATGTTCGCAGCTCAGTCTCCGGAAAGCCTATACCGAATAAGTCAAGAGTTTAAACTTTAAAGAATAAACGAGAGGTTTGAAACTATTTTGAAACTAAAGGCACTTTACTTTTTTTGTACTTTTTTTATTTATTTATTTACGGAAAACCCCATTACATTACAAAATTTACAAAACAATATTAAAAAAAAGAAAAAAAAATGTCTTTTCTTTTTCTTTCACATCGTATAAACATACTTAAAAATATTAAAAAATAATACAAAAAAAAACAACAATAAATACTTATAAGAGAAGAAAGGTACAGTAAAAAGAAGAATTAACACACCTATCAATCACCACCCCCATTTCTAATCTTCCTCCTAAATGCCCAGTAAGAGTCATTAAAAATGTCAACATCATGAAAGCTGTTCAGAGAATTAAGTGCCCTTGGAATTGGAGAATGCTTTCCATAATTAGTACCGTGCAAAGGAATAAAGAACAAATCATTAATTCTCAATGGCCTAAATGGAACTTTGAAATAAATTTGTCTAAGTATCTCAGGGCAGTCATATACGCCATTAACAACCTTATAAAAAAAAGAAAGATCATAGATTAATCTCCTTTTGTCCAGAGTCTCTAAATTTAATTGGTCTAAGTTGATAACCCAAGCAGCATTTGGACGTCGGGACAACGTTGTGTCACGCGACCAAACGTCGGGGCGCAACGTCGGCACAACCTCGTGCCAACCCTAGTCTGCACTAGTTTGGAGAATAATTTTTGGGTCGAAACGACGTTGGATACCGACGTTGGCTAGAAGCCTAATTTAGTACAAACTGCAACGTTGTTTAAAATCCTAATTCACAGAAATACAAAACTAATATGGCGTCTAAGTCGCGTTTTATCCTAAATTGGGATAATTATAGTAAAAATATTACTTTTATGATTTAGTTAGAGACATATGTCAAATGGCAGTGAAGGAAAACAAAACAAAAGTATTTAAGTGTGGAGGATGTTTGAAGATCATAATTATTGAAACACTTTAACCGACTCTGTAACTCGTTACCCAAGGCAAAAAAGTTAAACGCAAACAACTTTATTGATAAATGTATTGTTTCTACTTTGAAAAATACTAATGGGCCTTAAAATTAAAGAAGTTTTAAAAATTTTCTTGATTTTTTTTTTTAGTAAAATGTGAATAATTTATTCGCAGTCGAAAAAATTGTTTCCGCGTGTTTTTTAGGGTCAAATATTTCAAGTTAACGTATTCAAAAAGCAGGAATTGCTATTTTAGGAACGAAACATTTTCTTATTTAACAACATGGCGGCTTTAACTTTGTTGTTTTGGAGATTAAGATGGAGTAGTTCGAGTAGTCGCATACTGGACTAATAAAGTCGCAGTTCGGCCTTAACAAGTAGTATACTAGTCGCAAGATTGCCTAATTTAGTCATCCTAGAGTCTAGCTTGTGCCGCCCTCTATAATCTAAATTAACGAGGGAGTGGATAAACTATCGGTAATATATGTCGATGTATATTTAAATTTAGTTTTATATGTACCTTTCTTATGTCCCATTTTAATTAAGTTTTTTTTATAAAAATAAAAACAGCACTGAACTATCTGACTGAACAGAACAATGAAGTGAAAATTTAAGATTTAAGGTTATGGTTCAATACAGTTGCAAAAAGGTAGTGACTCGACGTCCTACCAACGTAAGAGTAAGGAAATCTAAACAACGTTGGAATTAGTAAAACAGACGACGTTTGCATAACGTTGGAATAGGTCCTGAAACTGACGTCGGAAAACTCTATATTGTCCAACGTTGTAATTACGTTGTCCGAATCACCTAAAGATCACTTAAGCAAAAAAGATTACAAGACAACGTTTATTCGACGTCGCAGAAGCTTCCTACTTTGCTGTAGTACTAGTCCAACGTCGGCACAACGTTATAAAAACGTTTAAATTTATTTTAATACCCAAGGTAGGGAGCTAACTATTTTTTGTAACTAATCCAACGTTGTGATTAGTAAACATATGGTCGCAAGTCGTGAAAATGCTACTTGGGAATGTAACTATATTCTTGATTGTGTCTGAAAGCGCAATACCTTACAAACTTCTTTTGAACCCTTTCTATTGTTTTCTTAGATACATCGTATTGAGGATTCCATATAACAGATGCATATTCTAAAATTGATCTCACCAATGAGCAATATACTATCTGCAAAGCCCACACCGATAAGTCTTTACAGTTTCTCAATACAAAACCCAGTGTTTTTAAAGCTTTATTTGCAATTATATTAATGTGTTCATTAAAAGAAAGAGAACAATCAAAGCTTATACCCAAGTCCTTGACCAAATCCACCCGTGTCAAATGAACATGATTCAAATCATAATCAAAGAGAATCCCTGGTGATCTTTTTTTGGAAAAACTTATAACTGAACATTTACTAGCGTTTAGGGAAAGGCCGTTCACCTTACACCCAGTCACCCATTCTATCTAAATCTCTCTGTAAAAGTTGGCAATCATCAACACTAGAAACAGCCCTATAAATTTTCATATCGTCGGCAAACAACAAGCAGGAGGAATTACTAACACTCGACACAATATCATTGATAAATAGGTTAAACAGTAAAGGGGAACAATGGACGCCCTGTGGAACACCAGACGTCACTGAGATCTGTCTAGAAGTAAAGTTATTAATCTTAACTACCTGCCTTCTTTCGGTCAGGTAGCTATGGAACCAACCAACCAAATCATCACAAAAGCCAACAGCTCTCAGCTTCTCCAGAAGGACAACATGATTAACTCTGTCAAACGCCTTAGAGAAATCCGTATAGACGGCGTCCACCTGGTTTCCATTCCCTAAGGCGTGTAACAGAGCCGTCTGATATGAGACCAAGTTTGTAACAGTCGACTTACCATGGGAAAATCCATGCTGGCAGTCTGTTAATATGCCCTTACATTGCCTTATCTTGAAGTTTTGGCCAGCTTATCTAGAAGTTTTGGAATTGCCGACTGATTACAAATGCCTCTATAAACAACCCGTCCCGATCAAGGTTTCCTGTCTGGTATCTATTCAATCGATCCAGATGAACTACTTTCCTAGAGCTGCGTTGAATCCGGTACACAACATCATTTATCCTCTTGATGACTGTATAAGGACCTTCCCATGCTGGAGTTAACTTTGGGGACCTTCCTTCCTTGCGCTGTGGGTTATACAACCATACCCTATCGTCCTGTTGAAATCCCGTAGAATTAGCTCTGAGGTCGTAACGAGCTTTCATCCGGTCACTGGCTAGCGTAATCTTACTTCTCACGGCCTTATGAATTCCCAATAATCTTTCCTTCCTAACGATTCTTTCGAACGACAGTCCAACGTTATCTTGTTCCATTTTTCCTCCAGATCGAGTACTTGGTCCTTGTCTAGCTGCGCAAATCTTACAACGTTGACACCATTTCTTAACATCTTCACAATAATCCACCCAGTAAAAACGGTCTCTCAGCTTGCTCAGGGTCTTGTTTACCCCAAGATGGGCTCCAGTTTTACCACCATGAATTTCTTCCAATACCTGGGTGACTTTCTTCCTTGGTACCAGTAACTGAGTTGTTACGGTCCTGCCATCCGCACTTTCCCACGTGCGCTTTAACAATCCATTCTCAATCACCAGTGAATTCCACTGAGCCCAGAGAGCTTTGAAAACCAGCCCTCTGTCCGCAATATCCTGCGACGGTGGTCTCTCGCCGTTACCTTCCTTGAGCCGTAGTATTGCTCCGATGTCTGGATCTTCCATTTGATCTTTCCTCAATTGTAACGTCGTCCATTGTTCGTCAGTTCTCAGTTTAAAATTCTTTACTCTGATAGTGCTTTCGCGATGTTGCATTTTCTTGTCCAAGGTAGCTCGTCGTCGATCTAGGTCGTTGTCGATAATTTGTACCCGTCCTACACGGCACCAACGGTTTTCTAGTTTCCCGAACACAGTCTTCTTGGTATCACCAGGTATCATCACAATTTTCGATGATCTTTCTTCCATATTTCCTGGTCTCTTCTCTTTAGATACAGAAAATTCCTCATTTCCGATTTTCAGGATGTTTCTATGGTGATCAAACGAAAAACCATATTGACTGATCACATCCATACCCATGATAAAATCATCTTCAATGTCTGCCACTAAAACGCTATGCCGAAACTTCAAATTCCCTAACTCCAATTCCATGAAAGCTCTCCCCGTACAACGGCCATTTCCCCGTAACTGTACGTAAATACACTCTTCTTCTAAGAGGCATCATCTTCAATCCTTGCACTGAGTTAGTCCGCACCAACGATACCATAGCGCCTGTGTCCACAGTCATTCGAATTCTTCTACCATTGACCTTCCCGTTGATCACCAAACTGTCAGCGGTTTTTCCTAGACTCCTAACGGAAAACATCCTAGGGGCTCCGTTTTCTTCAGCCAATACTCGCTCATTAGTGTTGATTTCCTGGTGCCTATGTTCTCTCGATGGTAAACGGAATCGCATTTGGACGCGGCAATCCCGTTTGATGTGGCCATTCCTGCCACATCTATAGCAACTTATGTCCTGGGATCTTCCGATGTGCCGATGTTCTCTTAATGATGAACGGAATGGCATTTGGATGCGACAATCCCGTTGGATATGGCCATTCCTGCCACATCTATAACACCTAATATCCTGGGATCTTCTCTGGTTCTCTGTCTGGGTGTTGTTGACTCTCTTGTTCACTAGTAATTCACATAGTTTATTAAACATCTCCTCCAAACGTATGTGAGAACTCTTTGGCTGTTCCTCAACCGATACCGAGCCTATCTTCGGTTTAGGAATGGCGCTAAATGCAGCTTCTATTTCCAGCGCCCTGACGAGTACTTCGCTGCTGGTAGAAAATTGGGATATTTGCAGCGCCCTCTGCAATTCGTTGTCCCTCAGTCCGCTGATAAAGCAGTGAGCAGCCAGTTCTTCCCTAAATCCTTCCGGTGCTTCTGGATACGCTAGGTGTACCAGGCGACGTAAGGCTGCTTCGAATTCCTGCAGACTCTCTCCGGACCTCTGCAGGCGTGTCTTGATCTGTGCCTGGTAAAGTTGGCGTCGATGTTGGTCGCCATATCTTCTGTCCAGTGCAGCGACCAAAGTTTGGTATTCCTGCTGTAGGAATAGGGCTGCAGGAATAGTTTGCAGGAGTTCCAGGGCAGGGTCACGCAGCGCGATGACAAGTGCCGCTGCTTTCTCCTGGTCAGTCCATCCATTCGCAGCAGCCGCTGCTTCAAACTGGCGGTGGTACATCGTCCAGGTGGTTTGTCCATCGTAGGTCGGGGCCTTGAGGTTCGCAGTTCCATGAACGCCAGGTGTCTTTACTTGTACCTTGGTCTTCTGTAGATCCATCTCTAATTTTTCCATTTTCTGCTGAAGGCGTTCCTCAAGATCTTCTACGGCTTCTTGAAGGTGGATGTCTTGCCTTTTTTTCCAGTTCTTCAAAGTTCTTCTTAAATCGGTTTTGATCTTCTAATTTTTCTTTCTGGCGACGCACTTCTAAATCTTCAACAATTTTCTCCAACCGTACTTGTCTAATTTCTTGATTTTCAAGAATTTTCTGAAGCCGGTCCTGTTCTTCTTGTTTGTCGTGCTCTCGTTGAACTTTGAAATCTTCGAGAATTTTCTCAAGCCGGTCCTGTTCTTCTTGTTTGTCTTGTTGTCGTTGAATTTTCAAATCTTCGAAAATTTTGTCTTGCCGGTCCTGTTCTTCTTGTTTTTCTTGTTGTCGTTGTAATTTTTCCTCTTCCTTATCTTTACGTAGTCTTTCTTGTTCTTCTTGTTTTTCTTGTTGTCGTTGAATTTTCAAATCTTCAAAAATTTTGTCAAGCCGGTCCTGTTCTTCTTGACGGCGTAATTTTTCTACTTCTTTTTCTTCTGCTTTCTCTCTTCTCATATTCTCCATAAAATCGCCCAATAATTTGCTTACTTCTTCCATTTTCTTCGATTGCTCCCTTGTACCAACCATAAAAATACTCTGATTCGGTCTAAAAATCTTCCAATCCACTTAATTTCTTCTTAAAATCCTCTTGAATCGCACTTCCGACACCAATTGTTACGGATTCCGTGGGTCCACTATTTAAACTCACGATAAAATACTTAACGAATTTATTTGTTTCACTCTGTACACACAACTTATACTATTTACAACACAACTTATGCAACTACTATTACTCTAACGGTATTTCGCGGTACTTTCAAACTTCAAACTTCGGACTATCTTCAGACTTCAAACTTCAAACTTTAAACTTATCCAACTGTCAAAGCGCGGGCCTTATATACCCCCTGGCGGTTGTTTCTAGATTTTTCTAAAGAATTCTATAATTTTCTTTACTTTCTGGCGAATGCGCCAGGTTCCTCAATGCAAGCCGCGACTATCCAGCAGTACGCAGTTATGCAACCAGTAATACACCTTGACAATATGTATGTTAATCTTTATTAATATAATATCACACCGGAAAAATCTAGGGATATCATTTTATTAAAGTTAAAAATAAATGTTTTGAATAAACAACCACATATTTGTAGGCCGATTCTTTCTACTTCGATTGAAACGAAGTAGTCACACTAGTTATTTCTAAATTTGGGATATTTGCAGAAGTGTTTGTGCATTTTTTGTCAAATGTTTAAAAAGCACCTAGCATCAATTGTTCGAATTTAACCTGTACTGGCTATGTTTTTATGATAACTGGCCAGAATTCATTCAAATAGCTCTGTTTAGTATTAAACGACATTATGGAGCGTAGACATCTTAACAGAGACGAAATGCTAAGGGCCATGGGTATGCTCGAAGCTGGAATGCGCCAAATCAACGTAGCTAGAGCATTAAATACAAGGCAAGGTGTAATATCGCGATTAAGTGCACGCTACCGTGAAAGTGGTGATGTTGCAGAAAGGCACACAGGGCGACATCGCATTACTACCCCTCAGGAAGATCATTTTTTACAATTAAATGATCGACGCCGACCGACTCTTACAGCACCAGAGCTTAGTTTAATTCTCCAGGAAACACATAATGTAACCGTTAGTCCTGACACTGTTCACAATAGATTAAGAGAGGTCAACTTAAGAAGTAGACGCCCCTGGAGAGCTCAACCCTTAACGAGAGGAAATCGAGAAGTACGATATTTGTGGGCTCAAGATCATGTTCAGTGGTCGAATGAACAATGGGCCAATGTTCTCTTCACGGATGAGTCACGCTTTGGAATTCATCCGGATTCGAAAAGACTTAGGGTATGGAGAGAACCGGGAAATCTTATTCGGTTAGATCATGTTCAGGAAGTGCACCCTTATCAAGGTGGAACAGTTATGGTCTTGGGAGGAGTCCAGTTAGGCCGAAAAACCGATCTCGTTTTTCTTGAAAGGTTTCTAACAGGAATCACATATCGTGATTTAATTCTTGAGCCTGTCCTGTTACCTATGACCTATGCTAATGATTTTGGGAGAAACTTCATTTTCATGCATGACAATGCACGGCCTCATACAGCCAGAGTGGTAAGTGAGTTTATCAATGCTCATCAATTAAACATCTTACCCTGGCCGGCACAATCTCCTGACCTCAACCTCATCGAGCACGTATGGGACGCGGTCCAAAGAAGAATTTTGGGAATGCGTATGCCTCGTGAAACTCGTAGGGATCTGGTTCGGGCCGTGAATGCAGCGTGGCAGGCTGTACCTCAAGAAGAGATCGACAACGTGATCAGGAGCATGGAGAGACGATGTAGAGCTGTAATGAACAGTAGAGGACGCTATACCCTTTATTAAGTAAAAATGGTTTTATCTTTTTTTTAATTCACAGTTTAGAATAAAAAAAAATGTGTGTATTTTGAGTTCAATAAAAATCAAGGTAAATTTGAAAAATTCGGTAAATTTCGCATTTTTATTTCCAATACGTCCTGTAAACTATTTGTTTATTTTAATTTTATTATATCAGAAATGCAAATAATAAAATTACTGACGATGGCTGGATAAAATTGTAATATCCCTAGACTTTTCCGGTGTGTGTAGATACGTTTAACTAAACTGAAAGAGTAAATAAATAATTATTGCAAATTCCTTTATCACCATATTCCGAAGTATTTTCAATCAAGTTAAATGTACAAGTACAGAAGACAAAATATAAAAGGTAACTGAAAGTTTAATCAATGTTTACACCGATGGGCCAAGAAGAAAAGAAGGACCGGTTTGAGAAATAATTTACAGAATTTGAGAATTTACGATGAACGGACTATGGATAAAAAACAATAGTATCTTACAGAAGATGAAGTTAAGGCAGGCTATATCATGACAGTTAAAGAAATATCTCGTAGGAAGATTAAAAAGCTTGAATGAATTGAAGAATTAAACATAAATGGACTATAAAGACTAACGTTGGCAGGCTTTGCTATAGATGCCATAAAAATATTTCATAGATAGTTAAAAGTTTTAGAGTTTTTATAGATATTAGGTAGTTACTTTTAACCCTACGAAGGTATAAAATAACGACTTAAGTCTGCATGTACTTCCTTGATCACCTACTAACATACGAACAAGAAAGCGTTGAATAAGCTTAATGCCGGTTAATCCGACCTGGCTATTCTCAAAATGTAAGCATTTTTTTTCAGAATTAAGTTTATCAAATCGGTAATTTTCAATTACCAAAAAGACAATTGGAAAAAAGTAAATCGGTAATTTTCAATTACTTACACGTGCTTTGATTAAGGCTTGACTAAGGGTTGCAGAGCTTTAGTATTTGCCATAAAATATCGAGCAATTTGTTACAAAATCATATAAATTAAAGTAATCACAAAACTTCAATCTATTTCCTTATTGTGACGGAATTTTAAATTATGTCTTTATTTTCGAGAAAATTTAGTCCAAACATAAGGAATATTTTGTTGATGTTTGACCTTCAAAATCTTAAAAATAAATAAGTTGTCTAAAAATGTGCTACAATATATAAATAGTATAATCCTTTATCTTTAATTTTCTTCTTCATTTGTGTAAAAACACCTATCCAGTTTTACATAAAGCAATTAAATGCCGAACGCTTATTTTCCTACTTTTTCGGGCTAGTGAAATGGACTCTCAAGAGAGACAAGTATTAATAACGGTAGGGAAAAAACAATATAACAATTCTTGTCAATATTTTATTATAAAATATTTACCTAAAAATATTTTTTTACATAAATCTTAAAACTTTATATTATCTAAAATTAAGGAATGTATTTAAGAAATATTGTGAATATTAAATAACACATTTAACCATAACAGTACTTAAGTACACCGTAATATTTTTAAAGAAAAATTAAAAAATTAACGTAAAAAGGTGGCACTTTTTAGTCATCACCATTCATAGACATTTACTATTATAATGATTGAATGTCTCATCAATTCAAAGTAGTTTTACATTTTGAATCTACGTCAAATACTGTATTTATTGGAATACTGTATGATCGAATAAGAAGATATCGTGGGCGTACAGCGAAAATCCACTAAGTCACATTTTTGGTTGAATTGGATTAAACACACCACTATGTCCAGTTTTTCACGGTCTTTAACATGAAAAACCCATTAAGTCCAATTTCGGCATCCTTATATTATATCACAGTAGTTGCAGAAATAATATTTTATTTTGAGTTATAATATACTCTGAGTGTATCTGTCACTGTGGTTATTGATAAGGACAGTGAATTATAAAAAATAAATACACTCAAATAACATAATATTTCTTTGCCTATGATGCAGATTCTATTTAATCATACATTATTAATAAGTTTATCTTATATAGTGGAAGTTTTAGTTATACAGGGTGGTCCGAATTGTATTCCGGAAACTTCGGCAGCATATTCTGCAGATAAAAATAAGTAAAAAAGTTCGTATAAATGTATGTCCCAAAATGCTTAGTTTCGGAGATACAGGGTGTAGAAGTTTCATTTTTATTTCGATTTTTTCCAAATAATCTCTAAAGAAACGTCAATATTTGGATGAAAATTGGTGGATGGGTGTTTTTTGACATGAGAAATTTGATTTTGATGTCAATATGACTCCCATTTGTTGGTGGTGCCACCTATATGTGTTTTAACTGTTTTGAAGAGTAATAACTTTTCGTCGGTACCTGTATAAAACTACTAAGTAAAAAAATATACATTTGCGACTTTTTTTACATAAAAAAGGTCTCTTGGTAAAAATCGCTACGAGTAATGGTTTTCGAGATATTTGGAATCGAAATTATCAATACTGTCATCATTGACTGAATACTGTCATTCATTGACATAAATTAAACATGTTAACTAATTAGTAATTAGTAATTAGACTGAAATCATAAATTTGAAATCTTTTTGTGTCAAAAGTTCAAAAGAAATTGTTTGATCATCATTTTTTCGCAGAAAAACTTATGATTAATTTAAAAAAATAAAAATTTATTATTTCAGTCAAATAACTATACTCAACGTGTGCTTATTTTTTGTCAATAATGACATGTATTGACTATTTCCATTCTAAATATCTTGAGAACGGTTGCTCGTACCGATTTTTACCAAGAGACATTTTTTACATAAAAAGTGATGAAAATGTATATTTTTTTAGTCAGTGGTTTTATACAGGTACGGTCGAAAAGTTATTACTCTTCAAAACAGTTTAAACACATGTAGGTGGCGCCCCCTACAAATAGGAGTAATTTTGACATCAAAATCAAATTTCTCGTGTCACAATACTCCCAGATACCAATTTTCATACAAATATTGACGTTACTTCAGAAATTATTTGGAAAAAATCGAAATAAAAATGAAACTTCTACACCCTGTATCTCCGAAACTAAGCATTTTAGGACATACATATATACGAACTTTTTTACTTATTTTTATCTGCAGAATATGCTGCCGAAGTTTCCGGAATACAATTCGGACCACCCTGTATAGTTAGAAGAATCTGATTTCATTGATACATAAAAATGTTTTTTGATGTTTTAGTATTGGCTCTTAATGATGGATGATTGTTCCAGAACAAAGTGATGAATCTAGGGTTTTATGTTATCTAAAATCCATGGTAAATAACTGGCAACTCTAGTGTAGATCCCCGGTTGTTCCTCGGTTCCACATTCGCTAGGCCCAAATGACACTATACCGTACTGTATGAATCTGGGGGTGCCCTGTATGAGTCCTGCGTACATCATGGGTCCCCCGCTGTCTCCCTTGCAGGAATCCCGACCCCTGTAACCTCCTGCGCATATTTGCTGTGACGTCAGAGTGGTAAAGCTCTTGTACAAGTTCTTGCAACTTTCTATAGGCAGGACTGGTATAGAGGCCTTGAGTAGAACCGAACTTTTGAGCCCTAGAAAAAAATCAGAACTTATTATTATCAAATTTGGGTTGTACAAAAACTAAAAGTTGTATTTTTCTTCTCTATTTTAAACGGATCGCCTTGTATTTTGTTTTTGTATCATATTGAAACGAAATTTTGTTTAATCTTTTAAATTTTAATTTTAATAAGCACTTTCTATACCTATAGCCGATATTTAATGAGAAAATTTCGTTTTTTAGAAATTATAAGACAAAATTTGTCTTTCGTTTGTTGATAATATGGCAACATAGGTAGTAGATTAAATTTACGAGATAGAAAATCCAGAAAAAATCAGAAGGTTTTAGCAAAAAATATATTTTTTTAAATTTCAAAGTAAAATAACTGGGTTATTTTGGATTTATTTGAAAAACGGTAAAGAGAAAATGTTTCTTTTATCGAAATCCACCAGCCCTGAAAATATTTGCACTTATTTAAGACTCACCCTGTATAATTACTGTTAATGTTTAAATGTACCTAAGTTATGAGATGTCGGGTATTGCTTGTCAAAATTTTGCCGATATTTTTGAAATTCATGACTGATGTGCGTGTTAATGTTTCAAAGTTCCTAAGTAACTAAATAATTTTTTTTTTGGACATATTGTATACATCAAAAACTGGGATCAACATTAGAAATATAAAACATTCAAGAAGTATACTAGGAATTTTACATAGTAATTAAAAATGCAATAATATATAGGGTGTTCTTTTTAAAATAGTCAAGTTAATATTTAGTTTCGGTACAAAACTGCAATTTTGAATATATTTTAGCAGTATTATTGTCCCTAGTGATGGTTAGTGGTCTGTGTGTGTTAAATTTTCAAACTCCACTAAATGCACGTTTTGAAATATAAATCGAAATATTTAGTTTTTTCCCAAGATACATCCTGAATACTAAAGAAATTGGAATTTGTATCTTTTTAATTTTTATCTGTAACTAATAAATTATGATTCTTTTGAAATTATTTTATCATTAAAGGATATTTATTAGATGTTACCATTGAATGATATAATGTGTCTATGAAAAACAAGCCTGCTGTGTTCCATGTCTCAGCGTAAAATACGTTCTGATAATATTATTGCAGTAATTTATTTTGCCACATAAATAGTTTACATTTTTTTATATGTTGCGTCTTTATCATAAGTATTTATTATAGCATTTAAAAGCGCTAATTTAAATTACTCATTTCATTTGAATTTTACATTTCATAATACCGGGTGTTTTTTAAACTGCCTCACCCAACTCTTTTATTTTTCCAAGTAAAACTATAATATTTCGTATGATGGCAAAAATCTGGATTGATTGACTATTTAATTAATTTCGGTTACTACCCCTTTCACCAGAAATTATTACAATCTTTGATTTTCAAATGGTCCCCTGGATATTTTTTACTTTGACATATCATATGTCAACTTTTGACATTTTGAATTAAAATAAACTTTTATTTTAAATTTCAATGTAGTGTTGTGATTGTGTTAAAATCATTAATTTTTATCGATGAGTCTTGGAAAAATAAATTTGATCGTTAGTGATGTTTTTCGTGTTTTTCCTGGACGGTTAAAAAACACCCAAAAGTATTTTTAATCATAACTCATTTTTTTTCAAATGGAACGATAGTGACTCATTAGCATATTTGAAAAAAGATTTTTTTATGAATGAAAGTTGATTCTCACTTATCCCTTAACTTTTTCGAAGCCATCGGAAACAACGTTGTCATGTTCTTACATTTGTACCAGGTCTGTTAAAATTTTGCTGATATTTATTTATTCTTTCGCCTCTTAATTAAATCTATTACCTTTTTATATACAAATTTTTAAAATAAAATTTTCGTAATGATATAAGTCGTACAATAAAAAGTATGAAACTGATATGGAACAGAAGCTTACGCATAGCGCCAATACAATTAAAAAGACGGAACGGATATGGAATGGCTATGGAATGGAAATGGAAGGTATAGTGAAAATCAACCTTTAAATGTAATCATGGAAACGGTACGGAAACGGAACAGATAGTGTGAATTGTTCTATTCATTTATATGATATAATATTTTACGTAAATGGAAAGGAAACGGAAAGTAGCCGATACGGAAGGTATAGCGAGAAAATCAACCTTAATTTAGTATCACATACTTAGTATTTCGAGCCAAATTATTATTACGTTTATTGCCTTGGCACTCTAGATTGAAAGCTGAAATACTTATTTACAAGCGAAAATGTCAAAAATTGACATATTCGTACAGAATGCCATGTTCTATCAAATAAATATAGCAAATAAAAAATACCGAGAATACCATTTAAAAATCAAAAGTTGTAGTCATTTTTCTAAAAGAGGAAGTGACTGAAACTAACTGAATACGTTAGTCAATCTTAATTTATGTAAGTACACTAACATACCAAATCTCTTTTTAGTACCTATCTGAAAAAATAAAAAAGATATAGGAGTGAGCTACTTCTGAAAACACCCGATAGAGTTTAATTTTTTTTTAAATCCAATCAACAGTACAAATTATTTTCATTTAAAATATTTTTGACGCCTATTATGAGGCTTTTTTTTCACTCGATCACATTATTTTATATATTTATAATATTACCGTTGATTGTAAAAATAAGATGCGCAACCTTATGGGTGATTTTGTGGCACAAAACCTGTCCGAGATGTAGCTGGCGTTACCGTCAACCTGTCCGAGAATTCCGAGATTTAGTTTAGCTCTGTACCGCTGCGCGCTGATAGTCGTTTACAGAGCAGCAGATAAAGAATACTGTGCCGTAGTTCTGCTCTCAGTCGACAGAGTAAATAAGGTTTCCGGAGACAGTGTTGCCAGAACTACTGATTAATCCGTAGATGTACGGATTTTGGGTACAGTACGTTAATAATACTGATTTTCTATCATTAAAAAATTTAATTTAATATTATATGATTAAAAAAAGAACGGCGTTAGAGTTGGCTTGGAAATGAAGACGCTGTTATTACATATTTTAGATATTATTGTAAATCTCAATAATCAATAATCGTAATTTTCAAGCCAACTAAACGACTTTTTTCGATTATTTCCTCTAATTAGAGGAAATAAGTGTTTTTGCGTTGATTGCAGAACGATTAGTGTCTCCACCGACAGTACTTGAGACGTAAGGGGAAATCAAATCAGCCTTGTCACGAATTCGCCCATTAGGTTCCGTATCATCCCAATTCTCTCAGTCAACGATATTACCTTCTTCAGTCAGACCCCATCCGGAAACTATGGCAAATTTGCCTGTTAGATCATCATTCATTTCTTCAATAGGCAGACATATTGGTTGTACGTTTCCTGTAAAAGAAACAAAATACAAAATAGAGATATTTATTTAATCACTGAAATGTTTTAGGTATCTGAGTTTTTTAATCATTATTGTCAGAGGGTGTACAGGGTGTTCCATTTTTATGTATTTTATGGGGTTTCTCGTTTAGGAGTAGATGCAAAGATGCGGTTTTTACATCACGTGCTGCTTTTTTATGAAGGTAAAGATGCCACACGCAGATCTGTTCTAGCCCTCTTAGTTCCTGAAATACAGGGGGAATTTGAAATTGTTGACCTTATTCGTGGGAAATTCTATTTTTGAAAGTTGACAACACTGTATAGAGTATATATTATATTTTTATATAACTCATAAGAAGGCAAACAAGATACAAGTAGATAATATACATTAAAAAAACATATGTTGGAGTCATATTTCGAAAATGAAAGCTCACAGTGAAAAACTGCGGAACTCAGTCTTCGCCTATTCGATAAGTTATAAGATATCCCGACAGCGTTGCCAGAGACTTTTCCAAAATTGTACTATTCTGTGGTAAAAATGTACCAGATTTTGATCGATTTGATCGAAAATGTACCAGACAAATCGCGCATCAGTCAAAGTCGTCTCGGCACTGTCAGCCACAGATAGAAAAAGAATTCTTGGCAGGGTTGGCAGAGTATAGTTTGACTTATATTTGATAGAGGGCGATACCGGCGATGTAGAAAACGAAATTAGTGATGAGCGGTATTAGGAAAAATTATCGATTTTTTTGAACTTTCGATATTTGGAGTGTAATTTGCCGATTTTTATTCAGAAAATTATTGTTGTAATCAATGTTTACTGTTAAAAAATGTACCAGAAATGTAAAAAATGTACTTTGGTACAAACGGTTCCAAAATGTACCAGATCTGTACAAATGTACCAGCTCTGGCAACGCTGTATCCCGAACCGAGATACAAGGGGAGTCGAAAAATGCAACAATTTCGAATTCGTCCTGTGTTTCAAGAATTAAGATGGCTACACGAACTGTAACACACGAAAATGGAACACCTTGTACAATCTCCTTACCGTAACTGAAATCGGCCTCTGATGTCAAACGTAGCAAAGCTATGTCGTTGTCGAATGTTTTAGGGTTATATTTCTGATGTGGTATGACGTTTTCGACGTAAAAATCCTGAACAGGTGCTGTACAGTAGTTGCTGTCGCAGTCCTCTTCGGAGTTGCTTCTATCATATTCGCCCAGTCTAACTCCCGTTCTGAAAAAATACATTTTTGACTTGTAATTTTTTTACATACAGGACATTGTTAAATTTGCTGCAGTCGAAGTAAAATCATATACAAAAAAAAATTGTTAGATAAAAATATCTAAATATCAGGTAGGTACACATAATAAAGCTATACTAAGAATTATCTATAATTTTATAATAAAATCAGGAATGTGTTATATGATTGGCAGGATGTTTTGTCAACTACACTAAAATAAACTTTCGTTGTATAAATCGCCAAAAATTTCCCGAAAATATATTTTTCTTTCTGCTTTTCATCGATTTTATGATTATTTAACATCTATTTTTGATGTAATTTTATAAACTAATAAATGGAAAATGTTTATTTTTCGTATAAGCGCCAACATTTTTCATTTAATATTCTTAAATAACGTAATAAAATCGAGAAGGTTCTGAAAAACTTAGATTTATGTTGATGACATTTAAATTTTAATCGATGACATTTCCTATATAAATTTACATATAAAACGACAGCGATCTTTATTTCATAGCCATCGCTGACGCCGTTTTTATTCGATCATACGGTATATGAATTTAGTTTACTTACATGTTTGAATTATGAACGCAATGGGCTGCTGTGAGTACATATCTATTGTTGATGACAGTTCCTCCGCATCTAAATTCGACCTCTTCATCTAAAACAAAGCAATTTTGAATAAAACAAAAGCTCAATACTGAGGGGTGTCTCACTTGGGTAAAAACTGTATACAGGGTGTTACAAATTCGAGGTACGAGCATTAGTATCTCGGTAACCGTAATAGATACGAACATGGTTAAATTGGGGCAAAGTTGCACATTGGGATGTTCACCAAGTTGCCATCAAAAAGTTTTAATAATTTCAAGGATTGCTGAGTTTTTTGAAAAAAAAACGTATTTTTTTGAAAATGAATATTTTACTTTTTCCTGTCGTTACTTTTAAGATAATCAAAAAAACTAATTGCACATTCTCATAGCTACTTTATAAGGGCTATCTGATAGTATTTTTAGATTTTCAAATTAGCTGATAATTTGTGAGATACAGAGGACAACTTCATTTTTTTAAATACGGGCCTGCATTTTTTATTTCAGATTTTGAAAGAACTCGGTCTCCTGAGTACAATGATATGCCACACTTAATTTTTTTTTTGTTTCGGACATTTGAACACAATTTATTTAAACTAATTTCAAGTCCGGCTCTGTTTTTTTTAATATTTTATCTATTCATCGTTACAATATTGATAAGCTTTCGAACTTAACAATGACGTGGGGTAAAACATTGAATATGGAAAGTCAAATGCAATAAAATAATAAAAAATAATACACAAATTAATACATTACTTCACGTCATTTGTAAAAGTGAAATCAATACTTCTCAACATTTACGATAAAGAGTACAAAATGCATTCGGAAGTATAAGAAGAAAGTTCAAAGAGCTATAAATAAAATTGAACGAGAAATAAATTTGTGCAATAGGGAGGGTGCGGCAACCCTTTCGAACATGTAAAGCATTAGAAACTAGTTTGTAGAAGTTGATTTATTTATGATAATTACGATAAATATTACGCATCACAATAAAAAAAGTTAAAAATAATATCTTTAAATTGCCGATCTGGATATAATTTATTTGAATCTTCCAATTGGCTCGATTTTCCTTATTCAATGTTAATTAGCGATCAATATTTTGTTGCGATGAATATAACCAGATTAAATAATTTAAAAAACCACAGTCGGACTTGAAATTATTTTAAATAATAATTAAATAGTTTTGTTGTTGTTAAGGTACCTAAAACAAAAAAGTATAAAGTGTGGCATATCATTGTACTCAGGAGACCGAGTTCTTTCAAAACCGGAAATAAAAAATGTAGGTCTGTATTTAAAAAAATTAAGTTGACCCCTGTACCTCACAAATTATCAGCTAATTTGAAAATCTAAAAATACTCTCAGATAGCCCTAATCAGGGCCCTTATAAAGTGGCTATGAGAATGTGCCATTAGTTTTTTGATTTTCTTAAAAGTAACGACTATTAATTTTCAAAAAATCAGTTTTTTCCAAAAAACTCAGCAATCCTTGCAAATTTTAAAACTTTTTTAATGGCATCTTGGTGAACATCCCAAAGCGCAACTTTGCCCCAATTTAACCATGTTCGTATCTATTACGGTTACCGAGATACCAATGCTCGTACCTCGAATTTGTAGCACCATGTATATCGTCGGCTTTATGACGAAAAGGCGTATCTCGATTTTGGCTACTTTTCAGGAGAGCAATTTAAAGAGAATCACTTACATTAATTTGGCCAATAAATGTAAAGTCTTTAATTTTTTAATAGTGTTTTTGTATTAACACTTAAACGGAGACATTGAGGAAATATTCTGAAGATAAATTGAGCGTAACTTCTAATAAATAATTTATTTTTAGTTGTTTAATAGAGATAGGCCTTTTTGTTATAATAATAATAAATTTATTTCCGAACGAATAGTACACATACGCCCATGTAAAATAAATTTAAAAATGATGGTAAAGTGTTCTTAATAAGGAAAAAAAAATAATACAATATTCACATTATGGAATTACATACAAGAAAAAATCTGAAAATCACCAAAAATTCACCAGAAACAAATATTTTTAAATACTTTTATTCGCGTTGGATTAGATCAACTGAAATCAAAGACAATTTTCATTCCAGAAGCAAAGATAATAATCAATTAAAATATAATACTCTTATCTAGCTTATTTTAATAATATTGTTTTTTATACAAAAATACATATTTTAACTAATATATTTTTAGTAATTATTAGTTAATTGAGGGCATTAATACAGGGCATTTAAACTTACGGTCCATTTAATAAAAACCAAATTAAACAAAAACAAAACACATTTCTTCATTCGTGCCTTTATGATACAAATAACTGTGTAGTAAAGCTTGATTTTCATGCATCCGTTGTCCGACGATATGTTGATACGATATTAATTTTATTGGTTGTATTTAAAGGCTTCGATTGGTTAACCGTTTCTAACCAACCGAAGTCTTTAAATTCAACCAATAAAATTAATATCGTATCATCGTATCGTCGGACAACGGATGCATGAAAATCAAGCTTAACACATTCTGTTTTCCCTGTTCAATGATAACAAATTCGACTTCCATTCTACCTGTTTATGCTGGATGATGATAGGCACAATAAATAAAATTTTCCAAACATTGGCAGGGATGACAATGCCAATGACCTGACAATGATGAGATGAAAATTATTGTATTTTTCGGGCAAGTTTTTGGTTCGCTAAAATGTTCTTAGAGAAATTATGATTTCGGGAAATTTTCCATTAGGGCAATTTTCGTCTCGCTGTTTTGCTTTCGATCAATTTTCCTTCGGCCAAATATTCTCGGACAATCTCTTGCATACCCGATACAGCTATATGCAGAGTCATTCTAACAATGGTTTTTGGCAAAAAAACAGACTCAAAATCAATTAAAAAAAATTGCCGACCTGGATATAATTTATTTGAATCTTCCAATTGGCTCGATTTTCCTTATTCAATGTTAATTAGCGATCAATATTTTGTTGCGATGAATAAATATAACCAGATTAAATAATTTAAAAAACCACAGTCGGACTTGAAATTATTTTAAATAATAATTAAATAGTTTTGTTGTTGTTAAGGTACCTAAAACAAAAAAGTATAAAGTGTGGCATATCATTGTACTCAGGAGACCGAGTTCTTTCAAACCAGAAATAAAAATGTAGGTCTGTATTTAAAAAATTAAGTTGACCCTGTACCTCACAAATTATCAGCTAATTTGAAAATCTAAAAATACTCTCAGATAGCCCTAATCAGGGCCCTAATAAAGTGGCTATGAGAATGTGCCATTAGTTTTTTGATTTTCTTAAAAGTAACGACTATTAATTTTCAAAAAATCAGTTTTTTCCAAAAATCTCAGCAATCCTTGCAAATTTTAAAACTTTTTTAATGGCATCTTGGTAAACATCCCAAAGCGCAACTTTGCCCAAATTTAACCATGTTCGTATCTATTACGGTTACCGAGATACCAATGCTCGTACCTCGAATTTGTAGCACCCTGTATAGTATGTCCCCGGATTATCATTACAAAAGGAAACAATTTTTTATTATTTGTTATTATAAAAATGTTGTTTGTTTTTATTGACATTTTGACAAAAATGCATTATTCATAAACATTTTTGCTTGTTCTAAAATGGTTAATCCTTTTCATTTATATTTATATATATATGTTCCCGTCATCCTTTCGTGGGACATAGGGCTTCTAAGAGATGTTTCCATCTGATCCTATTCTGAGCTGTCTGTTTGATCTCTCCCCATGTTTTCCCGACCTCTTGGGCTTCAGAGATTACTGTTCTTCTCCAGGTATTCCTTGGTCTTCCCCTGGCATGTCTTCCCTGTGGATTCCATTCAAGTGCCTGTCTAGCGATATCTCTGTGGGGTCTGCGCAAAATGTGCCCAATCCAGCCCCACTTTCTTTTCTTAATTTCGATATCTATTCGATTTTGTGATGTTCTTCTCCACAGTTCTTCGTTGTTAATTTGATTGGGCCAGAAAATTCTCAATATTCTTCGAAGACACTTGAAGAGCTGGACTTTAGTTTTTTTGCTATATATAGAGGAGTTCCACACAGGTGTAAGCATGCCAAAAGCTCTTTGTGCCTTCAAAATCCTTTCCTCCATATCTTTCTCTGTGCCCCCATCGCTGTGAACCATACTTCCCAGGTACTGAAATTCATCAACTCTTTCGATGGCTCGGTTGGAGAGGTATAGATCTTGGTTGTTGGGAGTATTTAACCTCATTTCTTTTGTTTTCGCCACGTTGATTTGAAGACCGACATTATTAGCTTCCTCTTGGAGTCTAAGAAGTTTTTGAGACATATCCTAATGTGAATGGGAAAAGATGCATAGATCGTCTGCGTAATCCAGGTCTTCTAGCCTGCTTAAGAGTCCCCATTGTATCCCTAGTGGTTCTTTAAATGCTCTATTTAGTGCTACATCCAGAACGATGTTAAAGAGTAGCGGCGAAAGTATACAGCTCTGTTTTACACCTACTGCAATAGAAATTTTCTCCCCCACTTAACTTTTATGTAATACACAGCTTGTAGCATCATGATAAAGCATTTTAATCATGTGGATTATTTTTTCGGGTATTCCTTTTTCTCTCAAAGCTTTCCAGATGGCTATGTGTTTTATAGTATCGAATGCTCTTTGAAAATCCACGAACACCATGTATAATGGCGATCTGAACTCTTGAGATTGCTCTATTATTATTCTGAGAGTATTAATTTGGTCGATACATGATCTTTGAGATCTAAAGCCTACTTGTTCTTTTCTCAAAGTCGGTTCAAGGGCATCTGATATTCGTTTTTGGATGACTGTAGCAATTATCTTGTTAATAGTGTTAAGTAAGGTAACGCCTCGTCAGTTCTTACACTGGGATAAGTCGCCCTTCTTGGGTAGTTTTACAATAAGTCCTTCTTTCCACGTTGACGGGATATGTTCTGTTTCCCAACTGATTTTTATTATTGTCTCTAGTAGCTGTGCAATGTTTTCTGAGTGTATCTTAAATAGTTCAGCGGGTATATTATCAGGACCTGCCAGTTTTAAGCTGTGATAATGCTTGCTTAATTTCTTGAATCGATGGAGCACGTGTTGCGATTCTAGATTTGCAGTTCTTTGTTGAAGACGTTGGTACCTCATCAATATCAATATCAACATCATATATTTCCTTCTTTATCTTTCACTATGGGACATTCCCTATTAATGTTTTTATTGGCAAGCGTTTTAGTAGTGCGATAAAGTGTCCTGGAATCATTTATTTCAGCTGCCATTTGAGCTTTTTCTGCAAGTTCTTCTGTCCACAAGCGTTTATCTCTTCTTGTTGATCTCTTCACTTCCTTATTCTTTGTGCGATATTGCTCCTCTAGTGTTCTTGTTTGTGTGCTGTGGCCTGCTTGTAGTATTTTTTCTTTAATTTCTTTTCTTTCTTTAATCTTTTTCCATGTCGTATCTGAGATCCATGGCTTTTTAATATGTCTCTGATATCCGAGGTTTTCTTCGGCAATCTTTTGAAGGTTTTCTTTCACTTCTTCCCATTTCTCTTCTATATTTACAGTTGAATTATCGATGTTTATTTCTTCTATCTGCTGCTTTATTTGGTTTTGAATGTTAGGAGAAGCCAGTCGACGAAAATCGAATTTATGTCTTAGCGGTTGTGTTTTCCGAATCTTTGCAATTTTTAATTTTATTTGAGCAATCAATAGGTAATGATCACTGTTAATGTCTGCTCCTCTGTACGCTCTTACATCAAAAAGTGAGTTTCTCCACTTCCGGCTAATTAAAAAGTGATCAATTTGGTTTGTTGTGTGCTCATCTGGCGATTTCCATGTAGCTTTTATATATATTTTTTTAATACTTTTCCATATTTCCCCATACGGTTTTAGAGAAAATTATAAAAAAAAATCCTATATAAAAATTAGAAGGCGTTTCTATGGTAGGTACATAATATAATTTCGATTTCATTCTTTGGTAGAAGGTTGTTATTAATTTTGATTAACCTCATATTTTTTTGCTACAGTTAAAGTATCACACTTTTTGATAACTATTATCACACTTTCTGTAGCATTGAACTAAATAAATTTTTTGCTTCTTTAACATTTTAAAACAGCAAAAAAATATGACATTAATTAAAATTCTAACAATAACAAACTATCAAAGAATGAAAACGAAATTATTTTACCATAGAAACGAATTTTGATCTTTAGAGCTTAGAAGAAAATCAACTGTATTTTCATGTTCTTTTTTAATTTTCTCTAAAACGGTATGGAAATTTGAAAAAGTATAAACGGAATTACCCATTTTAGAATAAGCAAACATTTTTATGAAGAATGATTTTTTCTCAAAATATCATTAATAAAAAAGTTATTCGTCTTGTAAAGACAATCCCGGGACATACTGTAAATATTTTGTTAAGAAGCTGAACTTTATTACAGTTACATGTTATATGATCATCATAAAATATATTTGCTGTAATATATTACCTGGAGATCCATATGCCACTAGTACCATCCAAGGAAATTCTTCTATATTTGTCCCTTTTCCATTGGTTATTCTGGAGTTTGCTGAAATGGGTCCACAAGTGTCCTTGGGCAACAGGTGATAGTTTCTGTGTTTGGAGAGCTTATGTTTGAGACCTTTGAACATTTCTGGCAGCCTTTGTACTTTTTTTACTGACGTTGGCCTGGGCGTCGTACTTGTTGTAGTAGTACTGGTTGCCATGCTTGATCCATAATAACACAATTATGTTTCATATTATTAGAAGGAGAAATAATTAAGCATAGAAGCTGTTGAAAAAAAAAACAAGAGTTGCAGGGGCAGTGATTAGAATTAAACACGAGAAAATAGAGTAAAACTTAAATTTATTTTAAACTAGTGAAAAGATACAGTTCCTCTTATAAATGCTAGACAACAACTAACTATAGTCTTAAAATAGCCAGAGATGTCGTGTTTTTAGAAGACAAGCTCTCAGATGGCTCATCAAGGATCTCTACTGCACCCACTACACCAGAGGTTATTCCGCTGAAGTTATCAGAAGACAGTGACGATGAGGACCTTCAGCCGCTGCTGAGTTGTCATCACCGTCACTGTCTTCTGATAACTTCAGCGGAATAACCTCTGGTGTAATGGGTGCAGTAGAGATCCTTGATGAGCCATCTGAGAGCTTGTCTTCTAAAAACACGACATCTCTGGCTATTTTAAGACTATAGTTATTTGGGTCTAAAAGCCTGTATCCAACACTTGTCTCGGAGTACCCAACGAAAATATACTCTTTGCTCTTGTCGTCAAGCTTTTTTCGTTTAGCATTGGGTATATGAGCATAGGCACGGCATCCAAAAACTCTAAGGTGCTTTAAATCTACCTTTTTGCCTATCCATTTTTCTTCTGGTGTTGCACCACGTATTTTCTTTGCTGGTGAACGGTTCAGAAGATACACAGCTGTATTTGCAGCTTCTGCCCACATTTGTTTTTGGCTATTTGAATCATCCAGCATTGAACGTACTTTTTCAAGTATTGTTCGATTGTAGCGCTCTGCTACTCCATTCTGCTCTGGAGTGTAAGGTACTGTCAGCTCATGCTTAATGCCACGACTTTGAAGAAAATTTCTTAATCGTTCATTACAGTACTCTCCTCCATTGTCGGTTCTCAAACTTTGATTTTTCGATCTGTTTGATTTTCTACCATCAAGCAGAAGGTTTTGAAAATTTCTGGAACCTCACTTTTGTTCTCTAAGAAGTAACAAAAAAGAAGTAACTTTTCAACAAAGCCATGCTGTGATGATTAAGATGACTTAAGCGCCTGTGCCATAGCATCTGAGAATCTGAAGATTGCACCACATTTACGAACTCCTCCCGGACATCGAGTTTATACAGACCTCCAACATTCGCTGCGGTAGCAACAGCTTCTCCCTTAATGACGCAGTCATCACCATTAATTATTTTGCATCCTTCTAAGGCAAAATGTACACAGTGTCCTTTAGAAACCATTTCATTCACTGACAATAAATTTACTGCAAGGTTTGGAACATATTTTATTTTTTGATATGCTCTGCTCAGTGCCGTGCTGTTTCAGTTTTACTATACTGCTCCCAGTTCCACTGACAGTTAATTTTGAATTATTTGCCACAAACACATCCTGCCCCAAATCTTCATCTGTTAGGTTAAAGAGCAGTTTACTGTTTCCAGTCATGTGTGACGAGGCGCCACTATCAATGTACCAGGCTGTGTCATGTACACTATTAGCACTTAAAGCTGCCACAAACAAAGCTTTTCGCCCATTTTTACTAGTGTTCTCCACCTTTGATGAAGAAGAACTTTGCTCACTTCTAGGGCACTGATTTTTATAGTGACCTTTCTGCTTACAGTTCCAGCACCATGGAGGTTTTCTACTTTTCTTCATCGCAAGCGCACAATCACTAGCATGTTTGCCGTTCTGATATTTTTTGTCCTGCAGCAACTTGGTCTTTACAAAGTCAGATGTTATTTCGACACCTGAATTTTCTAGTGCCATAACCGTTGGCTCATAATCAGCTGTAAGTCCCTGCAACATGATGACGCCTAGAAACTCATCATCTATTGGTTTTCCCATAGAAATAAGTTGTTGGGACACAGCCATGACTTCATTAACATACTCTTCCATTGTACCAAAAATTTTCTAGTTTTATTGAGCACAAACTTTTAAGAGTGTTAATCGCCTGTGAAGCCCTTTATCTTCAAACGCTTTTTCGAGAGAGATTTCCACGCTTCACTTGCCGTTGTTGCCTGCATCACATGGGGATACGTCGACTTATCCAGAGAAAGAATTATTTTTGAGAGAGCTTTCTCCTCACGACGAGCTTTTGTAGAAGCATCTACTAAAGTGTCCCATTGTTGACTAATACAGCTCCAAAGTCCGTCTAATTTTAACAACGCACTTATTTGGAACTTCCAGTCACTGTAATTTTCACGACCTTTAAGTTTTTCGACACTAAAGCCAATGTTTGCATTTTCGTTACTCGCCATTTTTATTTTTATTACGACGTCGCAACACAAACCGAACAACCCGTGTACTACCGAACTTAAAACGCGTTTTCTAATCATACTTTACACACCCTGGGCCCATAACCTGTTGAAAAAAACAAGAGTTGCAGGGGCAGTGATTAGAATTAAACACGAGAAAATAGAGTAAAACTTAAATTTATTTTAAACTAGTGAAAAGATACAGTTCCTCTTATAAATGCTAGACAACAACTAACTACTTTCTAACACACGCATCTGGCGAAACCCTTAAAGCCATTGCCAAGAGGCCATAAAACTTTTTCCCAGAAGAAATTAAGATAAGGTCCGCCGACCTAGTGCAAAAGGATCATTTATTGGTTCCTTTTTAAAATGTGAAATATGCATCTTTAAATATTGAATTTCTAACAGAAGCAAGGATCTAACATACAGGGCAGAGCTGCAACAAGTCAGTTTCAAAAAGACTTAAATCTTAAGTCTTAAGTAATTTCTATAATCAAAATGATTTAAATCTTCATTAAAAAGTCTTTGCATTAAATCATTTTCTTTCAAGTCAAGTCATCTGCGTAAAGACTTAAATCAACATAATGTAATTTAAGTCGTTTTTATGACTAAAAATTATTGCATATATCGTTTAAAAATATACAGAATAGCTTTGATAATCTGTGATAAACATTTTTTTGTTAAAATGGATATGGTAAACAAAGTTTATCGTTCAGACCCAATATGATTACAAATTCTTGCACGTTTCGATTTGTGGTCTCTTGGGTTTGAAGAAATTTGACCATTGTTTTGGGCTTAAAATGCCTAGAAACATTATTTTACAGTTTAATAGAGTCAGAATAGTAACACTGTCTCAACAGGGTTACCGGCAAGTTGCAATAGCTTAAATTGTAGGAGTTAACCAAAGCGATGTTTCGCGAATATTAAAAAAATTCAGGGAGACAAACGAGGTTACAGACCGGCCTGGAAGAGGTAGAAAGAGAGTTACTACTGCTGTGCGAGACCATCAAATATCCCTAATTGCACTACGCAATCCCCTGCTTTCTAGTACTGCTATTAAAAATGAGTTAGCTCGCCTTGATGGAGTAAATGTTTCAAGAAAGACTATAGCAAGAAGACTCCATGACAGAGGATTACATTAAGGAGGCCTCTACGTGTTCCGAAGCTTAATTTACAGCACAAAATTACGCGACTACAATGGGCTGAAGAGATGAGAGCAAATGGACCTAATTGGAATTTCGTCATGTTTAGTGATGAAACAAGAATAGGCCTAGTGTCAGACTTGCGACGAACTTTGGTCTGAAGAGCATCTGGAAGACGAGCACGCTTGAATGCAGCTCAACCCCGTGTCCCGTTTCAAGGTGGAAGCATTATGGTATAGGCAGGTATAATGCACGGAGCTCGAACTCCTCTTATTTTATTGATGGTACAATTACAGGTCCCTCATATTTTAGAGACGTTTTAGAGCATATCGTGCGTCCATTTCTAGGGGCAGTGGGAGATGTATTTGTTTACATGGACGATAATGCTCCTCCCCATCGCACTTTAACGGTTCGCGAATTTTGTGAGGAAGAGGGTATAAGGAAACTGTGGTGGCCACCGATGTCTCCAGATATGAATGTGATCGAGCATGCTTGGGACATGTTTAAACGCCATATTGCCAAAAGGAATGATCTCCCCGTACCTTAAATGAATTGAAATTGCTGCGCGCGAAACATGGGAAGCCATTCCTCAACATCTTCTGGACAACTTAATTGAGAGCATGCCACGTCGCGTCGTCTCACAGCTTGCTTTGAGGCTCGAGGAGGCAATACAGACTATTAGTTTTGAGAAATAATTAAAATTGTTTTCAATATTTTCTGTTTAAAATGAAATTTGTTTTTGTTGATTTTCACTCATTATGAAATAAAATTATAATAACAGCCTAGTTGCACTTAGATTTTTAATTTTATATTAGTTAGTCGTTTAGTAAGCCAATATGTCCAAAAATATAAATACAATAAAAATACCGTTATATGCAATAATTTTGGCCATGTGTGTATTTTTTAATGTTAATATAAATTTCCTTGTATTAACGATTGGGCCCTTTCCTTATTACTTATACCGTATGAGAGAAAAATAACGGCGTCCAGTTGGCTGGGAAATGACGATCGATGACATTTCCCATATAAATTTACATGTAAAATGATAGCGATCTTCATTTCATAGCCATCACTGACGCTGTTTTTTTTTCGATCATATGGTAGGTAGTATTAATTTATTGCAGGTAGAAATGAGACTAAAACCGCGTAAAATAAAACGGTTAATTTTCAGAATAACTACAAACGCAAAAATATCTTTATTTTACAAAATTTAACCCATATTATAGTACTTATTATATCATATAATACATATACATATAATTTATATGTGTATTCATCACAGATTAGATGTCAGTGAATACATGTCCATTAAAAAGTGCTACTGATAAAAATTTCTCATAAAAATATATATAAAAATCTGACTTAAGTCTTTTAAAAAGTCTTAATATTTTTAGTGACTTAGGTAAGTTTTTCTAAAAAGATTTAAATCTTTTAAAATATTAAGCCTTTTTTAATGACTTAATTATTTTTCTATTTTGGAATAAAGATTTAAATCACAAATCATTTTGAGATTACTTAAATTTTTAAAGTCAGCTTTCGAAAAATGACTTGATATCAAATGACTTATGTAAGTCATTAAAATGATTTAAATCAAAAAAAGATAGAAAGAGATAGAGATTATAAGAAAAACTAAAAATAGAAAAACTACACCAGATGATGGAGATATATTATTTTATGTAATTTTAAATAATGGTGGGTGTTAGTAATGATACTTACGAGCAACAGACTTTGGGATTGTTGTTTTCAAAGCCACAATGGTGTTCTCTGATTATTTTAACGATACTTCTGGGTCTTGGAATGGGAGATCTATCAAGGAGTTCCGAAAAAAATGGGCATTTTCGAATTTCCACGCATGTGCCTCCCAACGGAGGTGAACATAGTTTAGTATCCTCATAGTCTAAAAAAATGATATGAAGCAAATAAAAAAATAAATATTTAAGTTTGTAGTAATTTTCAGAGATATCTTGTCCGATATCTGCAAGCCTATTGAAGGTAATAAAAATCATTAAAAAACATGTGTCAGGAGTTGTAAGGTTATACCTAAATAAACAAAAGACCACAATTATAGTATACAGTAAATTTTAAGTTTCTTGGCCGCTAGGTAGCGGTAGCGGTTCCATTGATTAAATCAAAATAATTGAAAAATGGTTCAGTCAATTATAGAGAAATCATATATACAGGGTCGTCTGAACTGTATTCCGGAAACTTCAGCAGCAAATTTTGCAGATAAAAATAAGTAAAAAAGTTCTCATAAATGTATGTCCTAAAATGCTTAGTTTCGGAAATACAGGGTGTAGAAGTTTCATTTTTATTTCGATTTTTTCCAATTAATTTATGAAGTAACGTCAATATTTGGATGAAAATTGGTGCCTGGGAGTTTTTTGATATGAGAAATTTGATTTTGATGTCAATATGACTCCTACTTATAGAGGGCGCTACCTACATATATTTTAACTGGTTTGAAGAGTAATAACTTTTCGTCCGTACCTGTATAAAACTACTGAGTAAAAAAATATACATTTACGAAGTTTTTTACGTAAAAAATGTCTCTTGGTAAACATCGCTACGAGTAATGGTTCTCGAGATATTTGAAATCGAACTGATCAATACCTATCATCATTGACATAAATTAACCATGTTGACTAAATAGTTATCAGACTAAAATCATACATTTGAATTGTTTTTGTGCCAAAAGTTCAACAGAAACTCTTTTATCATCATTTTTTCGCAAAAAGTTTATGATTAATTTAAAAAAATAAAAATTTTCTAAATTTATTATTTCAGTCAAGTAACTATATCTACTCAACGTGTTTATTTTTATGTCAATAATGACGTATTGACTATTCATTCTAAATATCTTGAGAACGGTTACTCGTAGCGATTTTTACCGAGAGACATTTTTTACGTAAAAAGTCATAGAAATGTATATTTTTTTCACTCCATAATTTTATACAGGTACGGACGAAAAGTTATTACACTTCAAAACAGTTAAAACACATGTAGATGGCGCCCTCTACAAGTAGGAGTCATATTGACATCAAAATCAAATTTATCATGTCAAAAAGACTGCCAGACACCAATTTTCATGAAAATATTGACGTTACTTCAGAAATTATTTGGAAAAAATCGAAATAAAAATGAAACTTCTACATCCTGTATCTCCGAAACTAAGCAATTTGGACATACATTTATACGAACTTTTTTACTTATTTTTATCTATAGAATATGCTGCCAAAGTTTCCGGAATACAGTTCGGACCACCCTGTATATATTTAAAATGGAGAAAACAAGAACTTTCAAAAAACTTGAAATACATACCGGGTGATCCTTTAAAAAAAGTGAACTTATAATTTTTCTGATCGTCTTTTGATTATTTTTATTTCATTCTGGCGGTTCAGATAAAATCTTACAACTCCTACATTTAAAGTTTTTACTACTTTTCTGTTTGCATGTATCACACTAAATATTTGAAAACCCTGTAGATACGTTTTTGTGTCATTAAGGATCCAGTAATTGATTATTTAAAATGACATCGATTTATTGTTAATTTTTGAAAAAAAAACTGGATTCTTCAAATAAATTTATTTTGTCTAAATAAGATTTGTATATTATTTTTTTCGATTATTCGGTATAATACGGTCAGGAACATGCAATGTAATTTATTTTGATGTATGTTTAAGCGTTGCTAGTCTAGTTTGGTCTAGTAATTTAGTCTTTTTTTAGTACATCTAAAATTCAAGTAAAGCATCTGACTCATGGATCACTCATGTATATTATATATTTTTTTATAACTCCAAGAATAGCAGCTTTCAATACTTTTTCCATTTTATATTAGTAAGGAGAATGTTGGACAAGAAATCAAGAATATGCCGAAAATGTGAACATAAACAATGAGAATCTTAAGTTAGATCAATAACATTTATAACGGTAACGGATATATTTACGATATACTCCGAGAAATCTAATTTATCTCTCTCAAAATACTGTAATAACTACGTTACCGTATTTACTTAACGTTACAAGCACGAGAACTTTCTAATTACATTTTTTAATACCGTATCATGAGGTAAATGCTCACTGGCACAACAACTAAAACTGTTATTTCGGTCTTTCCGATATTCCGATTCATCCGGTCCAACCGGTCCAACCCGTCCATCCGGTCCAGCCGGTATACCAGTTCAGTATTGGTCCCACCGATCTAATTGTAGAAACCGGAATACTGGTTATAGGACCGGTATTTCGTGATACCGGATACCGATACTGAAATCTTAGGACCGAACATCCTTAGTATTGACTATAGATAATATACTTATTTTATATTTACTTCTATGGTACTGATTGTCGCCCTTTTTTGTTAGCATATAAGATTATTATTAACTAGGAAATTTAAATAAATAATTCATTTTATAATAATACAATATGCATAAAACTGTGTCAGTAAGAATTTATACATATTAAAATAATTTTTCGAGAAAAATCAACAAGAGATTATGTGATTTGAAATACAGTAGAACCTAAGAGTAGAACGTTCATCAGACCAGTTATAGGGGTGAGCCACTTTTTGAGACGCACCCGGTATGTAGGTAGTACATGTAGGTACAATAATCACAATAAAGTTTTAATGTGTTTTTAAAGTGTTTGGTGTTTTGGTTTAAATAAAAATAGGTTTAAATTTTAAGCTTGGGTTGGCAAAATAAAAGTATGAAACAATAACATAAAATATTCCTCTGCAGTTATCTGGATACTTCATTAATTCTGCGGAAGCTGTCCCGATATGTGTCCGAATTATCGATGTACTGTACTATTTTTAAAATTTCTAATAATGATTATATTTAAGAGGTTAAATATACGTATTATTATTATGTATATCTACTTACTGATTGAATATCTTGAAAGTAGTCCAGCTTGTATTTCAACAGGTGCAATCACAAAACACAAACAATACAAACTAAGGTAAAAAACACTATTTTTTGCACCACCGTTCATGTTGCTGTGGCATGGAAGCAATAGAAAAATGTAAAGCCTTCTGTGACAAACATTATACGATGTCAAAATTATGCCGATTTCAGATATCAGGGGCTTCCTCTTGGGGAATTCCTACATCCCTTACAATTAAGACCTGTTTATGGTGTTATTGTGATATTTTCAATACTAATAGCTACCTAAATAAACCCGACTATCTCTGAACAGTAGGTAGTACCACCGTCATAAAACTGGTACAAACAGTTTAGAGTCTAATTGAAGTCATTATAATAATTTTTGCATAGCTTGAATACGATTATAAAGTTCACAAAAAAGTCTATTTATATATTTTCCTCATTATATGAAATATATAATTAGAATTCAAGGAGAGTCTGTATTGGTATGATATAAAAAAAATTTGGTTGTTTTTGGGTAGATTTATGAGTAATGATAACAATAGTATGTATATGATAAATAATATATATTCAAAAATAATAAATAAATTAAACAATAATAAAATTAAAATTTGAGTAGAGTTTAATGATTTATTTTTTTAATTTATACATACACTGAGAAAACAAAAATTTTTTGATCTCAATACAAAATGGACACTTATAAAAGGCTCTCTACTATGTCAATGCATAATTTATTTTAATAGTTTTATTTATTAATAGTTTTATTATTATTTTCCATGCCTTCTAGCATACGCCTCACAAAAAAATAATCCATATCTAACAGAGCAAAGGCTGTGTTCAAAGCATGCATTTTCTCTTGAATGTTCTCTTTGGGTTTTCTGTGCGGTTTCTCAGTAGCTATAACAAAAAGATTAATTAACAAAGACCAGAACACAAAGTTTACCAAAAATTAACTAATTATAATTCATAGAAAAGCCGCAAATTAATCTTAAAAAAACTTAAGTTAAAATTAAAACGAAACAATCATAGATCTTCACATTTATTCTTAATCGTATGTTGAAACCTTTATTGTTAGGAATATACATAATCTATCTATATTTTTAGACATTAACATTTCTAGGTTGCGAAAAAAAAATGTTTAGACTTTTACAGAACATACCAAACATATTTTTTTTCTTCTATACATTATATTTACATCAGTAATGGGTTATGCTATATCATGATAGTATCATTAGCAGACGATTTTAACTTTTATTAGCTCAAAACTGTTATTATAAATAAACTGTTTTAGCGTTAGCGTTAAGTCTAGAGTAGGATAAAAGTGTTTATTTAATGTAAATTTTGACCACACATTAGCACAAAATAGTTTACACGAAAAACACTTTTAATTTTTATACGAGCGTTGCCTTTGGAGTTTTTACAATCGAACTTTTCTTCGGTTGTACTGGACACGTCGGAACCAGCCCATTAGGCGATCGAAGCATTGTTAATGCCGAATGGTATACAACAATTTGTTTGTTAATATGATATTCGATCAAATAAGGAAAAAGAATATTCCGCATTCTTCATCACGACAATGCCAGCTCCCATAAAGCACGTCAAACAACTGAATATTTGAAGAAGAAAAACATATCGAATTAATGTCTCATTGCCCGTATTCACCCGATTTATCGCCTAAACTTTTTCTTGTTCCCTACTGTCACCTCAAGAAGCTGTTGAAGACTTTCAAAACCATGTTTCTACGATATCAGCTTTAGAGTGGAAAGAAATATTTCCAGAATCGATTTGAGTGTACGCAAAAAAGTATAGACCTTAAGGGCTAATATTTCGAAAAGCAATAAAAGACTTTGTTTCGAACTTTTCGTTTCGTTTCTGTTTCCCTTTTTGTAAAAACTTAAAATGCAACCCTCGTATACTACCCACAAATATTGATTTGACTTACTTGTTTTGTTCATTCGTGGTAATAATTTTGAACTATCATAACAGCACACCATGGGATAGCTTCCATCGAAGCCACATTCTTGTCTCCTGAGGAACTTCACGGCCGAAGGCTGCAATGGTTTTTTAAGGCTTCTAATTAAATTTATGTAGGGTATACACAGCGTCAATGTTGTGCAGATTTCTGTAGGTCTACATGTAGGATAATTTGTGGTGAAGCCTGTAGATATATGTAAACATTATTTAAAATACGAAATTTTGATTGGTACTTACATAGAATCGAACTTATTCCAAGAACAAATATCAAAACATTAAAATACTTCATTTTCTTTGAAATTTCTTTGTGATATTTACCAGAAGGGTGTCAAATATAAACTAAGTAAATTCTAAGGGCCAACCATTCTTTTCTATCATATCAATTATTTAAAGGTCTTATTGTTTACCTACCTGAGCTACAGTTGGTTCCATTATTTACTGACTGGCGCTACCTGTGGGTTATCTTTGGAAGTACCACAATGGTACCACTTTATTTTCTCCATTCTCGTTGAACAGGCTTCAGTTGATTGGAGGTAGATGGCATAGGTATGAGTTTTGTTAATTTTACTGTAATATTAACTTGGATGTTTTAGTTTAATTTTTAGGATTTATATGGGTTTTATTCGCAATCCTTCCAATGGCGGCGCGGAGTCCAATATTTTGGGGCAATAGAGCGTAACAACGTCCAAAAAGACTCTTTTTGGACTACCAAATTGTCACTCTAAAGATGTAGGTAAACGATTGTATTAAAAAAAATCTAAAACCCATGTCTCCTAAAATGCTTTGTTCTCTAAACATTGCATGCTAACAGAGCTTTAAGCTCACAGAAAACTTAAGTTTTTTTTATTTAAAACGATTTGTGATTTAAATCTTTATTCCCGAATAGAAAAAGATCTAAAAAGACTTAAGTCATTAAAAAGAGTTAAATCTTTTTATAAAGGGCTGAAGTCAGATTTTTATATATTTTTATGATAAATTTTTAACAGCAGTATTTCTTTTGTTGTCTATAGGGTTGGTGCATTCTCCGCCGGTGCTGCCACCATCGGAGAATATCGTACACAACTCGTACATACAACATACAAATACAGGGGTTTAAAAAGCGAGAATACGAACATTTTTTTAATTTAATTATCTAGAGAATACGATAAATTTATCATTCTAAAAGTGTCAGGAAGTATAATTTGTGAAAATTCTAAAAGTAAAAATAAAAGAGTAAATATTTCAATATCTTTAGAAGGTCTAACTTTAGTCTCATGGTCTCATTTACCTACAATAAATTAATAATATAGGTAATATAAGGAAATCGGCCCATGCATCTTTAGTACAAGAAACTTTATATTAACATTAAAAAATACGCACCTACTTAATTTGAATTTTGGCTGTCTTGACTTGACGGTAATGATTTTGATTTAAGTCATTTTGCCGACTTAACTTGCAGATCATCATGATTTAAATAAAAAATATAGACTTAAGTCATAAAAACGACTTAAATTACATTGTATTGATTTAAGTGTTTACGAAAATGGGGACTTGACTTGAAAGAAAATGATTTAAGATTTAAATAATTTAAATATTTTGTTGAAATTGACTTAATATTTAAATAATTTTTTAAATAAAAACATATTTTCTCTTTACCGTTTTTCAAATAAGTCCAAAATAACCGAGTTATTTTAATTTGTGCAAAGTTTAATTTAAGCAAAAAATTTTTTTTTGCTTAAATTTTGAGAACCACTTACTGTATCTTCTCTGGGTTTTCTTTCTTGTAAATTTAATCTACTACCTATGTTGCCATATTATCAAGAAATAATGTTTTTTAACTAAAAACTAAAAAAAATCCAAAATATTTTTCAAAAAATTCTAAATTTTCAATTTTTTTTCGCAAAAAAATCTCATAGGCGTGTTTCTGGAGTCGAAATAGACTACTAGCTAACATATCCATACTTATTTCTGGGACATCCTGTCTATGACAAATAATCCGCTGTATGGGAAACTTTTGGCGTTTTTATAGTTCGTATGAAATCAGAAGTTCCAAACTGAGGTCGCTAACTTCAGTCGCGAGCTGCACGGATTGCATGTGAACTAGCATTTACAATTTTCGGGATCGGAATCCCGTTCTCAAATCCCGGGATAAGAATCTATAATCCCAAAGTCCCGGGATTCCGGAATGGACTTTCCGAATGAGAAATCAGCTACATATATCAAAAAGAATATGAAAGAAGAGTTTTATTAAAATAGACAAAACAACGTAACATTCATATTTAGTGTTTAAAAAACACTTGGTCTTGTTGCAAAAAAGAATAAAATATAGCAAACACGGAAATATAACTTTTAGGTATTGACGTTCTGCTTATTACAAATAAAATATGACATTAGAAAGACTATAGTGTATATAAAATCTAATAATTTTTTGGGCTTTTAATTTTTTCGAGATTTTCGGGATCCCGGGATTTAATATCGGGATTTCGGTGATACACATACACGAGGATCCCGGGATTTCCCTAATGTGAACACAAACCAGCTTAATACATCGAACGTTGCTAGAGTCTCGTGGGGAATAAAGGGTGAAGACGGCAAAGGTTTGACCAATAATTGTATCTAATTTTCCGATGAACAGTGAACGATAACAACGCGACTGAAATTGACACTTTGTAATGCAACGTAATAATAAAATATAATTTTATTAATACATTACTTCGACGGTGCTGTTCGTCTGGAGAGCATTATAGGGTGAGTAAGGTTTGTGCTCAAATGAGCACCACTGAATCTACCTAATAGTTAAATAACATTAAAGATTCAAAAAACTGTTATTAGGAAAAGATATTTGCCAAGATGGAACCTCATTCATGCAATAAAACAAGTAAGTTTCTACTCTACTAAATCTAAATATATTAATCAAAATTAATGCTTGATTATAAATTAAATAGGTTTAAATTTTGAAAATCAAGTGAGGTTAAAATATTATTTAAATTTTTAATTGAAGTATATAATTAAATTAAGTGAAATATTACCGATATTGAAAATTACTTATAAAAAATTATTAAAATTAAATCAGACTTAACTATCTATACCTTTTATAGTGTACCCCAAAATTAAAGTGTACAAGCCTGGGTAACTTATCCAACAGCAGCAGCTGAGCACGGCTATGTTGAACAGGGCTGAACACGGTGAACTCCAGCAACTACGGCTGCATCATCAAGGCCATAAATCTTTGTTGAGTTGAAAAACAGGGTGCATGTCTCGACACCATGTAATCACGTGCAAGTGAATGTAAAAAATAAAACCATCAAAGCAAGAAAGGAAAACCAGGAAAAGTAAAAAACCGGAAAAAAACCCAAAGCGTAACTTATAACTTATCCAGCTAATTAACAATTGACAAAAATTAGTGGATCCATTCAAAATTGTTGTCCAAATCCAATATCTGGCCACATGGCACACAAAAAAAACAAATCTAGGTATGCTATTTTGGTTCAGGCAAATCCTTGAGGAAAAAGGCAATCTCCTCCCGATTACCAATATGGCGATCGGAGGGAAAAGAACAATCATCGACCAAAATGAACCTCCAAAGATTTTGACAATCCAGAAATGACATCAGAAAACGGAAGTTAGCGGCGTTGACGTACTGACCAAATAAACAGGTATTTTGGGGAAAATATTTGAAAGATAAATTGAAAAGAAACTGTCAACACTGCGTAGCTCAGCTGCTGTTAAATATATATATATATATATATATATATATATATATATATATATATATATATATATATATATATATATATATATATATATATATATATATATATATATATATATAAAATAATGATAAAGACATATTCAAATATTATAATTAATTAAGAGAAATTTATAAACAACTAATAAAAAGAGAAAGGGCAATTATACTATTATCAAAACAACTAGAATTTTTTTAGAATTAGAATGAGTGGGAGGGGGGTTAATCACTTCGACCTTAGAGATCCATTGTGTCCCCCTTTCTTGAATCATAACTCATCATACAGTCCCAGGGCTTTGACAAAAGCCAGTATCTGGGACGGTTTTATAGAGGGTAGTTCTCCATCTCCAATATCAGTCGTACCAAAATTCATGGCACGAATGGTTGTCGTCTCGGCGCACTCAGTGATGAGGTGTACTGGTGTTTCACCATCTTCCCCATAGAATCTGCATTCGCCGTTTCTTCTTAGTTTCAATCTACTGAGGTGTTCATTGAGGAGACAGTGTCCTGTTAAAAACCCCGTGACAATCCGAAGATTGTTCTTACTCAGACCCAGGAATATCTGAGATTTTTCTTGATCATAAGCCCTCAGAAACTTCTTCGAGTGTCCTAGACCATTGCAAGATTTCCATTCCAGGTTGCGGATGGAATCTTCCAAGTTCTTGAGTTCCGCGTTGAGTTGGTTACCACTTGGAAAGCAGAACGGTTCTGGTCCAGTTAGTGGAGTGTTCGCTCCTTTCCTAGCTAGATTATTTGCTTTTTCATTGCCTTCTATCCCTTGGTGAGCAGGCACCCAGTGTAGGAGGACTTTGTTTTCTTTGCCTGATTTATTATCAAAACAACACACACAAACTTATTCAGCACATAGCGATTAGATATTTATTTAGAAAGCAATACAGATAAGAAATTCGCCGAAGTTTCTGTGTATTAATGTCCAGCCTATGCCAAATCTTTTTTGAAGTTTTTTTTTGTACAAAATTAAATAAAGCATAATAAACATTATTTCTTTTTCTCAAGAAGATGCATTAGAACTGGGGGTTTAAGTCCACATGGCACATGTGCACTTAATAAGGAACCGCTACTGAATCGTTCGCCATTTTAACCCTATAATATCTACTAACCATATAATGCAAAGCCGCAAATACTATTAGCCATTCGTAAATTTTATGATATTTTCTTAACAAACGGAATATCTTGTTAAACATTTATTTTATTTAAAACATTTATTAGTAACTTATATGCTGAAGTTCAGAAAACGATATCATTACAAAAGAAATCATTAATTATTTATCTGTATCGCCAAGTCGCACAGTATTGCTCACGATGTTCAGCGCAAAATGCGCGGTTGCAGTGGTTGCAATGAAATTGGTGTCATTCTTTGTTTTTTTGATGACATAACAAGTAGTGCGGTTTAGTGTTGGCGGTTCCTGTAAATCTGGCTGCAGAGGAGTTTCTAAAATATCACTGATCAGAAATTTAAGTGAGCGACCTAAAGTTAAGTTATTTTAAGTTGGGACACTTAACCGGTGCCCTAATTACGATCTTGTAAGTTGTTCATGAAGTTTTATCATAAATTCCTTTCTTGTTATATAAGGTTTACCCTCTTTTTAGATTGTGATTAAAAATAATCAATCATTGATACACGCCAAGTTGATAAAGCCATAAAATAGTACATATAGAGGCCATCTTCTTCAATTTCTGAGCCGCTATACGGCCAGTCATCTGATGACCGTCTTTCGTCATCGCTATCAATTGGGAACAGTGCCATAGATAGTGTTTTTAATTCTGCTCCTGTTAGGTGTCTTGTTAGGGTTACCAGATGAAATCTTGTCTACCTCGGGCAAGCCTTCCCAAAAATTTGGACGTCATAATTTTTTAGCGATATAAGAGCAAAAATAGTATAGATATTCTTTTATTCGGAGTAAAAATGATACTTTTTGTGGCGAGACTGGTACGTTTGACATTCAGGCGAGGCACAAAAAATAATTTTTACTCCGAATAGAATAAGCTATTTTTTCTCAAACACCGCAAATCATATTTTAAACAATTTCAAACGTTCCAAATATTATAAAGAGATTTAAAAGTAATACCTTGAAAGTAATTATGTATTAAGAAACTATAGTTGCGCTCTTTGAATTTGACACTTGTCAGTTTAATAATACCGCATGATCGAAAAAAAAACGGCGTCAGCGATGGCTATGAAATGAAGATCACTGTCATTTTATATGTAAAATTATATGGGAAATGTCAACGATCGTCATTTCCAAGCCAACTGGACTCCATTTTTTCTCGATCATACGGTATATTTTTGTACTTGGCGTGCCTACGCGTTAAAATGACTTTTTTATGTTGTCAATCACGTCGCAAAAATTAATATGTACTTTTGTGACGTTTGAAAAAAAAAAATACATTGATAACTTTCAAAACTTAAAATTTACGAAGTAAAACAATGAATTTACACTGTTGTATTTATAGACGACTTTGTATTTTTAAGTAACTAATTTTATTAAAACTATATATTATTTTGCATTATTGCGACATTTCTTAGTAGACCAGTAAAATCCGGACGCTTCTGAAAAATCCGCCCGGACCCAACCGGATGTAGTGAAAATCCGGACGTCTGGTAACCCTATGTCTTGTATCTTCCCACCTCTTTAACATTTTTCGATAAATTCGTCATTAAAATAAAGAGCAGCTCGAAAATGCCTCAAAAATATTAACGTGCATACTAACCTTTTGTTTGAGGAAGCCTGAGGAACATTCGGAATTCTACGACAAATACATAGTTTTTAATTTTTGATCAGTTGGATAGTTTTTGTAAAATTTACGAATGGGTTAGTATTCTAGGGTTAAACAGATATATGTATACAATTCAAGCAGCAAAGAAAATATAATAAAACTTCATGCACACCACTTCCCAGAATCATCGTTAATCTAGAAACCAAAGCAAACCCATACTCCAATCCAGGAGATGAGCGTCTCGACGCATCTCGGACAAAGGATTCGGGCGTCGCGACGCCGACCACGTGAGTCCCAGGGCGGGCCCGAGCCCCATTTCGCCGCCCATTTTGCCCGGGACTCCGCCCTGCTGGGGACGTCAAGTGTCAGTCTCGATTTGAACTTGGCGCCGTTCGGTAGAGCCGTTCCGTCCACGGCCGTGTACGATCGGGAGTTTTTTTCTTGGTTTTTGGTGGGTTTTAGTGTTTTTTCTTGTATTCTTGTGGCTGTTTGGTCGTATTTTGTGTTTTTGGGGGAAGCAAATTATTCGAAACAAAAACAGGCCGCTTACTTGTAGTTTTTCTTTTGAGAAAATGTTTCTTCTGAAACGGGAGATAACATACTTTATCCTTATTTCATTTGGTCTTTTTATTTTTACTTAGTCTTTTATTACGTATTTGTCATTATTTTTCTTTATATTTTTCATTCTTTTATTATCTTTGTGTTCCCTAATATCTATATTCTTTTGTTTTAGATAATTTTATACAATTTTTTAGTTACTTACTTTTGTTAGTATTTTTTTAAATATTAATATTAATACTTTAATTTTTATTAATATATGTGTAATTTTGTTAATTCGATTATATAAATTTTCAGTTTTAGATATTGACACTTTAATTTAATTTAGTTTTTTTGTGATAGATTTTGCGCTTTTCCATTTTATTTGTCTCTCTTTCTTTTTTCCTTATAGTACTCTCCATATTATCTATATTCCATTGTTTTTAGGTCAATTTTGTTTTTTTAATTGTTTTTTATAAAATTTTATTAAAACCTTTGATTAGTCTTCACTTGAATTTCCAAATATCAAATATACACTGAGTCTTTAAAAGAAATTGTTTTGTATTTCGATTTAGGTATTATGTATTTTATTTTATTATTATTTTTAATTGTTTTATTATTTTTTTTGTGAACCTTTTTTTACTTTTCGAACATATTCTTAAAAATGCAGACTTTAATAATTATAGCAGTACTTTATTATCCGAATTTTCCAGATTTTTTTTCTAAAAATCCAAAAATACGGCAGTTTTTGCTTCCCTTTTTTTAAATAAAATATTTTAATACTTTATTTCATTTATCCAGAACGCGTACCGCGGTCAAACCACAAGATTATAGATGAAAATAAGTAGTACCGATGCTTAGTACCGTTTGAGAATACAGGAGGAACAAAAATTCTTTGTTGTTCTCGGGGTACGGGACCCGAGTACCTATACCTATATTGGTGGTGCTTTTTGTTTTTGTTTTTTTCCGTTGGACGACCAGTACCATCGCAAGAACATAGTACCGTAAAAGGGTCCATTTGGAAGGCCTCGAATAATGAAGAAGTCGAGATTGGGGGCCACCATGGCCTTTTTGGCCTTAGTTTGGTTGGCCATGGTGCGATTCACAGAAGCTGACTGGTGGTGAGTGTACTAGTATTTAATAGGTACCTTTGCGGTTTTTATAAAGGATTGATTGCTTAGTTTTTAGTGTCTGAGTTCAAGCTGTCAATTATTCTAATTATGTATTTATTTAAAATGTTACTGTCTTTTAATAGTAGGTACCTATATTTGTAAGAAATCCTTTAATAGACTATTTAGCAAACGATTACATTAAAAAAAAACATGTGTTTAAACAGATATATTCATGTATTGTTAACGTATCAAATTATCAGGCGAAACCCTTCAATATTTTGATCGATGATGTTTTTTAATCGATAAATACATAAATTTTAATGCGCGTAAGCCAGACATAGAGTTGTGATTTCTGTTGTTAACGAGACTATGTTTTTTATATTTGCTGACAAACTGTAGCATAGTACCGTATTTTTATTTATGATTTAAACCATTACCATCAATTATGTGATATGTGATAGTACTATGTTCTGGAGAATAAAGATATATAAGCTTTGTTCGGGTTCTTGTTATTACCGATTCTGAACCGTCCTAGAACTGTGATGCGTATGCGCAGCAGGAAATATGAAGACATATTTTATTTGAAAGAACCCGAAAAAAGCTGTAAACACTGATTTAGTGTAAACAATAGTAGAAGAGTCGTGTGTGGTAGGTCGTAGGGAGACGGTGTCTGAAAGAAGTTTTAACAAAGAGTTTTTAGTATAAAAAAGAAACCGAATGTTTAAATTCACCTGTTTTAGTGGAATACATTTTAATATGAAGAAAAACTTGAAGAACCTAAGAAGTTGAAGTGGAGAACTTAACCTACATAAAAGTCATACTGTTTATCTTTTAATTCTAACGTATTAATTTTTTCCTTATTTAGATTTTAGCAAAATTAATACTTTTGATGATTTAAACTTGTCAAAAAGTCACAAGACCTAAAACATAAACATTCTCGATGTCATACCGGCGTACTGTCTTCAAAGACGGTACTAAAGTAAAGAAATAAAAAATCTTTATGGTGAGGAAAATGCGACATGTATAAGAAAATGTCCAGAAAATGCTCTGGGGGTTTCCTCCAGTGATATAAAGATGTTAACAACTCAATCTAGGGTAGTTACATACTTCTGCTCTTCTTGCATCGATGACATACACGTGTGTCAGTAAGAGCAATTTTCACATTAAAAAATTAAATAAATGAATTACAAAAAGTAACCTAGAAAATTACGAATCCAAAGATGTACCAACAGCTAAAAGGAACTGTCCAACACCAAGCATCACCTACAAGGGATGTAAAAGATCATTTAGAGCGTAAGAGCGACCTTAGCTTGACCAAAGGTGATAGGGAGAGAAAATCTTGTAACTTGCCAATATTTGGTGACAAAGAGCATGAAGATCATGATGTCGACTACAATATTACAAATAGGGTAAATATACCTACTGCACAATTTAAAATCTGATATCCAAAAATTTCTAATAAAAGTACATCGTATTGGAGAAGGCATCTGGAAAACATGTTCAGACCTATTCGGTTAATACTGAAATCCTATGTTGAAGCAAGAGATATACTTCGAGTTAAAAATACATTAAAGGAGGAAAGTGTATATGTTAAGTCAGATCTCAAAGTTTAATACAAAGAGTCGTGGCTAAGGTGAAGATAATGTTAGGATGAAATATATTAATAATATTACCTAAGATAATAACATAACGCCACTGTAGAAAACTAACTAAGATTGATTTAGTTGAGGTCTCCTTCTGGTATAGTTAACTTAAATTCAATGATTAACAAAATGATTGAACTCAAAATAAATGTTCAAAACAACAATCCTGCCAACATTTTAATTGCTAAAACATAGCTGAGGGCTAAGAGAAAAAGGTTAAGAAAAAAAATAGATGAGATGTATGTGTTGGTTTGATACATCAAAAAGATCTGACCATGCCAGTGGTGCATCCGGGCCAGTTAGTAGAAAATTGAGTTCAGTAGGGGTCGTTAAGTCGTTGTGGATCGAGGTTCCTTTAAGTAATATCAATTTCATAATTACGTAGAAGAAAACCGACAACTTTTACAGACAGAGAAAAGCTATGTCCCTGGACAACTCTGTTTACGCTTTTGGATACTTCAACTATGCAGAGATCGCAGAGATCGATTGGGTTACACTGATAATTTTACAAACAATCAGATTTTTTGGAAAACAATATCTCTAATAGAGGCCAATAAATGACCAAATTTTCAACCAGAGTACGTAATACTCATATTGCTTTGCTTGACCTCTTAATATCAAACTATAGAATCTTTGGACAGGGTGGATCTAGGATTCAAAGTACATACTCCGGAGTCGTTTCTGACTTAATAAGTTAATAATATATTATTAGTATTAGGTACATAACTCACCCTCAGGAGGGGCTTGAGCCCCCGAAGCTGATGAATGATGACGTACCGGTGAATGATCGTTGAACTATACCTAAAAGTTGAAGAGTCAGCCATAGTCACCCTCATATTCAAAAAAGGAAATAAACAATAAGCAAAGTGTCATTTGCATGTACATGGATAATACGATGGCAAAAGAATTGATGGATTTCTTTCTAACAAACCGAGTCTGAACAATATGGTTTTCATTTCTGGAGGTCTACTACAACCAATGTCTCAATACTTCAGCAATGGACCTTGTAACATGAGAACACGCAGCATACAGAGATCACTCGCCTAGTCTTTGTGAAGGCATTTCATAAAATCTCAAAAGATTATTTGTTTCACAAGTTCGAACCTTATTAGGGGACACATTCTGGCGTTAACTCATTATTGCGAGATCGTAATTTCTTCTAGATACGCGCGAAATTAGCACGTTCTGTGAAAAAAATGTGAACCGCTGCACTTAACAGAAATTTGGTTCCAAGAAGATTTTATGTTCGTGGACAAATATTTGGAAAATACCACTGGACAATTCAAAATTAATCCATTGAATTTAACTGTGGCTAAACTGTGGCACCGTTAGTAAAACACCCACCAAAATTTACTGTTGAACTATTAACAAGGATAGAAAACCTGTCAAAATTGAGTGAGTCTACCAACAGGCATTGCAAGCTCAATAATAATTTAAAGCTGATGGAATATAGATAGATAAACCCATCTGCATATTCTGTCAATCAGAAGAAGAAACGGAACTACACATGTTATACCAGAACGATATTCTGGGAAATGTGCGGTCCTTCGAACTAGGCGATAATAAGCCACTGGGAAAAAGCTATATGGAAGTTTCAGTTTCAGTTTCTTTTTAAGACTTTTGAAAGAGATACGACTGTAGAACGTAATCTATTGATAAAAAGAAGAACCCTATATATAGAACGTATAATTATCTGTTATTTTTGCCTTGTTACTTCAATTATATTTTCCCATGAGTACTTAGCCGATTATTCAGCTGTAAAAATATCAGATTTTTCATTGAATGAGTCCGAGAACAAAATTCTTTTGGAGAAGAAAAAAGGAAGGCCGTGTACGGTTGACCAAATTACACATGTCGCTGATGATTCTTAGGTTTATGTTAGCAGTCGCTACGCATTACCTTCTCTTCGACATGACGAAGGTAAGAAGACAACAAGATACCTGGGTATCAGGTGTTACCGTTTACTGTTAACCTAAATGAGTGCCTCTTGTAATTTCTTGATGTAATCGGGCCTCGCCCACAAAGCAACAATACACTGAAAGAAGAAAATATTTAAGAAAATTGTGCCACTATAGCTAAGGGATGAGCGAGGTGGAACGAATTTGAAAAATCTAATTATGTATACTGACTTTTTCTGAAAAGTGCTTCTAAACCTCTAAATTTCTTATGTTAAAAGTAACTTATTAGTTTAGGCATTTTTAGGTGTACTACCTGTCTTGACATATGCATATGAAACCTTACTTAAAACGGACATTACAAGGAAACTGCAGGTCGTACAACGCTCAATGGAACGAAATATGCTGGGAATAATCAAGAGAGACAGTATGTAAAAGAATAGAGTGGATACGACAAAAGACCCAGGTAATAGATGTCAGCCACAGAATCAAATCCCTTGAATGGCAATTGGCAGGACCCCTGGCAAGAAGAACAGACAACAGATGGACCACAAAAATTACAGCATGGTACCCACGAGGAATTAAGGGACCTAGAAGAAGACCGAACCTAAGATGGGACCATGATATTAGGAATTAGCAGGGATAACTTGGGCCCGCATAGCCAACAATAGACAACAATAGGCTCAACTACAAAGATCGTATATAAATATGTGAGGGAGGTTACACCATAATTGAAAATGGTTGAATAATCTGAAAACGATGATGATGGTTTTTAAGAAATAAAATGGCACCTTTTTTACAAAAAAAACTAAAACTAAATTCTTCATCTGCGGATTTCTTTGGCGAACCCTGTACAATCAAAACATATTCCATAATTTTTTGAATTTTCCAATAAAGTATCAATACCAGACACAAATTTCAAATAAAACAAAATAATTTCGAACATGGTTACTTGGTTACGGTTCCGCGAAACTTATAAAAAACGCGCGAACTTATGAAACAGTAAACACAACTCAGCGGCAGTTAAAATTTCCTCTTTATTCCAATTCCTCTCTAATACTGATTTATTTCGCTGCTGTCGTTATATTTTCGTTATCTGCTGAAGCCGTGGTCGGTTGGCTGTTATGAGTGCTGTTCCGCGGATAGGGGTCGATATTCAGTAAGATCTACATCTACATCCATTAGTACCGGCACCGGAGAGAGGTCCGCGGATTTGTATCCATCCGAACCTGCTCATCTCTAGTAGAGATTGAAAGGTGTTTTTGAAAAGTCTAATCACGTTTTCTAGAAAATGTCCATGTCTAAATTTATTTATTATTTATGTATATTAAAAATAACTTACATGGTTTTTAAGAAACCTGTTTCAAATTTACTTAATTTCACATTTATTTCCACATTTTAAGGGTAGTAATGAGTAGTTCTAGGGGTTAGAGAGGTGAAGAATGCATCACAAAATATCCCGTATAGATGTGATAAATGTAATATCTGTTTAAAAGAAAATAGTCGTATTTTAAGCAAAAGAGCACCTAGGTTGGCAAAGTCTGTTTATGACTCTGTTATATTAAGTTTCAGCTCAAATGCCCCAACCTTGTAATATAGATGGATCCTCGGATTTATCCAAGAAACCATTTGTGTCTTCAGGTGTGAATGGAACATGTTATCAGAAGAATTAACTGTTCCTTGCCATGCACTCCTAACTGCTTAAATCTCACTTATTTCTGAAATTTTGAGACCTAAATGAACAAGAATACATAGATACCGCGACTTCTTGTTCAATTAACAGCTGCACAAGTTAAAATTATTGTTATATTCATAAAACCTAAGCAAAATTATCCATCTAGTGAAATAATTAATTGTTTTTTCAACCGGCAATAGGACGGAATTCTGTAGTTCTCCTTTATATTTTCACTGCCAGGGGGGTATTCTATAAATTATATCAGATTTACCGGATAGTCCACTCTATAAGACCCACCGTTATACACGTTGTAATTATTTTTGATTTATATTCAAATAAAGATCACGAAGCAGGAAAAATCATTAGGATAAATACTACTTCACAATATTAATAGGTTATAGTTTAGAACAAATACCATGTATAAAATACCGTATGGTCAAGAAAGAAACGGCGTCAAGTTGGCTCGGAAATGACGATTGATGACATTTCTCACGTAATATAAATGAATAAAAGAATGTCGAGTTAGTTGTACCAAAAATAATAACTATAATTTTCGGAATATCTAAAGGACTATTTATTTTCGAAGAACTACAAGCTGATTTCTTCAAATCTCATCTGCGTATCTGCGACTTTTCGTATTCGGGCTACCACCATCAACTTCACTTTTATAATATGGACTTGAATTTTTTATTTTCTTTTTAAAAACTTACAATCTCCCAAACGCAATGGTAGGTATATAAATCTTACCCAATTTTTTGTTTGTTTTATAGACATACTACATATTCAAAGACATTCGTATACCCATCTTTCTCCAACATATTTCCTCTTAAGAATGTATTCTTTATTATCCCTTTTTGGGTATGATACATCATTGCATTTGAGAGGTCATAGCCTTTTATAAAGGAAATTAAAAGATCTAGATCTGTATTTAAAAAAAACTAATGGTGGTAGAATGTGGAATGAGTGGGAGGGGGGTGAATTGGCGCGATTTTTAAATATCTATTGTATCTCCCTTTCTTATAAGTCATAACTCAACATACATGGGGATTTTCCTGTTGTAGGGGGGACAGAGTATTTCCCATCCGTTTACAACAGGTGTTCTTTCTCCGAGGGGTGGACATCTACCTCCTCCGAGGGTATACATCCTTCCACAGCTTCCGCAACAGGGGTTTGGCCTCTGTGCCCTTCACAGTCGAGAATCTTATCTCCGGCTGGGGTACCAGTGAGGTGGAGGATCTGTCTCCATTTTCTCCACCTCTTTAACTTGGTCTCACCTGATACCAGTGCTGTCCGGAATCTATAATAGAGGATATCTCTTTTCATCTATTGCCTCGTTCGATTTGAGGTCAATTTCTATTGTGAGGACCTGACCATGGCCGTCCTCCCTCGAGCTGATGACTCATCAACTCGATGTTCTTACATTGGAGTTCTGGCAAAGCTGGTGATACGTCCCTGACTACCTCTCGGTTTTGGACAGCTTTCCATCGTGCCTTTTTTCTAATGGTGGTACTCCAAATATGAAACATCGAAGTTGTTATAACCCTGAAAAAATTACAAAATTTTCAAATTTAAACTGCGTTTCGAAAATGTTCTTTATTCTTTAGATAGTTTCACTCGAATTAATCTGTGTGACAAAATATATGTAGGAGATTTTCAGCAATGACCCTGTATCTCAGAAACTAATAAGACTTTGTCAACGCGGTAAAAATATCTTAAAATGAACATCAAAAAGGTAACTTTTCTCAAATTTAACGGACCCTGTAGCACTTACTGTTCGGGAGAATAGTGACACCACCTGAATTAGACACCCTGTATAGAAAATACTTGAATCGAAATGTAACCAAAAATATAGAGAACGAATGGCCAACTGTCAACCAAACCAAACCCAACTGTCAAATCAATCGGTATCAATCAGGTCATTCGGTCAATCACGACAAAATTAACGAAAAAACTTTCACGGTTAAAGGTTGATTCTCACTATACCTTCCATATCAGCTTCCTTCCGTTTCCTTTCCGTTTACATAAAATATTATATCATGTAAATGAATAGGACAATGCACACTATCCGTTCCGTTTCCCTTCCGTTCCATATCATTTCCTTCCATATTTTTTTTAGGCGGACGGACTGAAGCCTATTGGAAATAGCGTTGTCGCGTTCTTAATTTGTACCAGCTTTTTAAAATTTTGCTGATATTTATTTATTATTTCACCTCTGAATTAAATCTCTTACCTTTTTCAAAAGATACAAATTTTTAAAATAAAACTTTCGTAATGATATAAAATTGTACAATAAAGAGTATGGAACTGATACGGAACGGAAGCTTACGTACAATAAAGCGTGAATACAATAAAACATACGGAATGGATATGGAATAGATATATGGAATGGAAAGGGAAGGTATAGTGAGAATAAACCTTAAGTGGTACGATGTTAGTCCGGTTAGATATAGTTTTACAAATAAAATGACGTAAAGTGTTCTTTAATTGAAAAGCCATCCCTGACACCATCTTTTCAAAAAACCAGTATCAAAAAGCCAATAAATGCGTGTGTCTTGTGGGCCATATTAGATGACAAGCGAAAAAAAGAGAAGCTTTTTGAAAACTATCGGTTCATTAAAAAAACATATCGATATTTTCAATTATTGCTATAATTCTACATACCTACTAGAAATATATTTTCCATGTATAGTTCATAGTTCTAATTAGAAAACTAGCCTAGAGTACTGGGATAGTCGCTCCCCTTATGCTCTTCGTAAATCAGGGGCGGATTCCCTCGACCTGGTCGACTTCTTTACGGCGTTAACGCCATAAAGAGGCCGTCTGCCCTAGGTAATGATGGTGTAGGGGTATTTTATGGTCAGACCGGTAATTAATGGACAGTGGACGATGGGCTGCAGTCACGCGAAATGAAAGCCTATCGAAGGTTTCTGTTTCTCTCGTTCTGTTTTTCTTTTAAAATTAAATGTTGTGATAAATGCATTATTTAAAACAAACTAGTCGTGTTTTAACCAAGAAAACCGCTGAGTTCGCAAGGGTTTTTGTTGTTAAGTTACATTAAATTTTACCTTTAACACTCAACCTTTTAATGTAGGTGGTAAGATTATAGGATTTGGATTTATCCAGCAATCTGTGTTTTCAGATGTGGAGGGAACATGTTATCGAGAAAATCAATTTTCCTTGAACCTCTACCGTTTAAATTATAACTGACATTTTTTACAACAAATAAAAAATCAATAAATTAACACTCCATGATAAAAATACTAGAGGATGTACAGAATCCATTTCACTAGTCCCGAAAATGTAGCAAAATAAGCGTTCGGCATTTAACGTTTTATGTAAAACTGGCTAGGTATTTTTACACAAATGAAGAAGGAAATTAAAGATAAAGGATTATACTATATCCGTATTGTAGCACATTTTTAGAAAACTTCTTTATTTTTAAAATTTTGATGGTCAAACATCAACAAAATATTTCCTATGTTTGGACTAAATTTTCTCGAAAATAAAGACATAATTTAAAATTCCGTTACAATACGGAAATAGATTGAAGTTTTGTGATTACAGTGATGTATTTAATTTATATGGTTTTGTAACAAATTGCTCGCTATTTTATGGCAAATGCTGAAGCTCTGCAAACCTTAATCAAGCCTTAATCAAAGCACGTGTGTTTGGAATTTTGGGCGACAGGATCGGGATAAGCCTTAGGCAGATTTCTGAAATACCTATAATATATATTTCCTTCAGCCACACACCCGCTTTACCTGACCCCTGACAGCTATCCGAACAGTACAGCGTAATAGACTCTTAATCATCTTTTTTAGCAGCACAAAATAAGAAACAGAGAAAATATAATAAATTATATATCACTGGGTAAAATCATCAAAGTGTGTCTAACACACCATTCGTATATTAAATTTAGATGTGGAAATACCATGCCATCCGGGGTACTCGAGGGGGTACCATTGTAGCTGTAACTCCGTCTGTTTAATTTGTTAGGGATCTTTTATAACAACAAAAATTAATTGTGCGCTAGTCTGAGGAGGACGCTCTCTCTCTTGACGAGATCAGGCGAATAACCAAGCAGTATAGAATTAAAATCGTTTTTAAGTCTGGAACCACCCTAAGAAGTGTCCTAACAAAAACACAACCGGAATCATCAAAACAAGAGAAAGAGTACATTTACCAGGTACCTTGCGAGTGCGGTGAGTTGTATATTGGAGGGACAAAACGTCCTCTACAATTAAGACTTGACGCACATAAAAAGATATGCAAAGAGATGAAACAACGAAGTCGGGCATTGCAGGTCATGTGTGGTCCAAGCACCACAACATAAAATAGTCGGAAGCCCGGGTTGTCCACGAATAACCTCATTGGAAAAAGCGCAAATTTAAAGAGACCGTACTCATATCTAGCAATAATAAAATCTTTAGCAATCCAAGTATGGAAATGTCTTATGTCTTCAGATGTGCCTTGTTAGAGAAGAATAAAATGTGCCTTATTCTTATTCTTCTCTTAAGTTAATGGACAAAATTTGTTTTTGATTATATTTAGTTCTATTAGTTATTCTATCATACTTGATCTTTTCCACTTGTTCGTACTTATCGATTTTTAATTTTTAAAAGGTTTGCGTGTTAGTTAATCGTATAAAGAGTTAGCTATGACCGAGCCTCTACCACTAAATAATGACTGTTTACCAAGCTCAGATGTTATAATTACTTTTGTCTCGATGAATTACATGAATTTACGGGTATTACATATATGAAAGGAAACAACAATATTTTTAAATTACTTTTTAATTTTAATTTTTCAATGCCAATAATGTTCTTAATTCTGAATTTAAAGAAAAATTGAGAAAATTGTCTTGACGTTTTACAATTGAGAGAATTGTAAATTATAAGTTTTTTTGTTTAAGATTTCTACATGATCCTCAAATATATAAATCCCAATTTGTCAACTGAAAGTAAGCCTAACAAGAATATTGTTTATTCCTTCAAACATATACGTATCTCGCCATTTACCAGTTTGGTGAGTAATTTGTATAATTTTTTATCTCACTGGTGAATTTCTCTCTTACATCTTAATTAGACTGAAAGACTGAGCTAAAATAAATGTTAATAAAATGTCTTTCTAGAAAGACTGGTTCTGTTGCAATTAAAAGGAGTCTTTTTTCCTTCTACACTGTTTTTCTCCTGCAGTTTGTAGCATTTTATCTTTAATAGCCAACCTTTTTATCGACATAGCGTTACGTTTTGTATATCCATTAAAATATGAAACGGCTTGTACCTATCGGCTGTAAATAGTCGAGAAATCGCTTGCTATGTCTGTTAATTGCGGATAGACGTGATATTCAAATGATTCAGTAATACCGTACTTAAGATAATTTCAATATTATTATTATTAAAATTCAGCAGTTAGTATTTTCGAATGGTCGTTTTATAGTTTTAATGCAGACGCATCGATTTTATTTTTGTAAACTTTATTAACAGGTTTTGACTGGTTTACAGACATGGCTACATTTTTAGCAAAAAGTGATAAAAAAGTATCCATTTATTCTAAAATACTAGGAGTGTATTTAAAGACAACAACAAAATAAATTGTGTGTGCACTACCTGCGCATATTTGAAGTGAAACTTCTTACTTCCGTCTGTCTGCCCGTCTGTCAGTCTGTCCGCCTGAGGCCATTCGGGTACCTCTATCCACGTGCCGAGTTTGGTTCCAATCTCGGTTCCAATCGACCCATAATTAAGAAAGATTCTGATGATTTCGTCCATTTAGAGGCGTTGGTTTGAAACGTCGCACAGTGGGGTATTTGACACCGATAGTTGATCGAAATTTTTTTATGTAGGCCTTATATAAATTATTGCTATTTTCAATTAAAGAGGAAATAATATGAACAAAATAAAGGATAATTCGTCGATTCTAAAAAAAGAAAGAAAAATCACGTTTCCACGGTCAATGCCACTAAAGCCAGTAGTAATATCGCAACTAATACTACTAATGCTACGACTGATCCGCAACCAATGCCCATACCACTAAAGCCGCTACTAATGCCAAATTGTGCTATACTGCTAATGACACTAATGCGATCGCTTTGTACACAACAATGCCATCGCGGTTTACACCTCGCATTAGTGTATGATTTGCAAATTAAAATATATAAAATGTTTAAAGTTAAAAATATAAAATGTTTTTCTTATTTCATCAGCAAAGTCGCAAAAGGTCGCAGTATTTTATTTTACTATATAAAAGCCCAATGTTTTCTAAGTAAAACGTATATAGACAATATGCTGAATTCTTCGTAATGCGGAACTAAATCTCTATATATATAGTATAATAAAAATGTCACAAATTTAATCAAATTTTCTGAACGGCTTAAATCGTTAGTATAGAGAATATCAAAATAAATAATATGGTTTTGTAGAATACATACCTGCAGCTTGCTAAGACATTTTCAATCAAAACAATAATATAACCATAAAAGAAGCACAAGAACAACAACAATTTATAATTTTAAACATAAAATTTAGCCATTTACCTCTTATCTGTGAGAACTAGCAACTTTGACGTTTCGTTGAAACAAATGAATGCAACTAAATACACCCATAGCAACGCCATTCATGGCAGACATGATTTAACTTATCATTTATCTTTATTTGGGAAATCTTAAACACATTTGCTTTTTCGAATTTCGATCATCTTTTTCATGCTAATACTCCACCGTGGCGTCGAGAGCGTCATCCTGTAGTCCGTACCCAATTATGTCGAAATCGACCCACATTTTTCTTCAGTATCAAATCCTTAGTCCCACCCTGATGAAGAAACGTCGGATCCAATTTTGCAGGGTGGGTCGTGCACCGTCGCTCACATAGCATACCCACCCAATTTGGTCGCGATCGGACGACATCAACTTTTGACGTATCTTACGTCAAAACTAACTGTCACAGTGACACGTGTCGTACACGGTAAAGTTGGCCTGCGTCCAATCTCTCGACATACCATATTTCATTTAATTCGGACACTGTTGGTAGAAGAATCATAAATTAGTTTTTTTTTAATATTGAAATACAATCTGCAATTCAACCTTACTACTGCTTGTCAAGTATGTAGTTTCTTAAGTCTTAAGTCTTTTTCTAAGTCAAGTAGTTGATGCTATATCCGCGTGATTATGAGAAAGAAGACAGCTGTCATCTGCATAACTAAGATCTTCTAACATGCTAAAGGAAGTCCACCGTATTCCAAGATGATTTCTGGAAATTGTTCATCCTGGAAATTGTTCATGTTAATATCATCTAAGAGGGTATTAAAAATAAATGGCCACAGCCTCAGCAACCCTGCCTCACCTCCTTCCGAATGTTGATGCATTCGCTCCGTTGACCCTTATGCAAGACTGCACACTGAGCCTCATAATAGAGCGCCTTTATGATTGTTCTAATTTTGTTAGGAATACCAGCTCTGCTGAGGGCTTTCCAAAGAGATTGGTACTTTAGGCTATCAAACACACGCTCAAAATCAACAAATATCAGAAATAAAGATGATTGTTCAAGCCATTCCAATGATTGTTCCATGATTATTCGGAGTGTATTTATGTGATCCATACACGATCGCTAAGGCCTAATCTTGCTTGTTCTGGACGCAAATGAGGTTCTTTAGTTTCGAAGAGTCAGCAATCGTAAGTCTTTAAAGCAAGCAGGTGATTCACCTACTGTGTCCGAGTCTGGTTGGGGCTGCCAACTGTAATACCCAGACCTACCTCAGAATAAATGCGTCACGAAGTAAATAATTAATTAATAAAATAATAATTAATTAACTAATTTTTTAACAGAGTGATAGCAAAATACTAATTGACCATATAATACAGCAAAATATTCGACTTTTGCATTTGACGCGCGTTTCGCTAACGACGCGCGACGTTAGGATCCTAAGCACATATTTAAAACTATAGTTTTTAATCATCTGCTGATGATGTTAACCTAGTTAGTAAAATGCGCGTCCAGTTCAAAAGTGTTTTGGTGTATTGTGGCGAATTAGTGTTTTATTTTGCTGTTATGACACCAAAAGTTCCAATTTCCAACTCTAAAAAGTAATAAAAAAGAATCTAGATATTCTAAAATGACATGAATGCCATTTAAAGAAAACAGAAAAAAATTCTATATCAATTATAATTAGCATTTTAACAAAGAATAAGAAAGGAAAAATATCCATATTAAATGCAGCTTTAAGTTAAAAGGCCATAACAAATTAGTTAGATATTTTCGTAACGCGACGAAATGTATATTTCACTGGGATAATTAGGCAAAATTTAAACTATTTTAAGAGCTTGTTACCGGATGTTAAACCGTGAAAAAGACACTGTTTGGAACTTAAAGGTAACTTTGAGCTAACAAATTGATTTATTTCAAGAAATTGATGGATAGCTTTTGTACAAGTTTTTTTTAGTATTTTCTCTTCAATGCGAGGGGAGGATTTTCTCTTGAATTATATTTCAACAAGTTATAATAAGTCTCATGTTTCTTCCATATATGAGAACATAGATAGTCTCTTGGACACCACCTGATATTTTAACCGGATGTGTTTTATTTATTATTTTCTTACTTTTTTTATATTTTTATTTTTATATTTTGTTGTTGTAAAATGTGGTTAAGAAATTATACCGTCGGAGTTCTTGGTACACTGTTAGTCTTGATGGTATAATCCATCTACATCTGAAGACATCGATGACTTCTTCGACACCCTTAATATTTTGCCCAGGGGCGTTAAATATAGGTAGTATTCTTTATTTTCTCTTATATTTTGATCTTTTAAATAGAAAGTTAACAACAACTGAATACATAATTGGTTGACATCGTCACATCTCCTGGTATTTTATCCAGGGATGTTGATTTTATTAATTTTCTTTATTTTCTCTCTTTTTTTATGTAGTTGTGGTAAAAAATCGTTAACAAATTCAACAGGTGGAGTTCTCGGTACATCAGTGGTACGAAACTTATGTCATGGTACATCCAATTCTCGATCATTTGTATGGTCTCTAACACCCCTTGGCATTTTACCGAGGGGGTTTAATTTAATATTGTTTTTATTGTTGTAGTAAAAAAGTCCGTTAACAAGTTATTGGAGTTCTCTGTACAGTATTATTTCCATTGTCTTGAACCATTTACATTAGAAGAGGGTTTATTAGAGGTTTCCTGTTATTTAATCTTGGCTTTTTCAATTTATTAAGTGTATATTTTATTATTTTGTCTTTTTCTCTTATTTTTCGTTGTTCAAAAAAGGTAAAAAAATAAACGGCGGAGTTATTCATACCATCTTTGTTGGCATAGTCCATGCACATCTGAAGGCACGGGTGGCTTTTTGACATCATTTGGTTGTGGGAACGAGGGAGTGCTTATTTTATTAATTTTTTGCTGTAAAATCTCTGTAACACATTCATTTTTGTGAGTTAATAACTTGTTTCCTATTGTCTATTATTATTGATAAGTATCTTACTACACAGGCCAATAGTAAGACATTTAGTTCAGATTTTAACATTTACACTTGTTAAAATCCGTACTGAACCATGTACTTCAAGGGGATTTATTAATATTAATATTTATACCTATAAAAATGGTTGGTTACGACCATTCTTCAAATTTTCCCAGTCACAGCAGAAGATTATGAACCAAAATAAGGTTAATGGTTTAAAATTGTACAAAGTGGTTTCTGTTGTAATATTGTTCCCGTATCGTATATAAAAGACATAAAAATCTGTTCTACAAGATTAATTACGTCACTCTGTTGTGTACACACAGAAAAATAATGCACTGATGGATTCGAAAACATGCTTTAATCAGCTTTAATTAAGTTTATTTCCTCAAATTTTCAAATTAACTTTTTATATTGTATCTATTCTTTCTTCTAATGATTAGTAAGTCTGTCATATGTTGAAATATATGTGTTGACCATATTTGGTGTTTTAAGTTCGACTTAAATCTATGTCTTAGTGGTCAATAAATCTTTAGAATGGTGGAAAATTTTATCTGGACCAGTGATGCCAACTCGTGGCAAATTTCCCGACTCATGGGAAATTTTGAGATTCAGAGGGAAAAGGGAACTTTTAATCCAAAACACCATATTCAAGTCAACAATATACGCAATTATACGCATTTCTCAGCAAAGTAAGTAAATTCAAACTAGCATCATTTCAACTAAAAATACATTTTTCGATTGGCATCGGACTTCCTCTCGAATACATGATGAATTTTAAATAAGTCCAGATATTTCTAAGAAAGATATATTTCGATCCCAGGAACACACCCAGGAGTTTTTTTGCGCCAAAAAAATATGAATACTTGACAAGTAGAGATACTTGAGGGTAGATTCTGTCAATTAGAAGAAGAAACGGCGAATTACATTTTATGTCAGTGCTACAGCCTGGAAAATGCGCTGTTTTTTGTGGTAGGCGATTATACCAATGGCTTGTAACTAACACCCACTTCCATTAGGAAATGCAGGACCTTATCTCCTGGTCAGGTGCTGGGGGAGTCCCCTAGCGCTTGGCTTGGTCAAACAAGCATCTCACTCATCGTCTTATCCCTGGCTGTAATGTCGTGGCTAGGGAATTGCACCAAGACATATAACGATACTGGACGGGGCTACCCCTGTCCGTCATACCAAGCACCCTCTACTGACTGTGGTCATGTCTCGCGGGTAGAGGGTGTGGGGGGCTCTTGGCTTGACCGCCTGGACCAAGAGGCCTCGACTTCACCAAAAACCTAAATCCTACGATGGCGGGACCAGGTCAAAGGGATGCGTGGCTAGATAGAGGACTAGCCATTACTGACCTCAACATTGGGGCATCAGGAGGCACCCCATTGTATTTACCCCTTACTTCTACATGCGGGGCTCTGTAGAAGTGGACCGACTATCCCTAGCGACTCGTGGGAACACTATGAGATCTAGTATTAAAAACACCACAGGCCTACCCACGCCGTGTAGACGAAACGGTAGCTTGTGTAAAATATATCTGTCTATCATAATATCTTTGGTTTTATTGGTTTCTTTTCCAATCTAAGCCAAACCAACAAGAATTGAAATGCCCGTTGAAAAATAGTTGTGGTTTGTAGTGTGAGAAGAAGGAATTAGGCACGATTAAAGGAATGTTTTCTTTTTTTTTGTAATGGCAGCTGCGCCTTACAGGAAAAAGCGTAAAAAGAACGAGCCAGGGCTTAACCGCAGCGTGGCCATTATAAGAATCACCACCGTGCCAAATGAGCCAATAATATAACTGATTTATGGTCGATGGTCTATGGTATTCTTCGGCATGATTTTGTCCACACCATGTCTAATCATTTACTACCGGGATCTGCTTTTATTGACGAACAATCCATGATTTATATTTTTGTGTTGTCGATTATTATCATTATTAGTATTATAATATAACATCAGATTGAGACTATACAGGGTGAGTTTTCTACGACGTTCTACATGTGTATCTCGGAAACTACTGGAATTAGAGAGTAGGTTAAATGGGGAAAGAATTGCAGTTTTGTGAGGACAAACATATGTTCCTTTCAGATTTTTGAAAAAGTTTATGGATTTATGGTTCTCTAATATAATCTATTTTAGGCAAAAAGTTATCATCAGATAAAAGTAGTTGTAGATTGTAAATAATCGCATCTTTAATGAGATGGTATTCTCCTTTTTTTTTCTAAAGCCTATTGCATTTTCGAGCTTAAGCATTTTTTGATATATGACACAAACATGTTTTTTTTAACTGGAAACCATAGTTGACCACGACTTCATAATAAGCGCCATTTTTTAAGCTTTTCAGCGATATAAGCTATAATTTTTTTTCGAAAAATTACCGAGTTATAGCCAATTCTAGTCTTTTTTGAACAATTTTACATAGTTGGTATTGTTGTTCTTATTCTATTATGATTTATAGCAAATAAAAAGACGGAATATTTTATTAAACGATTCTTTACAATTTGCCTTCAACAATTATTATATTCAAATTAAAACTTAAAAAATTAATATCTCTATAACATTTTAAGTTACTTTAGCAACTCAACTGTTCAAAAAATCTGCTATTGTTTTGAGTACTTACGACAACATAACGCATAAAAAAACGGATAGATCAGGTGACCGAGGAGGTCTATGCCATTGGTCCACCTTTTCCTATCCTTGAGTTTGCATAATTATGATATGAATAATTTTTAACATTTATTTTATTATGAGGGGGAGCGTCATAATTAAAGTCATGTGGGAACCATTCTATATTGATGCGCGAGTCTCTAAATTTAACTTTTCTAACATGTCTTGAAAATAGCAAAATAGAACACTAAAACACCACAATACACCAAAACACTTTTACTTTATTGGACGCGCGTTTCGCTAACCATGTTAGCATCATCAGCAAATGATTAAAACTCGCCCGTCCAGTGTAAAAGTAAAAGTGTTTTGGTATATTGTGGTGTTTTAGTGTTTTATTTTGCTGTGTAACACCAAAGGTTCCAACCCCCAACTGTAATTTTTGAAAACCGTTTTCTAAAAGGCATAAATAACGTCCATCGGTCAACGTATCCTCGAAAAAAAAATAAAAAAATAAAAAAAAATGCAATACGGCATCAAATTGCGCAACTTTGTCTCCATTTAACCGATCCTGTATCTCTTACGGTTTCCGAAATCCCAATGATGAGCGTCGAATTCGAGCCACCCTGTACAGTCCCTTAAAAAAATTCTCTCGCGTTTGATTTTGTTAAACAACCATTTTTCATTATTTTATATTTTTTTGACGTTTTCTCTAGCATATTATTGTGATATTATTTTATACCAATTCTGTAAACTTTGTTACCAAAAGAAAGTCGTATTTTTCCTGGTAAATCTAGAGAACGGAATCTTGGCGACCCTCTCTAAAACATTTCCATCGAATTAGATTTTATTGTTAGGGCCGGTCCGGAATAAACGCTTTTACTGTTGTGTCTGCGTTTTACGACATCGCCAGCTTTTGTCGTAAGCACAATAACGTTAATTTAATTTTTTTAACGATATATAAAACATTTATGGCTACGATCGTTCATTTTTTATAGGCGCTAGTCCGTTCGCTCTTTAATTAACTTTACGCTACCTTTAAGCAATCTTTGTAGTAGTTTTATTTTTACTAAACCGTTTTGTGTAAATAAATGTGTTTAACAGAGAAATTCTACAGTTTGTTGCATCGCCGCGCAGACCTGAACATTAGAAATCCCATGTAAATTTTGAAAATGATGAATAAGTTTTCCCCATTTTATTTTACAGAAAAACTTATTTGAAACTTTTGTAAGAACTCCTTAAAATGAAGCAAATTGATAATTTTCAATAGCTTCTACGAATTCCTTTGGGAGTTATGAAGGATAAAAAAAACTAACAATTAATTGAAAAAATAATGGAGTAACAAATACGCCATCTTCAAATTTAATTTTTTAATGTCAATTTGACGATATTTTGCCAAAAATAATTGAAGGGTTCAGGGGAAAAACATGATAAGCGTCATTTTACTAATTTTACAGAAGGGCACTGGACGGCTGGTGCTGATGGTTATCAGGTTCTCTCCGTGTATTCTACAATTTTACTAGGCATAAATATATCATAAGATTTAACAACATATTGCCCTGCAGAGGTTATACATTTTGTCGGGACCAATTAGACCTACTATAATTATATGTTCTCTGTGCTATAATATTGTAACATTCTAAAATTAAGAAATTGGCGCTTATCAAGTTTTTCCCCTAGATCCTTCAATTTAAAAAAGATAATATTTTTTAATGTCATATTGGTTTTATATGGGCAAAAAATAATTTGTAGATATGAATTATACTAAGTTAACTATGAATATAACTGAAGAAAAAAATTATAGTTTAGTTGTATTATGGAAGAAACAGTCTAAAGGCTGTAAAGTATTTGTTTTCTGTGTATTTTCAACATAGGTCACAACAGTTATTAAATAATACAAATGTAAAAAAGACAAGTTCCAACAGGAACAGTTATTAAAGACCGTAAATATAAAAATAGGAGAATAATATCGATAAGGATCATCGAGAAATAATAAATGAAAATTAATTAAATATTCTGTTACAAGTGGAAGATGAAATACAAGTAAGTACCAGAACACTTGGAGAAACAGTCGAAAAATATCGTACCATTGCTTGGCGAATTTTAAAGAGGCATAATTTTAAGTCATTGAAATATTTTAAACACCAAGAATTATTGGGGATGAAATACGTAGGGCAAATTTTCTCTATTTTATAATTAACAAGGATTTATCTTTGTGAATTGTTTCGTGTTTAATAAATACATTTTCTTTTTTGTAGCAGTGTGTTTACTTATCTACGAAATATATTTGATTTTTTAAAGATTCTATTATGTGTTTTGCAACTCTTTTCATAGGTAGCATAACTATTCAGCATAAACAAATTGCTTCCTATAGACTTCTTTTAAAATTTACATGGGATATCCTCAGGTCGACGATGCAACACACGGTATATACAAAGTCATTTTTAAATATTTCTTAGTATTTTTTTTTACTTAGATTGTCAAAAGGAATTAACCAAAAAAGCATTATTTAAAACTAACGTCAATATTATTAGTAGGTATAGAGAGTATTTTTTGTTTCTCCTCTTAAGGAGCAGCTGCGTCAGCTATCTCCCAGGGGGATGTGGGGCAACATAAAGTTTTTAATTGACGATATCGGGCTGCGCCCCTCATTTAAACCACTGATTAAGTCTTTTGTGTTAGGTATAACACTGGTCCACTGACATTGCTTTCATTTTAATTCAATACGAAAGTGCATAATGCCGCTTTACCATTTTCTAATCGAAAAGTTTATCCCATTTTTGACACCTCGTAGAGCGTTATCTACAGGGTGTTGAAAGTTTTATATTTCACATCTTACAGTACCTCACTGACTACAAATCAATGGTTATTCACATATACATGTATAAAATATAGACCTACATTGACTTCTTTTAACCCAACATATGGGCCTGGAACACCATGAAAAAGAAAACTCCCACTCCTCCAACTCCCAGTGGATAACCAAGAATTTATCACTTTGAGAAACACCTCACTATAGTATTGAGGAATAAAAAGGATTGGAAGAGGGGAACGTTTGTTCAGCAAGTAAAAGACGATACCATAACTTGGTATACTGATGCTTCCAAAACCAAAGCAGGGACAGGGATAGGAGTATTTAGGCCGAAAACTAAATACTCCGAACCAATGAGCACCTACCCCAGCATCCTTCAGGCAGAAATCTATGCTATCGAAAGATGCGTACAATTTATCTTAGGTAGGAACTATCTAAAAGAGGATATAGCCATCATATCCGATAGTCAAGCAGCACTAAAAGTGATCAACTCAGTAACCATCATTTCGCAGTTGATCACAGAATACCTAGAGAAGATAGGGGATAAGAGAAATTAAATTAGGCTAAGAAAATAAAGTCCTCCTACTCTGGGTGTTCTCTCACCAAGGGATAGAAGGCAATGAAAAAGCAAACGATCTAGCTAGAAAAGGAGCGAACACTCCACTAACTGGACCAGAACCGTTCTGCTTTCCGAGCGGAAACCAGCTTAAAGCGGAACTGAAGAACCTGGAGGACTCCATCCGTAACCTGGAATGGGGAATCCTCCAACGGTCTAAGACACTCGAAAAAGTTCCTTAGAACCTACGACCGAGAAAAATCAAAGATTTTCTTTGATTTAGGAAAGAACAATCTTTAGATTGTCACAGGGGTTTCTAACAGGACACTGTCTCCTCAACGAACACCTCAGTAGATTGAAGCTGAGGAACAACGACGAATGCAGATTCTGTGGGAAAATGGGGAAACACCAGAATACCTTATCACTGAGTGCGTCGAGATGATAACCGTTTGTGCCATAAACTTTAGTACGGCTGATGTCGAAGATGGAGAGCTGGCTGTGGAGCCGTCTCAGATGCCGGCTTTCATCAAAGCCCTGAGACTGTATGATGAGTTATAACCCGTTATAACTCGAGAAAGGGGAACACACAATAGATCTGTCAGGTCGCGGTGATTAAACCCCCCTCCTAAACATTCTATATTCTACACCCCAACATCCAAACACCAACTATTGTTTATTACAGTTTGATTTGACCACACAGTTGATATAGGACTGTTTTAAGGTTCTATCCACACAGGGTATATGGACATCTCTTAGATGATTAAAACAGTTTTAATTTGTCCGTCTGTCCTAATGTAATCGGGAAACTTTCTGTAGGCAATATATTCTGTAGATAAAAATAAATAAAAAAAACTTTCGCAACAATAGAGATCCGAGGGGTGTCCCAGATTTCAAAATTTTGATAAAGCCCCTATAGCTCAGAAACAAAGAGGGCTATGAAAATTTTGTTTACAGCATCTTCCGTTTGACAAAAAAGTGGTACAGGTTTGTGCAAACCGCACCCTTCTATCTTCACTAATAATGGAGATACCGTATGATTTCAACCAAAATGGGACACCCTGTACTTAAGGTACATCTATTTATATTATTAGTCTGAGGTAACTCGTATGTTAGGATATTTTTATCTTTACTTATCGGTCTGAGTGGCCACATTTTCAGCTTCAACAAACCGTGTAGTTGTTAAAAAGAATTATTGTCCGCTTCCATAGAAATCTTACCAATAACAATAATTAAACTATTAAATGGTCGTTTGTCAGTAATATACGTACCATCCAATTTTTTCCATGAAAGTTATTAACGCTGTTAAAAAGAAGCCAAACCCATGTAGGCAGGAAGCGAAAAAACAATGGAGTTTGTTCAGCTACCTAAATATGCTGACTGGAGCTGGGCTGGTGTCGTTGACATTCCGGTTCATTCGGGTATTACGTGTATTTACAAATATTTGTTTTGCGTATGTCTCTACATGAACGTCTTTCTTCATTTTGCTTTAGTCTAGCCGATCGATTGCTTTGCACTAGGGACGCACGATTCTTGCAATAGTATCGATATTGTTTATCGAATCAGGTGTTATCAGAACATATCGGTCCGTGGAATATCGACATACATCATTGTAACCATTTTGAAACATTTTTTTGGCTCACTTTTTAATGCTGTTTTCCGTTGTAAGACCAGGTTATCCAAGCTGGTAAACTACTAATACACTCAGATGCAAGAAAAGCAACCGAGAAAATTTTGGTCAAATTTAAAGCGTTATATTTTTGTTATTTTTAGCCCTATTTTCATGATTTTTTTAGCAAACTGTATATAATTATATCAACTTAAATTAGTAAACTCAGTGTTTTATAAATTTTAGTATTTGGCATATTATACAGGGTTAAAGGAAGGGTTGTTTTTTACCTTAACTTTAAAACACCCTGTGCAATAAATTCGTTTGTAAATGTTTCTAAAATATAATTTTACGGTTAGAAACATATCTCCTGAGCATTTTGTTTTTTAGATCATGCCAATACATGCCTTGGTTAATTTTTAAGAGCGAAATGAACTTGCCACCAACAATTTGCAATTTTTTCAATTATCTTTTCTTTTGAAGTTATTTTTCAATTTTACTAAACGGCTTTGGTGATTATTGAGAACTATATACTACTATGAACTGTCCATCATGTTCAGCGTTTGGGAAATGCTTGGTAGGAGGTTTAGAGGCCGCGAAGCGGTACCAGCTTCATTAAATGAACTTCGTTTGGTTCTTAAAGAAGAATGGGAAAGCATAACGCAATAATGATATATGCAGCCTCAATGACAATATAAACGGACGTATACAGGCAGTTGTAGCAGCCAAGGGAGGTAATACAAAGTATTAGGGTATTTTAAAAAAAATTCTGTTTGTATACTTGAGTATTACAGATGTTTTTTTTAGTATCGTTAGTTCTGTTATCGTTATGAATGTTTATTAAACGACGGTGTCGTTAGTCTTTAACGTTTTTATTTAATTTAGTATAGAGTATCTAATGCAGCGGAATATAGCGTTACGACAATGGTCACCAAAACCATCTCGTCATATTAAAAAATTGCATCGAAAAGTAATGATATGCATCAAAAAATAATTACAACCATTCAAGCCGCGAAGTTTAGTACGACTGATAACTGAGATTTTATATATACGACTTTATACTGTACGACTGAGATTTTATATATCTTAATTAACCTCTATAACATCCATTGAAATTTGTCATTCATATTGTCGTCTCGCTTGATATTGTTATCTCCCTTCCATTGACATTTGTCAAAACTCTGAGATTCTATGAAGAGTCATAAGTCGTTATATCTAAAGAAAGGGCGACACAATAGATCTCTAAGGTCGCGATGATTAACCCCCCACCTATACCATTCTACAGTCTACAAGCCAACTGGACCGTTTTTTTTCGATCATACAGTACTAGATATTCTTCTTTAGTTCCATAAAACAGAATATATAGTTAGCATGAAATATAAAAACGCTCGCAGCATTTATGTTAAAAATCAGTTTTTCCTCTTGACCGGCTTATTATTATGTGCGTTGGTGCACTGGGGCTCTCGAGTGAACCCTCGTCTCGACGAGTCCGTTAATTAGCCCCCTTCATGACTTTTTCGCTGCCAGCGGAGCCCCCAGAGCCCCATTCAATGAGGGGGGCTCCTGCTTACCGCTTTTAATTGGCTCACTATCTATTATGAAGTGGCCGGGGTCGAAATGACGAGGCAAAACAAGCATTTTGTGAAATTTCAAGTAATATACTGACAAATGAGCAAGGCACTTGTCTAAGGTACACTAATTCAGGTTCGAGTTGCTTTTTTGCATGATAAATATATGACATGTTTCTTAAATGCATGTACTACTTAAAATTTACATAAATGTGTACATTCTGACAAAATGTGTTTTAATTTATAATTTATACTGGGTGAGGCTTGAATAAGTGCAAATATTTAGGGCTGGTAGATCTCGATAAAAGAAACATATTCTCTCTTTTCCGTTTTCTAAAAGTGCAAAAAGATGATAATGCGATTTTTGCGGAAACTCAAGAAGCAACTACCCATTTACTGGCTGCGAAGTCTAGAGAAGAAAACGTGTTAATATAATTATTATTAGGTATATTAGCCGAATATAATTATTCCACATGTAGAATAAAACACCATTTTAAACGGTTCATATGAATGGATGAAACTCCTATCATTGTTGATAGTGGATAACAGTTTATTAATGTAATACTTAAAATATAAGTGAGCTTTTCCAAACTTTATATACCTATTCCAAATATAAGAAATAAATCAAATGGTAAAATATAAGATTATTCATGCTCTATTAGTCAAACAAATCTTAAACAGCGGGTAAGGTTTATTTACTAAACATTTAGGCTACTTTTTCCAGAAATTTAGAAAAGAAAACATATATCCCAACGCCGTACAATTAATAAAACTTCAAGACTCAATCAATCAAAAGCCATTATCGGATCTGCTTAATAATCTGCTTATCCTACCGTAAATCTTTTATTCCAACCAGGCAATTGTGCACGAAAAATAAACATTATTAAGAATAGATCCAGAAAAAACGGTACTCCCAGACATGTTGCCAGATTTTGTCCCTATATCCGACCTTTACTGAAATATTTTGTGTTGGAAAAATATGTATATCTAAAGTTTCTCTAATACTTCCTGGTGCAATTTTCAACTTTTTGCTTTTGTTGATGCTTTGCAATATTGTCACATTTAACAAGAATATCAAAAAATATATATCAATTGAAAGCATATTTTATTTTTTTCATGACAGAAATTTACTGAGAATTTTTTTATATAAGAAGTGCAGTTCACACCATATAAACTTTTAGTCACGTGATTAAGCTAACATAAGCTATATCAGGTATTTAAGATTTTTCTTTTAATAAAAATATTTTAGGAAACAAAAATAAATTAATTATAAATATAGTCTGTCCAACGAGAAGATCCTTGACAGTGATAGATGTGTCTGTCATTTTAATTTCAAAGTAGTTTATTTTATTTTACAAAGAAATAAGTTGGTACAACTGGAACGCATAGCAGGATATATTTAAAATTTGATTGACAAGATGACAAGTGATTACTTCAAAATATTGTGAAAAAAACTGTATAAAACTGGAAAAATGTAATTGAGTTATTTTATTTAATAAAAACGGTATGTGTTAATACAAAACAAACAAGAACAAGACACTACGTACCAAAAAAATATAAAAAAGAACTATTATTTACTTTCAAGCTTTATGAAACTACCCGCATTTATGATTATATTTATCAATATAACTTATGTACAAATACAAATTTGTAATATTCCACAGGAATAAATAAAACAACATAGGTAAATAAAACAAACTATTTTATTAATAATAACACCTACCAAATTTTATACCTTAAAGGTTGATTAATTAACTTTAATCTTAATTTTTTTAAACCAGTTACATTTTGACATTATTTTTCTGCAGTACTAAAATCCATTATTTACCTATCGTGTGATGTCGATATTTTACAGCTACTCCAGTTTTTAGTATGTGTTTAGTTTGATCCAGGTTTGATCCTTCTACCATATACGACATGCACTTATCTACGACGAAATGGTATACAAACTTTATCGATGGCAACTTCATTGGTGTATAAGACTTTCTGCCTGGGCAGCGAGTATTAACCATAAACTGTGCTCTGGGTCTACAGTTAATTTTCACTCGATTTTTCCTCCACTTGACTTCAAAAGACACAAAACACACGTAATAATACGAATCAAAATGCATCATCTTCCAAAACGCAGGGTATTTAACAAAAGTTGACACAAAATTATAACCTATAATTTGGCAAGACTTTGACAAGCGTCAAAAATGACAAAAATCTAAAGGCGAGTTCATACGCATCGGCGTTCGTTTGTCGTTCATCGTTCCGTCAAACCAATAAAATTGAAATACGATCTGTCATTTTTTAAATAAACCAATAAAACTGGTTAAAAACAACAAGACACGACGCAGGACGGATTTATATTTAAACCCATCCATAGATAACTTAAAAATTATTAGAAACTTTTTTTAGTAAAATAAATAGATTGGTATGGGACGTCATCTGCTTTTCTTCTGTCATCGTCTGTCGAAATCTTACCTGAGAAAAAAAACAGAGTATAGTTATTATTTACATCAACAAAACTCACCTTCTTGACAGCACTTAAGGGACATAAAGGGTCATTACTACCGCTTTCCCGGTCAAAATATTCTAATAAAGTTGCGATGAGTTTTTTACGGATATTAAGATATCTTGTGCACTTTGAACTAAAAGAGGATCTAAAAAGAACAATGTTCGACTGCAAGGTCTGCTAGTAAACATTTTTAAGCTTAAAGCATCACAACACTGTATTTAAACTAAAAACTCATAATACAAAACTAAAGTGTCAGACAATGTCAGGAAATAAATAAATAAATGCGGCAACTTGACTCTCTTTCACAGTAGAGCTATCACCTGAATCCCCAGCGGGAAATTTAAATTCCACTTAGTCAGTACGGCGCCGAATATGTCCATGGTTGGCAACAATTAACTTATAAATCGCGCCCTCGATGACGTAACTAAAAATTTATTTGACATGAACCGTATTTAAGAATTTTGATATGTTTTGATAGAGGAAGTATTTTTGATTTATTATATCATTAATATTATAGATAACAGTTAAAACTGAAAAACACATTGTGTAGATAATGTGTACTTCCAATAATTGATTTTACCAAATTACCAATAGTGTTGCAATTGACTACAAATTGAGTGCTGTTAAGGATATACAGGGTGGCGCACCTCATTCGCCTCGGTTGATTATACGAAAACGGAAAGATGTAGAAACAAAATATTTTATGGGTATATGTGGGGAGGCAATGTGCACAATTTAAAATTATTTTGAAATATATAGAGTGTTTCAGAACTAAGATACATACCAAAGTTATATTTTTTCTTAGGGAACACCAGATATTTTATTTCATTTTCGGATTCGTGAGCCCAAAAAAGGCATTTATTATAAAGGTTAAATATGTTTAAAATCTTTGGTTTTTGAGATATTTAAAGATATTTAAATTTGCATTCTACTATAGAATAGATTATTAACACCCTGTACATTACTTTTCAGAATTAATTTTTGTGCTGAGTTTAAAGGTAAAGAAATAAACTATAGTGGAAAATATTATTACTTCCTTAAATTTATACAGGGGTATCAAAAATTGCTGATTAAATTTAAAGATTTATTTTACACAAAAACTTCGTTATTTCAAATACAACACCCAGTATTTTTTATAATAAATCGAAGCAGATTTAAATGCTCTTTGAAACTATATTAGGGTTTCCTATACCTATCTAGCTTAGATTTTGATTAAAGAGCAATTTTTCAATAAAATAGCAACCAAGAGGGCTAGTGTCGTCATGGTAGTTTTTTTATTGACAGTAGCTATTTTTAAAATCGAAATTAGTTAATGGACTTATTTAAATTTATACCAGTTTATTTTATTTAATTTACCTACAATAGTTTAATAAATAATATTTATTAAATATGTATTTATTATTTTATCAAGAAAAACGAAGTAGTTGATTTATTTTACGATGACTTGTAGATATATGGATTTTCTATAAAAGAGACAATTACGGCAAATTCATTTTCTTCACTTCCAACGTCTTCGACGGTTTCTGCCTCTAACAGGTTTTTTTATAAACCACATTACGAAATAGGGCCAAGTAGTTTTTCAAAGGAACACTTATCAGGAAGATTCCTATTTTTGGATACCTTTGAGCATAAGCTCTTGAGGCCAAGAGACAATTTTCCTCACAAAATAAAATCACTAGAAACATATATAGATAGGTATAGGAAACTCTAATATAGTTTGAAAGAGCATTTGAATCTGCTTCGGTTTAATTTAAAAAATACAGGGCGTTGCATTTGAAATAATGAAGTTTTTATATAAAATATATCCTTAAAATAGATCAGCAATTTTTGATACCCCTGTATAAATTTAAGGAAGCAATGCCATTTCTCAGTAAAGTTTATTTCTTTACCTTTAAACTCAGCACAAGAATTAATTCTGAAAAGTAATGTACAGGGTGTTAATAATCTATTCTATTATAGCATGCAGATTTAAATATCTTTAAATATCTCAAAAACCAAAGATTTTAAACATATTTAACCCTTATAATAAAGGCCCCTTTTTGGGCCCAAGAATCCAAAAATGAAATAAAATACCGGGTGTTCCATAAGAAAAAATATTACTTTGGTATGTATCTTAGTTCTGAAACACCCTGTATATTTCAAAATAATTTTAAATTGTGCACATTGCCTCCCCACATATACCCATAGAATATTTTGTTTCTATATCTTTCCGTTTTCGTATAATCAACCGAGGCGAATGAGGTGCGCCACCCTGTATACTATCCTAAACATTTTGTTGAGTATAATCCTGAAGTTTAGGGAGAAATTTAAATATCTGGCAACAATGATTCGTTTTAAACAAAGATGGATAATGTTCGGTGTAGACGCGGCTTTCTGGAAATACCGTCAATCCACACGTTTGGAGGGATAGAGTGGGATGGCTGATAATATAAATAAATTGAAAGACATCTAGAACCGAGAAAAGTCGTTTTTTTGGTGTTTTATCGTCGGCATAGACTTTTACAAAAAACAGTTGAGTTGACAAGGGAGAAGAAAACGTGTAAAATGATATAAGTGACTTATAATGTGTTATTAATAGAAATATCGAAGACTGACAAAAAATCCGTAACTATATAAACTCAGGGAAATTTAAATTATGGTAACTGTCCCAATTATCGTCACATTAAGGGAAAGTCTCAGTTCAGTTGACCGATATTTTCGATTATTTTGTAGAAGAACTAAAAAAACTACAATTATTGCTCTAAATGTCATCACCTCTCTACCTATATATTGTCACCATCTGGTCCCATTTTTCGTCATATCTTTATATGTATTATTTCACACAGAAACCATTGTTTTTTACTAAAGTTTATTTAGGAATTGCGACACATTGCAAAAAATAAAACATAAACAATTAAATAATTAAAAAAATAAGCATAAAAAATAAAATCTTAATTAAGAATATCTCCGATACCAGCTCCAAAATAATGCAGATATAAGCATTATTAGTGAATACAAAGGATTAAACATTTTTGTAAAAAGAATAAACACAATAAATTAATTTATCATATTAGTAAATAAATATTTCTTCTAACTTTTAACTTCAAAAATTAGTTTTACTTTGGCATATCAGGTATATCATATACACCTCTTTTATTTTTTTTATATTTTGTAACAATATCACTTTTAATACAGTCCAAAATATCTTCAGAACTCTGATATTTCGCATTTTAAAAATCATAATCATTTTACAGGATGCCTATATTAGGCTTACATTTCTAATGGCCTAAATTCCGTCGCAGATATCCAGTTCTCGTCATCCATTTTTAATTGATAATTTAAGGTAGAATTAATGATAAAAGTGGGTGACGAAAATTGGGCAAATCATATAACCCATCTTCATACTGCCATTTATGAAAAAAAAATATATAAATTACAGAAAAAATGAATTTTATACTGAATAAAATGAGGTGCGCCATTTAAAAAAATATGTATTTTTTTAATAACTATTTAAAATTATTTATTATGGAATCTATATAATATAAAAATATTATGATAATTAGGACAGTGACGGCAATTATTGGGCTTTTACCATAGTGCCATTTTACTTTTTTTAGAATTTTACATCACATACGTTATGTCCTTATGCAAAAATACAGTTTCCTTCAAGCATATCGACATTCAATTTATTTATTATCTATTTATTCAATTCATAATGTCACTGCAAAGGTGTCAAGACAAACTAATAAAACTAATAAAAAATAACTTGCTTTTTACTATTACTTCACTTGGTTTTAATTAAACACATGTTTAACTATTATTGTTTATTGTTTAATTTGAATAAATAATGCCGTTTGCTTTAGCAATAAATAATTTTGTGCAAGAAAAAAAGGTTTGTTTCTCGACTTATAAATAAATAATGGACAACTAAATAAATAATGTACGCGAGGTTGGTGATTTACGGAATTGTTATGCTTTGTGGACTTTGCGTATATGCATATTAAGGCGATTAAGATATATTGCTAAACTGGTAGTAAATAACTTACTACCTATTTTTATTTTTAGATTTTCATTCGATAATTTTACAATTCAATTAAGTTGTTTAGAGTTGGCTCATGAGACACTTTATCGACATACTCTATGGACACTCGAAAATGTTTAAAATATTGAGTATTTTTATTTACATATACAGGGTGTCCCAGAAATAAGTGCAAATATTTTAACTTTTAGTATAGTTCTACCCCAGAAAGACGCCTATGAGGTTTTTTCCGCGAAAACAAAATTTTGAAAATTCGAAATTTTTTGAATTTTTTTTTTAGTTTTTAGTTAAGAAACATAATTTCTTGATAATATGGCAACATAGGTATTAGATTAAATTTACAAGAAAGAAAATCCAGAAAATATCCAGTGGTTTTCAAAATTTTAGCAAAAAATCATTTTTTTTTGGAAATTTTCAAAGTAAAATAACTCCGTTATTTTGGACTTTATTACTTATTATTTGAAAAACGATAAAGAGAAAATATGTTTCTTTTATCGAGATCTACCACCCCTTAAAATATTTGCACTTATTTCTGGGACACCCTATATAGGCACACTCAGATGCAAAAAAACGCAACGGAGAAATTTTTCGTCAAGTGATTTTTGTTATTTTTAGCCGTATTTTCATGATTTTTTTAGCAAGCTGTATATAATTATTATATCACCTTTATTCGTTAGCTCAGTTTTTTTATAAACTTTGGTATTTGGCATATTATACAGGGTTAATCGAGAAGTAGTACCCTAACTTTAAAACACCCTGTGCAATAATTTCGTGTGTAAATTTTCCTAAAATATAATTTTACGGTTGGAACCATGTCTCTTGAGCATTTTGTTTTTTGGATCATATCAATACATGCCTTGGTTAATTTTTAAGAGCGAAATGAGCTTGCCACCAACAATTTGCACACACACACACAATTTTTTCAATTATCATTTCTTTTTTGAAGTTATTTTTCAATGTGACAAGGCGGCTTTGGTGATTATTGTGAACTATTATACTACTATGCCGATCATGTTCGACGTTTGCCAAATGCTTGGCAGGAGGGTTAGAGGTCGCGAAGCAGTATCAGCTTCATTAAATGAACTTCGCTTGGTCCTTAAAGAAGAATGGGAAAACATAACGCAATATGATATATGCTGCCTCAATGACAGTCTGAACGGACGTATACAGCAGCCAAGGGCGACAATACAAAGTATTAGGGTATTTTTAATTAATGGGGCGTTATTAATGTTTATTAAAACCTGGACTGTATCGTTAGTCTTTAACGTTTTTTTTAATTCAGTATATAGACAATATGACGTTACAACAATAGTCACCAAAACCATCTCGTCACATTAAAAAATTACATCAATAAAACGTACATCAAAGCATGTATTGGCATGAATCAAAAAACAAAATGCTCAGGAGTCACGGTTCTGACCATACAATTTGATTTTAGGAAAAATTACAGACGAAATTATGCACAGGGTGTTTTAAAATTAAGGTAAAAAACCCTCGATTAACCCTGTATAATATGCCAAATACTAAAGTGTATAAAAAGCTGAGTTTACGAATTAAAGTTGATATAATTATACCTATACAGCTTGCGAAAAAAATTATGAAAATAGGGTTAAAAATAACAAACTCGGGAGATACAACGATCCATTCATAAAAGGCTCTAAACCTTCATCACACATTGGTTTGCGAAAATCAACGAGTGCGAGAGATAATGGACAAAGAAGGGAATAGGGTATCGGCGCAACGGCAACAATGTAGTTGTTTACAAAGAATAGACGGTTGAGGTCAATTTTCCAGTGGCGTGCCGACCGACCGACAGTATTTTAAGGAAATTAAAATAATTGTTTAATAAATTTAAAAAAATAATAATAACACTTACATATTTGTCGCATTGTAAAAAGTTGAGGGAGGATACTAATAGGAAAAAAATAAGTTGAAGGAGGATAGCGAAATAAATAAAAACCGGCATAATTTTTTATTATAAGATGGCTTTTCACACAAGAATAACGATTAAAAAAAATCAATTAGCGTTTTTCACTTTATTTTATTAAATAAAATATCAAATTTTGGGTGTATTAGTAAATGCAGTTTCAATATCTTGTTCCAAACCTTGTTCATCTCCAGTGAATGAGACTCCCTCTATTAGCAATAACAAAATAAAATAGTTATTTTAACCTAGTAACACAATATTTTACCAAAAACTAATATTTGTAGACTTCACATATTTTTGATAAAAGTTTTATTATTATTATATTATATATATATATATATATATATATATATATATATATATATATATATATATATATATATATATATATATATATATATATATTTATTATATACCTATATGAATTTTACAACTACTAAATGTGTGTCTAAAGGGATCGCACCGCGATTAAAAAACCGATACAATGACACAAAGTACCAGAGTGCGACCCCAAAAACAAAATAGAAATAAATTAAATTATAAAAATAAACAGAATTAAAAAAAATTAAATTAGATAAAAAAAGTGAAAATATAATTTTATCAGGGATGAGCGGAGATAAGCAGAGAGGCATAACGAAACAGTGTAACCGGAACAGCAACCAATGACGGGCATATCAGAAGAACAAGAACCTCACAAATCAGTCAAAGAAATTATAATTTTTTAAATGATTTATTGTTATGAATTTAGTAGATTTTTAATTTGTTTTTTATAATCTGTAAAGGATTGAAATTTAAAGTTATTAGAAATATTATTCCACAAATGTGGCGCTATGAAACTGAAAGATTTTTGGAAGTTAGCTGTTCGGTGTTGAGGAATTTTAAAATAATGTGCTTGCCTAGTCGAATGATCATGGTCAATGTAGTGAAACAATGAGAACAAATAGGGAGTCTGCTCTGTAGTTAAAATTCGATAAATGAATGTCATTAAATGAAATTATTACAAATCTAAACAAAATTATTTGATATTATAATACAGTCATCAGAAAAGTCTAGCGATAATTTTAGAAAATCATAAATAAAATAAAATGGCGATTGTTTAGTAAACGGTTCTTCCCTTAGTCTTAAAAAATATTTAGTTTTTTTTCTCTGGTTTGCAAAGGAAAATTCATATTGTTTATAAATAATAAAAAGTGCATGTGCAAAGAATTTCAATACAATAAAATGTAAAAATACAACAAAATGTAGTAGTCATAAAATTCATGTAATAAGTACATTAATTATATGTATGTCAAAAGATGTCTATTTACATTATAGCAACCAAAATTTAAAACAAAAGCTGTATTAAATTGTAACGGCAACAAAAAAGTAAGGCTGCAAAATTCCATTTTTGGTACACCCCAATAAAATTTTCACAAAAGGTAGGTAATGATTTGTCAAACCCAAGTGGGTACCTAGATTATACTTATTCAATACCCTTTCTTAAAAGGGAAACAGAAATTGTTATTAAGTTATTAGTAATTAGTACGTACCATGTACCTTTTTTCTACAAATAATTTAATTAATAAATATATAATTTAAAAAACACAATAAATTAATAAATATACAATTTAAAAAATAAACCTAAAGATAAATATAATTTAGAAATCTGCTATTTTTTAGGTCTAGGTCCGCCTCTGATCTACAGAGAAGAGGATATGATAATATACCTAACCCTACTTATTTTTATTTACCGGTGAAAAGTTAAATTTGGATTTAAATCATACACTCTCTTGTACACAATACATGAATGCACCATATTTTCAAATTAATGTCCACAGAAGTCCACAAAATAACGCAAAAATACTATAATACTGCAAATAAAGAATACGGAGCTTGATCGGCGGCAGCAACATCGCAACAGGAGAATCTAGGAATTTTCATTCATCCTCGAAATCCGTTGTACTAGGCCGGCATATTTCTAAAACTGACGTTGCCAAACTGCTTTTTATTATTAAAAGAAACACGATCATTATATTTTTATTCCATTATAAAATTTAAAATAGTTAAGCAGTTAAGCGTTAAATGAAAAAATTGACGTTAGCAAATTAATGTGCTTGATATATTATAGAAATATAACGAAATTATTTATTACTTAATAATTGGTTGTGGTATTTAATCGAATACTAATACTAATATGCAGGTAAATCTGGCAAATGTTTTCGGTGTAAGAGAGATGCGAAAATAAGGACAGAATAATGGCCGGTGAAGGAAAAAGGTAAACAATTGTATCTCTTGAGTTAAATATCTTTGGTTTAAAACGTTTTTTCTACTTTGTCCGATACCCAATTTCTAGCCTGTTCTATTCGTACAATCCTCTGTTGACAGGTTTATTTGACTCAGCGATTTGTCTACGCTTTTTTGCCGTTCTAGTTTCGGTCTTCCCTGTTTTCTTTTGCCCTTTGATTGCCAATTGATTATTTTCTTGGGCCATCTTGTATTCTTCATTCACTCTACATGTCCGTACCAGATCAGCTGCTTTCTCTCTATATCATGTGTTATTGTGCCACCTATACCCATTTGTTGTTTTATTGTATTATTTCTTATTCGTTGTTGTTTGGAAATTCCCATTGATCTTCGAATGGCATCCATTTCTACAGCCTCTATCCTCTTCTTGTTCTCAGTTCTTCTCCATGTTTCTGCTCCATATAGGAGGTTGCCCTTTATCCTGGTCTCATATATATTGAATTTTCTTCGCTTTCTTATTGATTTGCTCCATAAGATTCCATTTAGACATTCGATTATTTTTTTCGCGTTGAAAATCCTTTTCTCTTTTCTCTGTCATCAGTTCCAGTGTTATCAAATGTAATTCCTACGTATTCATACTCTTGAGATTGAATAATATACATTTTTTTGTTCTGTCTAGGTTAACTGTCAAGCCCTATTCTCCGTATTCTTCAATAAGTTTTCTTAGCATATATTTTTTTGCATACCTATCATCTTTGCCATTGAAACGAACAAACATTCATTGTCAATCTCTATGCCGATACCACGGATATTTCTTTTCCAATTTTTTAAAGCGACTGCAACGTATATTTTAAAGGGGGTAGGGGAAATGCAACAACCTTCACGTAGACCTTTGTTGGTTATAAACGTTGCTGTAAGCTTTTTCCCTATCTTTATTTTTGATTTTGCGTCCTAGTTGGTTAATGGTTAATGGTAGATTGTTCCAGTATTCTTCATAGTCTGAGTCTGGATATTGGGATAGTGTCGTATGCTTTCCGTAAATCAACAAATGTTATATATTATATGTGTCCAAGTTGCTGGCCGATCTTTTTTCTATAACTTGTTTTAAACAGAACACGTTTTCTGTACACGACATTCCTGCTCTAAAACCATTCTGTTCTTCCTCCTTTTCTCTATAATCTTCTTCTATGAGATCACGTAAAATTCTACCTATAACCTGTTCATTAGCAGTCATCCTGCCGTACAGCTTATTGCATTTTTTTATGGATTGGTGATATATAAGCCAGCTTCCAGTCTTTTGAAATGGGATGTCCGTTTAAGCAACTATTGAAAATTGATGTCTAGCTTCTAAATACTTTCTGCGTACCATTTTTTAACATTTTAGAATATATTCCTATTGGGCCGCTTTCTTTACCTGATTTTAAGTTGTTGGCAGCCATTCTTATTGTTTTTTCCGATATTTCAAGTATTTCTTCATATACGTCGATGTTTCTTGGCGAATCAATTAAGTACTCTTGTCTATATTCCTGAAGGAGGCCCTTATAATGCTGTTCAGGAATCATTGTTCAGGTTTAATTAAGTGTATATTAGCCGTGTTTTTTCCTGGGTTCTTAATGTTTGAAATAAATTTCCATATGTCGGAGCATTTTCTTCCACCTATGTAGTTATTAATTTGCTCACACTTTATATCACATGCTTTGTTGCAAGAATGAAATATGGTTACATCAAGATACAAGTTGGTTTATAAAAATAAAACCTAAATACCCAGCTTATTTCAAAAATACTAGTCTAATAAACTATTTATTTGCTATCTTTTAGGTATGTAGGTATTTTTCTCAGTGTACAAGACGGACGGAGTTACAACATAAAAATGATGGCAATGAAGCCAGATATTATTAAAATCTTTGCCCATTCTAACCTCTATTATCTAGACTAGACGGTGAAAATTGCCGAATGTACATTTCTAGGTTTTTCATATAACGCCCTCGAAGAATATCCTTTTCTTTAATCTTTCGACAGTCAGCATCCGTTTCTATATCGCTGATTCTTGCAAATAGCCTTCACAAGAGCGCCTTTATTGGGTGCATCATCTTGCACTAGCACACTTATTTTTTCGCATTGCACTTTTTAATGGTTATGCGCATTTTGTCTGTGAAGCTCCTTCGAGAAAGCAAATCTTTATATGAGTCGCTTGTAGGTGTATATATGTATGTACAGGGTATTTAAATAATTCTCTTACATCAAGTATTCTCCTCCAATTGTTGCAATTGTCTCCTCCAATATGTATATCCTATAAATATACGCAAGGACAATATGAAAATTAGAATTATATATTACAGTACTTATTCTGGGAATCTTTTGAAGATTTTCTTACCACGTATTAATTAATTTTACGATTTATCGGATTATCAATTTATTCCCCGCCAATCCCGATACACCAATGGCATTTTTATGTTTTTTTTATTGGGTCCAGAGGGAGATTATGAGAAAGAAATCCACCACCGACATAAATTCTTTCCTCTGCCCGCATGTTTATCGTTGTCATTACCTTAACCGTATCAGAGATACCTGTCGGCATTCTTGTGTTCCTCCAGCTGAGACGGCCGGCTCTAAGGACCTTATTTTAACAGGTTCCCTACTGGATGGTGTCCACTAACCATAGGCGTCCCACCAATATACGTATTTGATTTAAAATTATGTGGTAAACCTCATTGATCGTCATTTTCAAGCCATTGTGACGTTTTTTGTTTCGATTATATGGTACGGGTGCGTCTCAAACGTGGCTCACCCCTATAACTTTTTCATTTTTTCAGATAAAAAAAAAACAGATTAGGTATGCTAGTATATGACGTAAATTAGGAATGATTGACGTATTCAATTGTTTTTGGCCATTTCCTGTTTCCCCAGAAATGACTACAAATTTTGATTTTTAAATGGCACTCTCGGTATATTTCTACTTTATTTAATAGAAAATGAATACAATTACATATTATGTGTCAACTTTTGACATTTTCGCATATGGTTTATTTGAAATTGTAACATGCGGTTCATAACGACAATTTGACTCCAAATATCAAGTGTGCGTGGTACAAATTTATCCGTAAAAAAAAAATATTTTTCTAATTATGCTAATGAGTCTACAACCTTTGTTCCCTTTGAAAAAAATGAGATATGATCAAACAAACGATTTTGGCATCTTTTAACCAGTCAGGACAAGACACGAAAAACATTAGACGATCAAAACTATCTTTCCAAGGCTTCTTGATTAAAAATTAGCGTTTTTAAAATAGCCATGGCACTCTAGATTGATATTTAAAATATGATTTTTTAAGCGACAATGTCAAAAGTTGACATATGATATGTCATTCTATTCAAAGTGTCATTTTCTATCGAATAAAGTAAAAATACACCGAGGGTGCCATTTAGAAATCAAAACTTGTAGTCATTTCCAGTGAAACAGGAAGTGACCAAAAACAACTGAATACGTCGACCAATCCTAATTTATGTCACACACTAACATACCAAATCTCGTTTTTTTATCTGAAAAAATAAGAAAGATATAGGGGTGAGCCACTTTTGAGACGCACCACATACGCGGTGTATTTGATACCAATATGGGTGATGAAGGCGAAGCTGCATCAGTAGCTGCTTCAGAAGCCAGATGTCGCTTCTGACACGAGGTTATCAAAATGACATGTTAAGATGGCATTTCCCCGAAGAGAGCAGCCGCGAGCCGGTTTAATTTTTTTGGACCAGTTCGAGGTCTCAAAAAGTGGAGATAAGTGTTTTTAGCGTTAGTAAAATTTTGCCTTAAACCAGTATTTTTCTTATCATAAATTATGAAAGTAAAAACATGTAGAGTTAACAACAACCACCTGTATAATTGTGCCGAATTTAGCGCGCCTGACGAGCGTTGGACGAGTCTAGCAAGGTTTTTGGGATGTTCCACATTAGCCAGATTATATTTCCAGCAGTAATTATAATGGCCCTGTTCTCAGAAGAATCCCTGACTAGTCAGCGTTTTTTAACTAGTCAGTTTCTTATTGGTTGAAATGTGTAGAAACCAGACTAACAATCAGGTTTCTACGCATTTTAACCAATGAGAGACGTGCTGACTAGTCAGGGTTTCTTCTGAAAACAGACCTAATATAAACTATCATCTGACAAATTTTTAAGCCTAAATAAGCCGAAAATAAGGGCAATTGTTTCAATAATTTTTATCCAATTTTTCACCTGCCAAACATATTCCTCATTCTAAACCAAGCTGGACTATTTTTTTTCTTAACTGGATAATATCTCTCACTAATAGAACTATTTTTTATCGCTGGAAAAATGGGCAGTATATTTGTACTTTCTAACGCATTTTCCTCAACCCAGTCGGAAAACATTACATATACATGAAATTTGCTTAGTATAACATACCGAATAATTTTATCGGTGTTTGCTGACTGGAAAAATAAGTACCGAAAATCTCCACTGCCTCCTAGACTACCTTATTTAGTGATGGAAGGTCAATAATCGAGTACTCGAGTTTCAAGCAATTTCAATAATCGAGCGATCGCTCGAGTGAAATATCGCTCGTATTTAAAAATACGGTATTTCGCTCGTCGCTTGTTGTACTCGTAACCTAACCTAACGCCAAGCAGTAAGTTGTGTGCGCAGAGCACATATTCTTTCTGTGATGAATGGCAAGTAGCAAGCGACGAGCGATTCGCTTGATCGCTTGATTTAGTTTATTTCAAAGCATTGTCGATGTATAATAAGGAAGGTAAAATTTTGTTACTCAAATACGAAACGGATAAAATCGTATAAATTTGCTATCTGCAATGTATATAGAAAATTCGCTCGACTTTTTACCGAGTATGTCACATTAAAATTGGATTTCAGTTTATTTCATTCTAGGATCGCTTGTGTTCGTCGCTCATAACTCGTCACTTGCATCGCTCCTTCATAATCGAGCGATGTCGGTTATTTCAATAATCGCGTATTTTCCCATCACTACAGTACTGAGCGTATTGACCGTACTCTTTCTACAAATGGAAATCTGCACCCAAGGCCAGAAATGCCGACCCCGTATGCGAAAATGATATAAAATACAAAAATCAAAACTAAGAATTATATTGCATTCTTAATGTAATTCTTTGGCCAAAGAGAAGGCGATAGAGCACGCCACTGGCTGTTGGTGTCCCCCGTCTAAAAAGTATTTAGTAGCTATAGAGCGTAACAGAAAAAAATCCTTCCTTTGTCTACCTGCCGGTGTAATGCCCTGCAAGTGTGGAAAAGGTGAATTTCGTGTCGTTTAGAAGGGCGGCACATTTCAAAGCTTTCGCGTTCCTTTGACGGCTCTAAAAATACAAGGAAGAGAACCACAGAACCTTCGCCGCCGCATCTATAATGACGACCTATAGTTTATTTTCATTCTAGTAGGAAAGTTCAAAACGGAAATTTATCTCTTCTTCTTGTTTCTTACTCGTTTGATTTGTTTAGATATTTTCCTAGATCATTTACTTTGCGGATACAATTATAATACTCCGACTTTGATGTCGGCGTATACAGATTCTTTTTTCTGTCGTACGTGTGACGTTTTCTATCTTCTTTCGTTGTTTACAAATTTACGATTGTGTAAAAAAATAATCTTTTTTTGATAATAGCAATACACACAATCAAACTTATATGGAATCATCTATTATTTTTCATAATTTTTGAGACATATGAACATTTTGTGTTTATAAATAAAACGCAGTCCTTACCAAAGACTTTCGATGAAAAATAATCCATATAGCAATAAAAAAAATTAATCAGTTCCCAAAATAAACATAATGGTATTTCTTTGGTTTCTGAAACGAAATGAGATTTAAATTTTTAAAGGTCTAAAAGCTAAAAACAAAAAGAAAATTGATAATTTCAATAATTCTTGTTGCCAACTCTCGCCCTCATGCAAGCTTCTTTCCGCGCTGGTATGCTTCTTATTAAATTATCAACGTTGTATTGGGGTATGTTTTCCCATCCTGCTAATTCTGCATCAATAAGCTGTGCGAGGTTTCCTGGATTGTTTCGACGAGCTCTAACCCTTCTTTTGAGCTCGTCCCACAAATATTCGATAGGGTTTAGATATGGTGAACATGCAGGCCAGTCCTAAACTATGACACCTTCCGTTTCAAGACATTCCCTAGCCATTCTGCTGGTATAGGGAGGTGTATTATCGTGCGTGAAGTTAAAATCATCCCCGCAATTGCCAGCTCTCCAAAGCTTAAAGACTGGTTCTAGCACTAAATAAACATACCTCCTTTAACGGGTCAAAGTTTGTTGAAGTGGTAACAATGGAGGTTTTGCTCCCAGTATAATACCTCCCCAGAATATTACAGTTCCTCCTTTATATATTGGTACAGATTTAACAGCCTGGAGTCTCGCTCGTCTTCCTGGAGCTCTGCAAACCTGCATTCGATGGTCATCTGATCTTAGGTCAACTCTGGTATCATCCGAAAAAAGAACATTTTGCCAATTCTCAATTGTCCATGTTTTGATGTTGAATATCAACTATTTAACTATTTCAACTATTTAGCCGGCCAATTTTATTTTGCTGATAGTTCCTAGTTCCAAGTACCTTGCGTATGTTTTCGATAAATCACCCTAAAACATTAAAGTTTATTAGTCGGTCAACCTCAGAATCAACTTCTTTATCGGAAACCACAACATCTTCATTCTCAATATCATTAGCCGGTACAGCGGGGGTCAGTTCGTTGCAATAATGTTCGTTCCCGTGGCACATACAAAACATTGTGCAAGGCAATCTAGCACCTTTATATCCACATCTTTTTGCGCTACACGGACTGGCACTTGACAAGGTATCATTCTTTTCTATACAGGTTTTCAAAATCGCTTCTTTAATTAGCATTTTCTTAGACTGGAGCTAGTAAGGAACTGGAAGGCCGCTCTCCATCGATGTGGGTTCTTTTCATCTTTTTCTAGTTCACACTTTAGTCTACAAAACAAACAGTTTTCTATGAAGATAAAGATTGACACTTCTGAACGTCGCTGCATTTTCTTACTTGAAGTTCCAGCCTTCTTTATAGCATTGTTCGGGGATAAGGTCCTTTTCAAATGTGTTTTGGATATGTACGTCGAAACGCAACCTCTGTGACATAGTAAACGAAGGTCCTTGTTCGTAGTGATCTTCTCTTCCAATTCTTCACATTTACCATCTTGATACACTATATATACACTATACACTATACTTTATAATATAGTTTCTATGCGTTGTGCACCAGCAATTGAAAGTTTTTCACTTTTCTTTTGACAGGAAAATTTCCAGTCAAAAAAACAATTTTCACTCATGTTTAACTAGGTATTAATGAAAATGTTTATGATATTTATATTATATATTTTTACTCATACTTTAGGTTACAAACTAAAAGTATCAGCATCTGTAATGAAAAGTCCTATATTTCTATTCTAACATTTTTGTTGAGGCTTCATTAAGTCAATGTTATTGCTTTATTCTAAATTATTATAAAAATGCGTGTTAAACATTTCACAGAATCATTGAAATGGAAACACATAATCATCGGTAATTCAAAGACCTTCGAACCTTAACCTAAATTTATTAATACCAATAATGATTGTTGAATTGAATTTAAGATACAAGTTGTAAAAACAAGAAAAATATTTATGGGAAAAATGTAGGTATATATATTTCAGGGAAAAATCCGGGGTTTGTTGCCGGACTAGTACTAGTGTAGTAGCATCCATGAAGTACGTATGATCTATGGTTTTGAATATTTTACGTAACTTTTTCTTGATGGATTCGTGGTGTGTGTGGCATTGTTGGACAAGGAAATACAGAATTTAATTTGAAAGAAAAAAAGGTTCTAAAAGCATGGTTAATTACATGAGCATCGATGATATGGCGTGAATTTCTTAAGTAAATAATGAGAGGTTTGCTGTTGCCACATTGATGCATGTGTACACTTAAAAATATTCTATACTAAAATACGCGTTATTTGTATGATGACAGATAAACATTTCTTATGGAAATTACACATTTTATTTTAAATTAAACACAAGATGCACTTGATCACGAACGTTTTCATTCAATTAAGTCTTGTTTTGCCAGAAGTCATGGAATAAAAGATTTTAACTTTCATACAGCAAAAAAAAGTAAAAATAATCAGAGTATTTGTATCAAAAAGAAAAGTATATTCAGCTGATACTAATTATTTTTATTACTCTTTCTGTTTACTGCCAACAAAAATGTCAGAAAAGCTTCTTCATCATTTCGTATAACTTTATGGCTATGACACCGGCTTATGTACATAAATGCTTTATGTATCTATAGACACACAAACATCTATCCGACTGCCAATATTGCCGGTGCATATAAATCTCTAAAGCCATATATAACGAAGGTGAGGTGTAATTTTAGGCAGCATAGATAGTGTTTTGATCAGAATTTCCTCGTCATAAACATTCGAAAGCTTCAACTGTACTATAACAGCATGAACTTATTAGGTTACAAGCAAAATTTTCCAAAAAATTCGATTTAATATTTATCGACTTGAATTCCATTTTTACTTAGACGTTTTTTTTTGTTTTTTCAGCCTTATTTCTTTTATATTTTGATTTATGCTATTAATGTTAATAAAAATACCTGTTTGATCTATTATTTATTCTTCTTGATAGACAAAATAATTAAAAAAAATAGATTCTGTCAAATTTAAACGTGTTTTCAATAACATTTACATTATAATAGAAGGATATTTGGTTAGTTTAAAGATTTTTTGATCGATGCCCATCCAAACACTTTCATTCATTGGATATTAATCAATACAGACGGAACGCAGGCTATTTCTGGAATGATCCAAACGCCAGACTAAACGATTTAAAAAAACAACTAATTTTTAAGCAAGTTAAAAAAGCTAATGGTTCTTGCGGTAGGTCTCGCAGTTTTTTACAGTATTTTGAATTCATCATTAACTTTTTGGGGTGACTTGTTTACTGTTATGCATAGATTGACTGCTTCAACAGAAAAATTATATCATAACTTTGTTGTTTTTATGTAAGATTTTGCGTACAAATATATAAATAGATTAATTATTTAGGCAAATTTAACCATACATTTATAAGTTACCTGCTGAAACCTGTCCACTTCGCTGTGCACAAATATTTCGAATGATATATTTCGAATATATCACTTGCAATGTTGGTATATACCGCATGACCGAAAAAAAACGGCGTCCTGTAGGCTTGGATATGAACATCAATGACATTCCCCATATAAATTTGCATATAAAATGACAGCATTCTTCATTTCATAGCCATTGCTGACGCTGTTTTTTTTTCGATCATATTGTATTTCGCAATATTGCTTTGAAATCTCGTAGAATTATTTGAATATCTCTCTGTTTCTCTTTTTTTAAATTTGGTAAATATCGTGATGAATTTACTTGCCTATTTCTCTCTGCACAAACAGTTCGAGATAATACATAATCTCAGAAAATAATACACAAAAGAATTAACTTTTCGACCTTTTTCTATACATAAAGTCATAAAAATTGACGATTTTTCTAATATTTTTTATTAATACTAAAAATATCTTCAATTTTCAAGACTATACAGGGTGTTTCAAAAAACATGCCATCTCTCGTGGGGAGATTCCTCACGTAAAAAGAAGATTTATTTTTGATATCAACATAGGTCTGATTTCGCTTTGTTTCGTAGCTACAGGAGGTTAAAATCTTAATTTATTTTTTTCGATTTATTAAAATTTTCTTCCAATTGCTGTTAGTGATTCGAATGAAATTTTGAGGGTAAAAGTTACTAAGTGCCACATATTTTCATGCTAAAAATGTGTCGACTGATTTACCAGGCACGTGCATATGGGTTATCACTGGAATATTTTTCTAATTATGTCTTTATATATTTAATATAATTTATTACTAAATTTTATTAAAATTTATAACACTGATCTTATTTTTACGAGAGGAATCTCATGGATGGTACATGGTTTTGGAAACACCCTGTATATATTAAAAAAGTCAAAAATTTAATTCTTTTATGTATAATTTTACACATCTTCAGAGCTACCCAAAATAGAGTAAACATGATCATAATATATTTTTTGAATTTAAGGATATGAAAAAAATACGAATACAGACTCTACTATAAATTATGTTTTTTTTTTAATTTGTACTCAATTACTAATTACTAATTAAATCGAGGAAAACATTGGAAATTCAGTATTTATTGGTGCGGATGGTCTAAATTTCGGATCTTTTTCTTGTTCACCTTTCTTCTCATTGTCTACACGTTAAATCGAGAAGGCACCGTCTGCGGCAGCCATGTTCGAGCCCACTAATCAAGGATTCCCTGCGGATATCGACGATACAAGCAGATTTATTAAGTAAATAATACGAAATCCAGACGCTGACCCTTCCGATGTTCAATAAAAACATCCCACAGGAATTTTCTTTAATAATTTCGTCCAACATTTTTTATTCATTTTTGACCATCGGACATCCAATTAAAATATTATTGTGTTTAAATTCCTATTAATTAATTTTTTTATTAACCCTAAATAATTAATACCTATATTATAATACCCGAAATAATACTTATTTATTAAACTATTGTGGGTCTTTTAAATAAAAGTAAGCTGCTATGAATTTAAATAAAGTCCATAAACTAATTTCGATTTTGAAAATTTGAAAACAGCTACTAACTGTCACTAGAAAATTGCCATGGCGACACCAGCCATCTTGACTGCTATTTTATTGAAAAATTGCTTTTTATTCAAAATCTGAGCCAGCTAGGTATAGGAAACTCTAATATAGTTTGAAAGAGCATTTAAATTTGCTTCGACTTATTAAAAAAACACATAGTATTGTATTTAAAATAACGAAGTTTTTATGTAAAATAAATATTAAAATAGGCCAGCAGATTTTGACACCCCTGTATACATTTAAGGAAACAATCAATTTTTTTACTAAAGTTTATTTCTCTGGCTTAAAAGTCAGTACAAAAATTAATTCTGAAAAGTAATGTACAGGGTGTTAACAACCTTTTTTATTATAGCATGCATATTTAAATATCTCAAAAATCAAAGCTGTCAGATATATTAAACCACAGCCCGACTCTACTTAACAAGCCGTGAACAACCATTTGACAACGCCGCAGCCGGCAAGAGATTCAGATCGGTTTCTAGCGAACGCGAATGCGCGACGGGCCGTTTTACCGACTATCGAGGTGCGTATTTTTAATTAAGGTTTGCTCAAATTTGCTACATAAAACTAAAAAAAAATTGCCACATTACTTGTCAAAAACAGTCCCTGTTCCTCGAAAAAGTCCTGCTGAAAGAACCAAAGAAATGCTTAAATTGCTCACTTCAATCTTGCATTTCTTTGGTTCTTTCAGCAGGACTTTTTCGGGGAACAGGGACTGTTTTTGACAAGTAATGTGGCAAATTTGGAAAGATACTAGGCACTGTATTTAACTTTAGTCTAGTTTTAGTAGGTACCTTTTGCATTGATGCATCGGGCAAGCGATAAACCTCCTCACTTTCTACAAAATGCTTAGCACAAACCACACAATATTTTGAGGGTGACCATGCCTCCCTAGGCATATTCCTAAGCTATTGGGCTTTAAGAGTTTCATCCTTTGGAAAGGTAAAAACAGATACCGCTGGTTCTCCTACATCAAGACAAGTTTTATAATTGGATTTGCACCCAGGCACACAACAAGAACTTGGCATGGTATTTTTTGATTACAACAACTAACTTTCAATAAATTGTTTTAAAAAGCACCATAAAATGTTCATTCGTCGCCGAATTTGCCGCCATTCTTTGAAGAAAGTACTTAACCCGCTTATAACACGGCCAATTTTTCACCCACGGATATTTGTTTTTACGCAATGTCTACGGAAAAAAATTGTCCCGGTGACTTACAAATCTCACACAGTAAGATTTTTCACAACTTTAGTCTTTAACTAAACAATATTTTCTTTCAAAAAAGTGGATTTATTTACAAAAACATAACAGCAACAGGTCAGTGAACGTAAATCATATGGCTAAACGTGTATCGATCGATCTGAAACCAGGGATCGATCGATCTTGCCAGATTTCCTTGTTCACGGCTTGTTAAGTAGAGTCGGGCTGTGATTAAATTCTTATAAACCGATTTTGATAAAATTATTGTTATCATTAGCGATGTTTAAGTAAAGTACTATCTAGGTTTAAATTAAATTTTCGCTGAAAGGTTTGGCTTGACGAGCATGCCATTAGATGAACCTAGGCAGAAAATTGACCATCATCAAAAAACAATGAAACACAGGGATATGAAAAATCAATTTAATGATAGGTATTTTATAAACATTTAAAATTCCGAGTAGTTCTGGAGATATTCCAGAACAAAAGGCACATGAGGATTACTATTTTATTTTCTTTCTGACGTTATTTAAACATTTTTGACAATGTATCATGTATCCCAAAATCAAAAACGCATTTTCATTGCCACTTTTTTCCAGCTATGATGTTCAAAAAAACAATAATCCTTTATTTCCATAGATAGAGCGGTAAAAAGTGACTAACGACATCAGTACCTGGGTTTATTGGTACCCACCAACACGTAGTACGAAAATATTTCGAGAAGACTGTTTTAATAACCGGTCTCGACATTGGGCAATAAATTTCACAGGGGGGTCGATACTGTCGTTCGGTAGTACCACGGCAGGGTCGTACTTATTTTTATTTCGTACGATAAACCTGCCAAGTCGGAATTTGTGATAACAGAAAATAAAGACTGGTTCACGTTCAGCAACTCCCCCCTCCCCTAACCTCTAATATTTCACTCTATATATTGGTAATAATATTATTGAATCAGCTGTAAGATCAGAGAAATAAGTAAACCGAGAAGTATTTGTACAATTATTTTTGTTACGTTGCCTCTATGTGTACAGGGTGTAACATTTTCGTGTTTTTACGGGGTTTCCTGTTGATGACTATAGATACAAAGATGTGGTTTTTACTTTACTTTTCTACTTTTTTATGAAACTAAAAATTTTACACATAGATTTGTTCTAGCCCTTTTAGTTCCTGAAATACAGGGCGAATTTGAAAATTTTGCATATTTCGAACTGTTTCGTCTCTCGGTTATCTTATAACTTATCGAAAAGGTGAAAACTGAGTTCCATAAATATTTTCATATAGAATTCACTGGCGTACCTATCCGTTCCTATGTTTTTTCTTGGCTTGTGTTTTTTGTGTTTATGTTTTTTTTAATTTTCTCATGACTGTTTACTTAAAAATTTGATATTATTTTCAGTAAAAATTCAATTTTAACCGATTTTGTACTTTCAAAAACCTTCCCTCTCTTGTTGATTGACCATTGCTGGTGCAGTTTACCAGCAGTGAACAAAAATTAGCTAATACGAAGAAAACCGAAGTATCAAGGTTCCTTAGTGACGCAGTACCAAAATTACCGGTTCCGAAAAACAACTCCCGTTCCCGTTCCAGAAACCCTAATTGGAATACACTGACATATTTTTTTATAAACAAAGTTTAAATTTCTATATACACGGTACTCGCATAACAATTTCCGATGCACCTGATAAACTTTGAGTGACAAGCGATGGCGACAGCGCTGCCAGATTGTGATGGATTTATGAGATGTATCTTAATGTAAAATTGGAAAACAAAATATTTATTATATCATTTTTTAAATATTTTTAAGTTTTATTTTTAATTTAATTATTAATATTTTAGTAATTAATTGATTTATTTGTTTTATAGCTTATTTTACTTATTACATATTGGCAAAAACTAGTCCATTATGAAAATTATTCTAAGCGTTATTATGGGTTATTTAATTATTTATTGATGTATATCTTACAACACTAAAAGTGGTAATAACAAGTAAGAGGGTGCCTTTAAGGCATAAACTAATAATCACAGAATTTACTAAAATCTAACGTAAAAATAACTTTGAAAGTGGTATGTATAATAATGTGCTTACCAATCAAACTTACTTCTCTGACTGCAGTCAAGGATAATAAAAGATCTTTTATTGTCACGTTCTCGTTCAAAATAGTTTATCAGGGAAGCTACAAGCTCTTTGCTTCGATTGTTTAAATACTTCGGCATATTTTCAACACACAATTTCAAGAAATGCAATACAAAAACTCGAAAATTTAGTTCTTAAAAAAACCGTTTATGCTTAAAAGTACAATTTTTACAAAAATACTATGAAAATAGGCAAAAAACGAGAATTATCCACAAAGATTCAACAATCAAACGATATTATACAAAATAATGAACATTATGATAATTGTCGAATAATAAACGACAACGTTGCTGAACACGGCGCAATGTGACCAACATAGCGATAACAAAATTCGGTTTAAACTAATTTTTGCAGCTTTAATCTAAACAAAATATATATATTACAATCATTTGCTCGATAAAGTAAAATGAAGAGCTACTTGGTATCTTAAATTATACCACAAATTTATACATTTTTGCGAAAATTTTATTTAGTCAGGTTTGTAAGCTTTAGTGTCAATTTTGATATGATTGATGATGTGCATCGGAAAATGTTTTGCGATTACTTTAAACATATTTTTCTAAACAAACCGCAAGACAATAAAAGCAAGACATAAGAACAAAATACATTTCTGAGACACTTATTTCACATTGCCTCCCCGTCCAACAGGAATTTTTCTTTAATTAAATAAGAATAGGGCCCCCTGCACCGGTCGAAAGATTAAATCGCCCTTAATAATTTAATGGGGAAAAAAGATATAGGGGAGCTACGTCGAAGGGGGTGCTGTTGAATTTATTGGCCCTTTTTTTATTTGGAGACGGAAAGAGACGAAACATTGATGGGGTGGGTAACCGCAAATTCCAAAATCTATCATACACCACCCGTGGGATCCAATCTTGCTCCATTTTTATTTATGCCCTATTATTATTTCTTTTTATATACCTCAAATGGGGATAGGTGACTGTAGAGTAATAAATAATGTACGTATTATTACCTAAAACTGTTTATTATACAGGGTCTTTCAAAAAACATGTGCCATCACTCCGTGAGGAGATTTCTCACGTAAAAATAAGACTTATTCATTATATCAACTTAGCTTCGAGTCTGCTTTGTTCCGTAGCTACAGGTTGTTAAAGTCTTATTATTTTTTTCGATTTATTATAATTTTTTTCCAACTGCTTTCGGCGATTTGCATAAAATTTTGTGGGAAACTGTTACTGTAAGTGCGACATAATATTTTAATACCCTGCATATGGGTTATTGTCGGTCTTTGGAATATTTTTCCCCCAAAAAAATACTTTTTTATTGAAACATCGTAAAAGTATTAATTTTTGCGGTGTGATTAACAATATAGAAACGTCATTTTTACGCTTAAGCACAAAGGTACGAAAATATAGTAGATACTAAACTGACATAAAGTGTCAAATTGAAGGAGTGTAACTGAGTGTAACCATATTTTCTCGATATACAGGGTGGTCCGAACTGTATTCCGGAAACTTTGGTAGCATATTTTACTGGCAAAAATAAGTAAAAAAGTTCATATAAATGTATGTCCTAAAATGCTTAGTTTCGGAGATACAGGGTGTAGAAGTTTCATTTTTATTTCGATTTTTTACAAATAATTTCTGAAGTAACGTCAATATTTGGATGAAAATTGGTGTCTGGGAGTTTTTTGACGTGAGAAATTTGATTTTGATGTCAATATGACTCCTATTTGTAGGGGGCCCCACCTACATGTGTTTTAACTGTTTTGAAGAGTAATAACTTTTTGTCCGTACCTGTATAAAATTACTGAGTAAAAAAACGTACAGCCGGCTTTATCTCAAAAACTACGGCTTCGACACACTTTGATATTATCTTAAGTTTTGTTTAGAATATATTTCCGTACCTAAAAGTGAAAACCGCGTTTTGCTAGCTGTTTTGTTTCTGAGTTATAATTTTTTAAACAATATTTCATATTTTTTTTATCTCAAAAACTGCGACTTTGACTGATTTTGATGTTATTACAAATATAATTCCTAATCTTAAATTGAAAACCGCGTTTCACTAGCTACTGTAATTTTGGAGTTACGATTTTTTAAAATTTTTAACCCCCTCTCATACCCCCTTACCAACCCCCCATCTCCACCAAAAACTAATAGCTAGATTCTCGGGTGCCACAGTATTTTTGTGCCAAATTTGGTTAAAATCGGTTTAGCGGTTTTTGAGTTATCGTGTTACAGACGGCAGACGGACAGACGGACAGACAGATACCATGAAAATATTTTGTATTTAGGACATTTATGACCCAACTAAAAATCATTTTGAGTGAAATTAAAAAAACTTTTTTTTGCCGATCTTAATAGCCTACAATACCTGTTGGTATGGTCGGCTAAAAAGTAGTCTCATTAACTGACCAAAAAGTTAAATAAGTAATCATTGTTTCCCCTTCATAAAATATGAAAAAAAAATCCTATAAACATGGATGCGGAAATGCATAGTTTTACAGTTACAGGATCTTAAAACTTGGCGTCCCCTACAAGTGGGAGTCATATTGATATCGCAATAAAATTTCTTATTCCAAAAAACTCCCAGACACCAATTTTCATCCAAATATCGACTATAGATCAGAAATTATTCGGAAAAATCCGAAATAAAAATGAAACTTCTACACCCTGTATCTCCGAAACCAATAATTTTAAGATGCAAATTTATACGAACTTTTTCCTTTTTACCTGCAGAATATGCTGCCGAAGTTTCCCGAATACAATTCGGAGCACCCTGTATATGATCGAAAAAAATTCCGCGTCAGCGATGGCTATGAAATGCCAATCGCTGCGCCGTGTTATAAATTTTTAGGAATTTGAAGGTAGATTTTTACAAATAACTTTTAAATGCCTATTCTGAATAAAACTAAATTCTAGACAAGAGTACAACTTTAACACTTCTTCAAAAAAGGCTAATACAATTTTTGCATAAAATCATCTAGGGAGATAATATTTGACCTTTTCAAAAATTTACATTGGACTTCCTATATCCCGCGTTCCAATGCACTACACGGTATAGTAGTTTTCTATACTTGTCAACAGGGGTGGATGGAGAAGTGGAAACCGGCCCGGGAATAACAGGCAACCGGCCCAAATCCACAAGAACAAAATGACCATAACGAAGAAACATATTTCTTAATATACAAGTAAGGGTGTTTTTCGCTCGTGCGAAAAAAGCTCTTTTGCCTCTGGTTTTTTAAAAAAATTGAAATTGTTTTGATCAAATTTTCACAAAGATCAATTTTACAGGGTTCTACTGCTTTATTTCTCAGCCTCAGTTTTACAGGGTTCTACTGCTTTATTTCCATTATCGATAACGGTAATTTGATCTTGAATAGGCTACGATTTTGAGTCACGATTTTGAGAAACTTTAAGATTTTCTGATTCATTCAGTTCAGCTGGCCCAATCCTCTGTGAAATACATCATTTTTGGTTTTTCAGGTATATACTTTCTTACACATTGTAGAAAGAAGTTCTCTCTTTTCTGTTAGAGCAGCAGCCTCGTCGTGTATACGTGTTTTTAACTGAATGAACAATTTATTTGCGGTCGCCATTAAAACTGCTGCATTTTTTAGGTTATTATTATTATGGAGGGCTTAAAAATTAGTTCTTATCACTTTTCCTGTATACTTTTCTATATTTGGCATCTTGTATGGTAATACCAAGACAAACGAAAAAAACCTAGACCTAGGCAGTGCATATAAATGTGTTCTGAGGTAATGATATGTTACAGTCCATAATAAGAATATTTGGATTTTCCAGACATATTAATATTTTATTATCTAATCTGGTTTAAACCTTATTTAACTCTTCTCTTCTGTCTCAGTAATTTTTAGTAAATTAATTTAAGCAACATTTTAAACAACAGTTAAGTCTTGGCTTTTAGTTCTCAAGCAAAGAGATAGCCATCACAAGTTTTCTCTGTTAACCGCAGAGTTCGCGTCAAATTCGTCAATCTTTTTACAAAGGGAAGCTCGTGTTGCAGCTTTTTCAAAAAAATATTGCACCGAGGCCCCCAGTTGTCAATCTACGTTACCGTATTCTTAGTATAAACTTAGATCGAGACTATTTAAATTTACCTAATGCTATTCATTCTTTTTTCTGCTGCCAGTCAGTCATATTTATTAGTTATTAATAAAAGAATAGTGGTGAAACTATATAGGGTGAGTCTTAAATAAGTGCAAATATTTTCAGGGGTGGTATATTTTGACCCCAAGAACAAGTCTATGAGGTGACTCAAATTTTTTTAAAAATAAATCTTTTTTTTAATTTTCAAACTTTAATAACTCGATTGGACTTATTTGAAACACGGTAAAGAGAATATATTATGTTTCTTTTATTGAGATCTACCAGCTCTGAAAATATTTGCACTTATAAAGTCACCCTGTATAATGAACATTTTCCAAACCAAACCAAAACAACAGATGTTTATTAAAATTATAAGTGTCTCAGAGAAAGACATCTTACAATAGTTATTTTACAAATTGGTGTTTATGTTTATAAGCAACTAACGATTATATTGATGCAAATTGATTAGTTAGTTATGGAGTCTCTAAGAATCTTAATGTCACTTTAGTTAGAAGATTAACCATTTAAATTTTGCTAATCCAATTCTTTTTGAGTTCTGACCGGGACCGGCCGGCCCACCGGCCCATCTTTCCACCGGCCCACCGGGAATTTTCCCGTTTTCCCATATGGTCCATCCACCCCTGCTTGTCAATGTCTTAATAAGTGCCTTTCTTGTGTAACAAGTTAATTAATAACAGGTGGGAAGACATCCAAAGTAAATATACATAAATAAATTATATAATATGTTCGATATCTCATCTTATCGTCACAGTTAATATTGACATTCACAATTGTAGGTACTCAACCGAATAATCAATGTAATGATCCCACTCCTCGGCTCTAAAAATCGTGGAAATGGAGGTTGACTCAGCGGAAAATTAATCTACGTGTAAACAAACGGGGATTTCATTCGGTAGGGTTGGGATAATAAGAGTGGTTTCCCGATGAAATGTTTAACTACCTGGTCAATGTGGAAAGTGTGAATATAGGGGGAGTCGTAAGATATACACAGCCAATATTTAGAGACAATATTGTATAATAATAAGTCATTTTTACACAATATACAATGTGGAACGAATTGTATTCGGAAAAATACGGCAGTATTTACCGATAAAAATAAGTAAAAAAGTTTGTATAAATTTATGTCCTAAATTGCTTCGCTTCGTAAATACAGGGTGTAAAAATTTCATTTTTATTTCCAAATAATTTCCAAACTAAATGTCGATATTTGGATGAAAATTGAGATATGGGTGTTTTTGACATGAGAAATTTGATTTCGATGTCAATATGATTCCTACTTGTAGAGGGCGCCACCTACATATTTTTTGACTAGTTTGAAGAGTAATAACTTTTTGTCTGTACCTGTATAAAACTACTGAGTGAAAGAATATACATTTCTGCAGTTTTTTCTCTATAGGTAAAAATCGTTACGACTAACCGTTCTTAAGATATTTGGAATGTGAATTATCAATACATGTCAAAAAATAAACATGTTGACCAAATAGTTATTATACTGAAATTATAAATCTGGGAACTTTTTACTTTTTTAAATTAGTCAAAGAATTTTCTAGTAAAAATTATGACGAAACAGTTTCTATTGAAGTGTTGTTAAGCCTAAAGTGTGGGGGTGTTCGCCTAAAATTTCTTAAAATTTTAGGCAACATTTTAGTAGTGACAAATTAGATCATCCTATATACCGGGTGCGTCACAAAAGTGGTTCACCCCTATAACTTTTTTATTTTATCAGATAAAAAAACGAGATTTGGTTTATTTGTATATGACATAAATTAGGATTGACTGACGTATTCAATTGTTTTCTGTCACTTCCTGTTTCACAGAAAATGACTACAACTTTTGATTTTTAAATGGCACCCTCGGTGTTTTTTACTTTATTCGATAGAAAATGACATTCTAAATAGAATGACATATCGAGGGTGGCTCATTAGAACGAGGGTGACTCATTAGAACGAGGGTGGCTCATTAGCATATTTGGAAAAAGCATTTTTTTGCCAATAATTTGCTACCACACACTTGGTATTTCGAGTCAAATTATCGTTATGAATCGCATGTTGCAATTTCAATTAAACCATATTCGAAAATGTCAAAAGTTGACATATGATATGTCATTCTATGCATAGTGTCATTTTCTATCGAATGAAGTAGAAATATACCGAAGGTAGGTACCACTTAAAAATTAAAAGTTGTAGTCATTTCCGGTAAAACAGGAAGTGACAGAAAACAATTGAATACGTCAATCAATCCTAATTTATGTCGTATATTAATATACCAAATTTCGATTTTTTATCTGAGAAAATAAAAAAGTTATAGGGGTGAGCCACTTTTGAGACGCACCCGGTATATAGCTTGTTGAAAGGTAAAAAAATGAAGAGAGCAATAATTACTGAACACTATACAATATAATTACATGACTCCATAAATTAAACTCTAATGTCTTAACTGTTTTGTGAGTTATATCCTTGTATACAAATTTTTACTAATTTTAATAGTACAAATAAATATACAGGGTGTTGCCTGGATCTTTTGTAATTATCTTAAATACCATTACTTTTTTATTTGAATTTGTTGTAGGTTGGACTAATAGTAATAATAACTAACTAATAGTAATAATATTAAATAATAAATTAGATAAAATATATAACTTATTAATTTTATTTTTATTTTAATTTTATTAATAAACTAGCGTGTACCAGCGACTTCGTTCGCGTCGAATTAATCATTTGTAATGGTGATGATAAAGCAAAGCAAGAATTTCCATTAACATACAAACTGAATAAAATCTTTTCACATTTATGTCAGCATGAGAAAAAACAATATGGCGATATTATTACATAACTTGATAATATTTGAGGGGTAGTTTCATCTCAATTTGACTATCGGAAAATCCGTTTGCCAAAAATAAGCTTTTTACGTCAAGCAGTTTAAGCAGAATCGTGGTTAAGAAATTACCCAACTGTTTGGAACACCCTGTATGATTTTTTTAAAAATTTCAAAATATGTAAAAAAATAAATAAATTATGCTTGTCCAAGCGTTTTCCCGAAAGACTAACCGTTTTTTAAATAACAAATATTGTAATATTTGAGGAGCGTTTTCACCCTGTTGGAATTCGAGGTTCGAGAAACCCCTCCTTATCGAACCTCTACACCCCACAGTCAATCCGTTTGCCAAAAATCAGCTTTAAACGTCAAGCACTTTAAGCAGAATCGTGATTACTCAATGGTCATATTTTATGAAACACCCTGTATAAATTTATAAAAAATCTTAAAATATGTAAAACAACAAAATAAAACATACGTATTTAAGAGTTTTCCGAAAAACTCACCGGTTTTTAAATAAAAAATATTTTAATATTTGAGGGATAGTTTCACCCCCTTAGAATTCGAGTTTCGAAAAATCCCTTCTTATCGAACCTCTACACCCTAGAGTCAATCTGTTTTCCAAAAATCAGCTTTTTACGTCAAGTGCTTTAAGCAGGATCGTGTTTAATCAATGACCAGATTTTTCGAATCACCCTGTATACATTTTTAAAATATCTTAAAATATCTAAAAAAAACGAAATAAAATATACGTGTTTAAGCGTTTTTTCGGAAACTTGACCGTTTTTGAAATAAAAAATATTGTAATATTTGAGGGGTGGTTTCACCCTCTTGGAACTGGAATTTATAAAAATCCCTTCTTATGGAACCTCTACACCCTAGAATCAACCTGTATGCCAAAATTGAGCTTCTTACGTTGAGTGGTTTGAGCAGGATCGTGATTAATCAGTATGTCAGTCACTTAAGGATTTTATATATTAGTATAGATTGTGGAATAAAATTGCGTTTATGTCATCAACGAGATCGAAATCAACAAAATATCAAGAGGGGACTTTCATTTAGTATTAATCGGCCTTTACAATTTTGCTATCGAATGAAAAATGTGAATAGCCCATATGCACGTCACTGATGAATCTGTCGACACTTTTTTAGCAATAAAATATGTAGCACTTATAGTAACTTTTATCCGCAAGATTTCATTCCAGTCACTAAAAGCACTTGGAAGAAAATTATAATAAACCGAAAAAAATGAAGATTTTAACCCCTTGTATAGCTAAGAAACAAAGCAGAATCGGACCTATGTTGATAATGAAAATTAAATCTTATTTTTACGTGAGGAATCTTCCCACGAGAGATGGCACATGTTTTTTGAAATACCCTGTATAGATGCCATTTTTATATCTACAAATTTATTTCATTAAGTGTAGTTAATGTTTTTAAAGGTGTTTTTTTTATGTAGATCATTTTTATATTTAAAGAGTAATATATTCAACATACACAAGGCGCCCGGTGGCGTACAGGCTCTCGTTTACCAATCTCAAGGTAGTGGGTTCGATTCCCACACCCGGCATTTCATCAGCCGACTATTTTTATTAAAATAAAAATAGTTACCTAGGTCGACTCAGCCTTAAATGAGTACTTGGGATTCACAATCCTGAGGTAATAATAGGCGGTTGAAGCGTAGTGCTAGCCACATTACCTTCCTTGTATACCGAACGGCTCTAGTATGGCAAGCTGTACCTTGCTACTCCCAAGGCGTTAAACGCTATATACGGGAGGTATTATTATTATATATATTCAACATTGGTTATTGGCTACAAATTAAGATTCGCGGCCATCTTCGTAAATATCCGGACCACAGTCCGGACTATGACGACATAGTCCGATGCCCTATATGGAGCCCTATATACATCATTGTTCCTAATACCTACATATTCTAAAAATATATAAAATTTAGTAACATTCTCAAGATTTTATTAAAATGTATATCAACTATTATTTGAAAACTCTGAAAATATGATCATAAAAATTGGCCAAGTCGTCGATTTTCAATAGACCCGTTTTTTTTTAACAAATATTGTTATTAATAATAATTACAAGACATAGATTTTCTAAATATAAATGTCTCCATTTTCTAAAATACATAAAAATTTCTACAAAAGATGAACTTTTCAAAAATTTAGGAGTGATATAATTTCTGTTATTTAAGTAGTTAGTTAAGTTTAGTTAAGTTTGGGGTCGCACCACTCTGGCACTTTGTGGCATTGTAATGGTTTTTTAATCGCGGTGCGATCCCTTTAGACACACATTTATTAATACTAATATTATTCTGTAAAACTTAATGGGGTCTAATAAAGAAATTTGAATTTGAATTGAATTTGAATTTGAACTAAGTATTGTCAAAATTAAGTAAATCAATTTTTAGCCGACCATACCGGCAGGTATGGTAGGCTATTAAGATAGGCAAAAAAAAGTTCTTTTAATTTCACTCAAAATGAGTTATTTGGGTCATAAATGACCTAAATACAAAATATTTTCATGGTGTCTGTCTGTCCGTCTGTCTGTAACACGATAACTCAAAAACCGCTAAACCGATTTTAACCAAATTTGGCACAAAAATACTGTGGCATCCGAGAATCTGGCCATTAGTTTTTGGTGGGGGTGGGGGGTTGGTAAGGGGGTATGGGAGGGGGTTAAAAATTTTAAAAAATCGTAACTCCAAAATTACAGTAGCTAGCGAAACGCGGTTTTCAAATTAAGATTAGGAATAATATTTGCAACAATATTTGTAATAACATCAAAATCAGTCAAAGTCGCAGTTTTCGAGATAAAAAAAATATCAAGTATGGGCGGCTATACGTGCCTCCCGGCGCCAATTTTTTAGTATTTGTTTCTATAAAAAAAATTAATAACATATTTTTCTCTTGTTACGCATTCTGGCTTAATGAAATTTTTAATACTGGGTATATTTAAATTCCCTTGCACCAATCAATGCACTTTTCAACGCGTATCTGACTCTACGGAGACCAGTTTTTCATCGTTCGATTAGTGCACTAATTACAGGATTTTGTTGAATATTAATCGGGGATTAAAGCCTGCTATCGGCTCGTATAAGGATACCAATAACTAATCGTCGACATTTAAGCCAAATGACTTATTGAAAATTATCCTAATACGGACTTTTGACATAGATTACATTAGGCTTTTTTCACTTTCTCTCAAGATAACAGTCAGTGTTTCAGTTAATTAGGCGCTAAAGAGATAATCGTAACAGGGTCTATGATTATTACGAAGGTTGTGTTTTATATTTTGCATATAGAATCATAGTAGGCGCCAGTCAGTATATAACAAATGTCAAAATTAATAGTCATCTTTACTTAAAGCTTCATTTAGAACCTCGAAATCAGTGGAATAAATTAGTAGTTTCAATTAGCAGTAGAAGTTTGTTCAGCTAATTTTAATGTAAGCATTCAGAACGTCATAATTAGTGGTAGTAATTTTCAATTAGTGGAAAAAGTTAACAAACTTTCAACTTTTCCACTAATTATACTTCAAAATTTGCGAGGAATGTCATTTTGGCCTTTGATTATCACCCGTCAAGAAAAATTTTGGTTAGAAATCAAAAGTTTATTGTTTTATAAGCTAAATATTATGCTTTCTCTATAGATACAACAGACTACCGCAAGCTGTTGCTAGGATATTTTATTAATTTTATTTGTGTTTTTTAGACACTGTGAATGATTGTAAACTAAAAAGTATAAAGTGTAATCGAAACCACTAATTTATTCCACTAATTGCGAGGTTCTGAATGAAGCTTAAAGCTTCATTCCGCGCTTAAAGCTTCATTCCGCGTAGACATTTAGCGTATCAGTTTGTTTCTTTAATTTTAACGTAAGTATTCAGAACGTCAAAATTAGTGGTAGAAAAGAATAAAGTGTAATTGAAACCACTAATTTATTCTGCTAATTGCGAGGTTCCGAATGAATCTTAACGCCAAAGTTTTAGACCAGCTTTTTAAAGATGTACCTAAACTGAATTTTTGAAGGTGACGGATCAGTCAAAAAATGGAATAAGCCGAGAAAATTTTCGCGTAATAATTTTTTACAATTTTCGAAGACAGTTGGTCGCAATGAAGTAACAAATCAGTCGACAATTTCTCGTTGGTATGGAGTATTTAGCCGTGGACGTAGTCTTAGTGGCAATCAGGAATCGACAATTTTTATCGATCAGGAAAACGTCGATGCTGTACGTAATCTGATCGACCAATATTAATACCAAGAAGATCATATCAAGTTTATCATACCAAGAAGATCGACATGTTAAAAAATACTTTCATAAAAAAATTACATAAAGAATTATCAAAAAAACTCAAAATTTAAGTGAGGATGCAGTCAATAATCACCACGTAGGCTAATGAATCTACTTTTTCAATTTTTCAAGCTTTCGAGAATTTTATTCCCATCATCAGGACAGTTTGAATGAGTCAATTAACAAAACAACATCCTCGGCATGTGATTGATGGTCTTCTTAAAGATATTTAGATATACTCAAAACTTGTTAAAATAAAACAAACCATTTTCAACGAAACGTTTTTTTCAAAACATAAGCTAACAGTAAGTGACATAAAATAGTTAAACATGTTTATCGCTTCCATGAATATTTCTTCATCTTCTTTTCTGTACAAACGAGTGGGTGTAGCGAAAGACACAGAATAACAATTTTTTTAAAGCATTGTGGCGATAGACGAATCTTTATTAGATTTTGAGTTTGGCATTTAAAAAAGTGGACTTTTTCAATACGTGAGAGAAAAGAGGACAGTGAGATCAAAAAGAGAACTGTCCTCTGGAATAGAGGACGGTTGGCAACCCTACCAATAAGGTCATACATACTAACATCATAGGATATTGGATTCACAAGGAAATTTTCTTTATAAAATATTAAAATACATACACATGTACCGACGTCCTACTTTAAAAAAATCTCAAAAATAAATTGCTACATTGTTGTTTCGAGCTCGATCAAACAGTAACTGTTTAATGCATTAATGGATTCACGGAAATTTCCTTGTGAATCCAATGCCCTATGATGTTAGTATTTAAAGCCTTATTGTGCAGAGGATGTTGTTTTGTTAATTGACTCACTCAAACTGTCCTGATGATGGGAATAAAATTCTCGAAAGTTTGACAAACCGAAAAAGTAGTTTTATTAGTCTACGTGGTGATTATTGACTACATCCTTACTTAAATTTTAGTTTTTTCTTAACTTCAGTCAGTCACGACTAAACCTGCTGTTTTTAAAGAATTATCTATACAAAATTAGTTTTTCGTTGAAATGTGGTATCTGTGAAGTCCTACCGACTAACCAAAAATTAAGAATGAACTGCGTGGCCAAAACTTCTAGTCCCCAGAGGATGCAGTTATAGGCCGTATTCATAAAGAAGAGCATTTGCTTTTACTTGTAGAAATCGAAGCATTTACTTCACATTCTATTCATAAGCAAAAAGAAAGAAAAGGTTCGGGTTTGGATCGAAAAGGTTTTGCTCTAAAGGAAACTTTTTTGATATTTATAAACAGGAGCATTTGCTTCAAAATTGAAAGTTTTGCTTCAGAAAATATGCATCTAGTCCGGAGCAGATTTTAATCATTTACGTCATTTATGTATATGCATTTGAAGGGCTACGGTGTTTTTAGTTGGCGAGTGAGCGCGTGATTTTTTGAATTCGAACTTCCCATGGCAGATGTAGTGCACGTACGCGCACGAAAAGTGTACAGGGTGGGTCAAATTCGACGCTTTTAAATGGAAACACCCTTTTCTAGAGGAGATAGACGAAAACTAATATCGGTGTCTGGAGCTCAATTTTTGTCAAAAACATGATGGTGAAAACCGCATATCGATATCTGTTACCGTTTCGGAGTTACGGGGTGTTTTTCAAAAATATGCACTTTTAACGAATCGCTGTAACTTTTTTGCTATGGAAAATTTTGTATTTTTATAAAAACATTTCCAAAGCACCTTTTTACGTAGAATTTAATGGTTTAAGTATAATTTTTCTAAAATTAATAATTTAAGAATTATCAACAGAAAATTTGATTTTTTATATAGGATACCCTGTATATTTTTAATTTATTGAAAAGAATTTAAAATTACCTTTCCAAAAATATAACACACTTGATATTTTGCTCGATTCCTCTTTGAGATATAGAGTATATAAAAATTCGCCCGCTTTAAATGAGTAGGCTTTGAACGGCACCGGCAAAAAAATCTAGCTGTGAGCATCAATTAAAACGAAAATAATATTTGCTATGAGAGATGCAGAATTTTATAACTATTTAAAATATATTTAACCAACATCAACACATTTAAACTATATCTAATAACAATAAAAATAAATAGCAAACCAAGACATAAGACTTTGCTACAGGTGTTCGACATATCGACCGTCTTCTGTTATGGACAGACGGGGCAGTTTTTGAACATTTCTCGCGGAATTCATTAACTCAGTAGGGGTGAAAGATACCCTCTCATAACTGCTAAGTATTTCTAATTTTTGTCTAGATTATACGGAAGAATAAGGAACCTTTATTTTTCCGCAAATATATCCATAGGATTAGATCCATGGGCACTAAGTCAGGCGGCTTCGACGGCCAACGGCTGGAATCTTGGTTAGCTATTCAATTATTCTTGAAATTGGATGCAAAAATTTGCTGATAACTTCAGCGTTCAGAGGCGGTGCGTCGTCTTGCTGGAAAAATATGTTTTCGAGTTCCATTAAGGGATATCATTAATAAGGGGTCCAAAGCCTACTAGTTAAAAGTGGCAAACTTTTAAAAATTCTGTATTTCGAAGGGGATTATAACAAAATATCAAGTGTGCTATATTTTTGGAAAGGTAATTTTAAATTCTTTTCAGTTAATTAAAAATATAGAGGGTGTCCCAAATAAAAAATCAATTTTTTGTTGATAACTCTTAAATTATTGATTTTAAAAAAAATATACTTAAACCATTAAATTCTACGTAAAAAGGTGCTTTGGAAATGTTTTCATAGAAATACAAAATTTTCCATAGCAAAAAAGTTACGTTAAAGATTTGTTAAAAATGCACATTTTTGAAAAACACCCCGTAACTCCGAAACGGTAACAGATATTGATGTGCGGTTTTCACCATCATGTTTTTGATGAAAATTGGGCTCCAGACACCATATTAGTTTTCGTCTATCTCCTATAGAAAAGGGTGTTTCCATATAAAAGCGTCGAATTTGACCCACCCTGTACAAAGAGAGACGTACTCCTCGTGAATGCGATTTTCGAACCCTCTTTCGGTTCGACGAAATAAACGTGCAGTGGTTATCCGACTACTTCATTGGCGAGAATCTGGAAACCAGGGGAGGGGCGCTTTCGCCAGTACAGAAAATGAAAGTGTTTTACGGTACATGGCAGATCCGAGTTTCCAGAGCGGTATAGGTGAGGAACTGGGATGTACACAGCCTACAGTCTCCAGGATTGTCGATAACACTCTGCGTCTCATTGTGGATAAGGCGGCTGACTGGATCAATCCCGTCTCCCGTCGACCGAAAATGAAGTTATGGAAGCCAAAGTGAAACGGTTAGCGAAAAAAAAAATTCCGACTGCAAGACAAGTTATCGACTGCACGCATGTTAAAATTGAAAACCCGCGTCGATTTGGGGATGAATATGTAAACCGGAAGAATTATGCTAGTATTAATGTTCAAGGCATAATATGTGATCAAAATTACGTTTTCATGAATATCGATGCACGGTGGCCTAGCTCCGTGCATGACAGTCGAATTTGAAAAAAATCTTCTGTTCATGAAATTATCCGGCGGACGACTTACGGTGTTGTTGGGAGCCAGTGATTATGGTATAATGTCCTATCTGATGAAACCCTTCCCCATCGTAGAAGACGCAGCGCAGGCTGATTTCCATCGATTATTAAAGAAAGAAAGAGTTGTCATAGAACATGCTTTTGGACAGTTGAAACGGCGCCGGCGCCGGCGCGGCGGCGGCGGCGTCTTGTAACTCTACTTATAGTCTAACAGTTCCTCGTCACTTGCCATCTTAACACAGCTCAATCAAATATATAAATACCACTCAAAGCTCCAAGTACAACTTAGAAGTACCAGCAAACACTCTATACCTAACAACAATAATTAATTTGCTCATTTACCTCTGTAACTGCAAGTTGCAACATGTTTCAATGAGTATGATATCAGTTTCAATGAGTATGTTTCTGGCAACATACTTGTGAATTGCGCTCGTCTACCTTTTCCTTTTTTCTGCGAAGATTTGCTTGCAAAGAAAAGGAGAAGATTATGAATATGAAATTAAGCAAAACCTTTTCCTTCTACCTTTCTCCTTGTGAGCTCTACCTTTTACTTCTACCTTTACCTTTGAAGGAAATACTTCATTTTTATAAACACGGCCTAATATCGTAATTTTGAAGGTACCAACAAGCGAGGGGAATAACTGCTTTCAGAATTGGTACCAACGGATGCAAAAATACATTTCTCTACGTGGAGAATACTTCGAAGAACAATAGTGTTTAAAAGTAATCTACTGATTTTTTCTCTACATCTATCTAACTGCAAAATATAAAATACAACCCTCGTATAAATAAAAAAATAATAAATTGTAATTATGAGATGATATTTCTGATTTTAGTATTTTTACTGAAATTAAGCTACAGGCTGTTTTAGAAATAAATATTATGTTATAGATATGCGACACATTTATTGTTGATACCATTCAATTAGTTTGCAATAAATCTTGTCACTCGTTACGATATTACAGGCCACTGAATAATGTATGAAGGATTATAAGTTTTTCTTTTTCAGGCATTAAAGTGATTTATCGTATATGTTCAGCTTATCGACAGCCACGGTTGACATTTCCTCACCTGGAACTAAGTACTACCTTATTAATTTCTGTTTCGATTACAAGGATAAATATTATACCCTCATTTTAATTCTTAACATCACATGCCTATAAATTAGGGATGCCGAATATTACTGATATTATTGCTATATCGATCCAAATTCCAATTATTTGATTATACAGGGTGAGTCTTGTAGAATGTAGAATAATTAAGAGGGGGGGTTAATCACTGCGACCTTAAAGATCTATTGTTAAGAATAATATGGTAGGCCAAACAGGAAAATAAAAGAAGAAAATAAAATAACAAACTTACTAAAATAAGAAATAATTATTTGCACATTCATGCCCAATGCGATGAAAAATTATACTTGAATTCTCACGAAAACAATTCAATAATATTTTCATGTTTTGTAGAAGGCGCCCCTTTATATCTCTTCTTTTTAGGGTTCCGTACCCAAAGGGTAAAAACGGGAACCCTATTACTAAGACATCGCTGTCCGTCCGTCCGTCCGTCCGTCTGTCACAAAGGTCTATCTTATGAACCGTTATAGCTAGATAGTTGAAATTTTCACAGATAATGTATCTATGTTGCCGCTATAAGAACAAATACTGAAAACAGAATTAAATAAATGTTTATAAATAAAAAAGTACTTTCACTAAACATTATCTTTTAAGTAAGAATTTTACAGAGAATCTTTCAAGTCCTCGGTGGCCGCGTGGTTAAAGCGTTAAGACTTTACGTTGCTATGACGTTGGCGCCGTAGTAAGGCAGGTTCGAATCCTAATCAAGGCGACTTTTTTTTAATCGTTTTTTTTTTTAATTTTTACATATTTATTTTTACTTTTTACATATTTATTATTACCCCCCTTCCTTGAGTCATCACACAATCTATAACCCATGATACCCCTGTTGTAGAGGAAACAGGGGAACAGGGAACAGGGGTATGATGGGTTCCCATCCTCCCATCCTCCTCTGAGAACAGTTCTTCCTCCGAGGTACACACCCTTCCACGGTTGGAGTTTGGCCCTCCGTGCCGCTCTTCACAGTCGAGGAGCTTGCCTCCGGTTCAGGAACCCGTGAGGTGGGGGCTGGAGGATCTGTCTCCATTTTCTCCACGTCTTTAACTTGGTCTCTCCTTAGACCTGATACCGGTGTTGTACCGTATCTATAATAGAGGATGTTCCTTTTTCTTTATTGCCTCTTTGGATTTGAGGTCAGTTCCTATTGTGAGGACCTGACCATGACCCTCCTCCCTCTAGCTGATGACTCGCCAACTCGATGTCCTTACATTGAAGTTCTGACCTTGGATAAGGCTCAGCAGGTAGGCGGTGTCTTTCCCCTTGCTTCTCGGCAGAAATACCGTTATGGCCGCCCCTTTAGAGATGTTTTCTCTCTTCACTGCAATCAGTTCCGGCCCTTGCCAATTTTTAAGCTTAGGTGCGATTTCCACCAACCAATTCGCCGATTCTTGAGATACACAATCTATGGGGATCATGCCCACCCGAAAGTGTATCCCCGCAAAACGCAGCTGGCCCAAATTTTGTAGATCGTTGTGTTGCGATCCGATCGCCACTACTTCGTCCAGTATAGCCTCTTCTAGAGACGTTTGCTGGTCGGTGGTCAGAGCAACCTCTGGGAAATCCTTTGGCAGCACCGCCATTTTCACTTGTCCAGCAATAGCGGCAAAGCTGGTGATACGTCCCTGCTTGCCTCCCGGTGTTGGACGGCTTTCCATCCTGGCTTCTTTCTCTCCCTGTCGAAGAAGAGGTGAGAGGTCTTAAATAAGTGCAAATACTTTTAGGGGTAATATATTTCGACCCGAGAAACACGATAATGAGGTTTCTTTTCGCGAAAAAAATTTCTTCAAAATTTGAATTTAAAAAAAAATTGTAAATTCTTTTAGTTAAAGAACATAATTTGTCGATAATTTGGCAACATAGGTAGTAGATTAAATTTACAAGAAAGAAAATCCAGAAAAGATCCGATAGTTCAGCAAAACATCATTTTTTTTGAACATTTTTGAAATTTGAGATGAACTTTTTAGAACACGGATAAAGTACTTTTAATTTTAATATATACAATTTAGGAGTGTACACTTTGCAGATAAAATCATCAGTATACCTAATGTCATTTTTTAAAATGTACTCTTTCGCATATTCACAATATCCTATTAATTTTATTAATAAAATAGTTTATTAATATGAAAATAAAAATAAAAAATGTCTTAGTTATAGAATTAAAAAGATTGATTAAAAATGTATCTACTTAGAACAAAATCACTCCCTTCTAAAATAGGGCTCACTAAGGCTACTGAACGAAAGTATTTGTAATCCCCCCACACAATATCGATAAAAATTAAATATAGATTAACCCAGCCATGTTTAGTAGCTCCTCGGAGATGGATATTGGGGGTTGACTCCAGAGGGATGTCTAGGTGACTCGGATTATACAATATACAAGGTAATAACAACACCCTTGAGGAACCGCATTACCCTTCGCCAAGTTGGGTGTATAAAAGATATTAAAGTTTGACGCTGTTCATTGGGTGTAAACGGGGTGTTTTCCGTCAACAGTGATTTTAGGATAAAGTCTCAGGAGTAAAAAACATTAAGGGTTTAAACTTCTTAATAATATGTAACAATACTGTCTTTTAGTGATGGGCATTACGATTCTTTTTAGTGAATCAAATCACGCGATTCAATTTCTCATAATGAATCGACTCTTACGATTCGTCCATTTTAACAAACTGCTTACACATTTTACCTATCATAGTTTAAATAGATATTTTTTGTAATTAACTTTCGCATCCCTTGCATTATATCCATGATTGATATTATAGGCTATTTTATTACTAATATATAAAATTGGTATAATTGAAAATAAAATTTTATTATTAAAATAATAACTACTGATCAATATTTATATCATTATCATACTGCTCCAAATCAAACCAAGAATCCAAACTGGGCGGCTAAGAACCCAAACTGGGCGATGCGTTAATGTTGTGACAATTTCAAATGAAAATAAAATTGGCGAACAAATCTCAACACGAAAAAGATAGCAACATTAGCGTGGTTTTGGGCGCAATAACACTCAATACAACTCTCCCGGAACAAAAAATTGCCCGGAATAATATTTTACAACTTCTTGGCTTTATCACAACGATTCGGTTAAAAGCAAAATCCGATTCAGGCAGTAGTTCGACGAAACAAGTGAGTAATCAAAGTGCCCATTACATAATCAAAAAATTAAATAGGCATACTAACTGCACCAAGCATATATTACAAACGTTTGGGTACCCAAGCTCATAGTATATATTTCTAATATAATTTTTTTAAGCGAACCGTATAGTAAGCAATGAATCAATTCATACGATTCATTGAACAAACGCGTCGCATTGTGATCCGATTCAAACCTTATGATTCATTTTTACGACTCAATTGAACGAATCGTATTCTAAGCGGCGCGCGGCGCGGCGCGGCGAATCGAATCTCACGATTTATTTTTAATACTCGTTCAATCTTCTCCCATCTCTACTGTCTTTACTTAAATATACATTATTTGTCTAAAAAGATTAATTTTTGATAATTGATTTTTTGATATTTTTGAAAATCCATAGAATTGTACAAAAATTCACCAAGACAGAGGTTGGCGTAACAATTCGTAATAGAACCATAGCGAAAATTTACTGCAGACGTGATAAGGAAAGGCAGAAGAACTGAAAGCTGTGGGGGGTTTACTAACAGAACATTAAATCCAGTTAAAGCTATGGGATTAACAAAGCTGTCCGCAGATTATTTCAATGAGTAGAAGAAACGGCCAGTATAATAGCACAGAATATATACGCAATATTCTGTGATAATAGCCTGGCAAATGTGCGGTTCTTTGTAGAAGGCAGTAATAAAAAGCCACTTTCAGAAAATGCCAATATCGACTCAGAAATTCAGAACAGGAGAATTGTAAAATATGTTAACAGCGACAACCAAAAAGTAAAGGGGCAACAAAGTAATGAGATTTTTGAAGGTCCGGAGTGCGGAAGAAAGATAACATAACGTATTGGGCTTTTTAGTCACAGAAAATCCCATGAAAGAATGCGTGATGCCTGATGCGTGTCAAATACTCGTCAGTGAGTAATGGCAGTAAGTAATAGGCCACTGACAAAGAGCTATATGTAAAGTTTAATCAAGTTATCAGACTTTGCGAAAAGGATACGACTGGAGAATGTAACCTATAGAAATCAGAGAACCACAACGGATGTGAAAAGGTCGCAGTGGAATAGGCCAATAACCACCTGTTAAACTCAATAAAGATTTTTATCATTGTGGTTATTGGTCGATAAAAATTATCGAAAATTGCGCGATTTTTCCCAATTTTCTCCAAAATGTTATGGTTGCATCGAGGAGGCTTCTTGTCATCGGTATCCCGCTTCCAAACATAAAACGGGGCATAAAACACATGTGGATTTCATCAGTTTCATCGATCTCCACACCGGCAGGCGCATACACACGCACACCAGCACAGAAGCCCGCTACTTCGTGAGAAATTTCAAATTTTATATGTTTAGATAATATATCTCGTGTTTACCGAAATTTTATTGTGATATCCGAGGTGCGACTGATGTCTCGTTTATTTTCGGTGCGTCAATTTCAGAACCATTCCGTTAATAATAATCGGGGTTTAAAAATAATGTTCACGGCATATAATCTGACGTTCCATGTTTTTTTTTCTCTTTTTTGTCCAAAGTGTTTTATGAAGAAGCACTACCAATATTATGGGGGACTATTGATTAGACTATTATCATATTGGACAGGATTAGACTATTAACATATTGGAAATATCAGAGAGTTGTCATTCTAAAACGTTCGTATGATAACTCAAATATAGGTATTGTCGAGGGGAAAAGGGGGAGACGCCTGACCCAAATTTTGTACACCTACTTCTTATTTGGCAAAAATTCCTCATACATCCCTTAGAAGAGAATGGAGAATGAGTAATAGAGTGGTTAATCACTGCAACCTTAAATATCTATTGCGCCCCCCTTCCTTGAGCACACAATCTATAACCCATCATACCCCTGTTGTAGAGGGGACAGGGTATTTCCCATCCTTCTCTGACAACAGTTCTTCCTCTGAGGGTACACACCCTTCCACGGTTGGAGTTTGGCCCTCCGTGCCGCTCTTCACAGTCGAGGGGCTTGCCTCCGGCTGAGGAACCCGTCAGGTGCGGAGGCTGGAGGATCTGTCTCCTTTTTGTCCACCTCTTTAACTTGGTCTCTCCTTAGACCTGATACCGGTGTCCCGTATCTATAATAGAGGATATGTCCCTTTTTCTCTATTGCCTCCTTGGATTTGAGGTCAATTCCTATTGTGAGGACCTGACCATGACCCTCCTCCCTCGAGTTGATGACTCTCCAACTCGATGTCCTTACATTGAAGTTCTGACCTTGGATAAGGCTCAGCAGGTAGGTGGTCTCTTTCCCCTTGCTCCTCGACAGAAAGACCGTTATGGCATACATCTCTTAATATTACTTTCTTCTACTTCCATTAGGAGATGCGAGACCTTATCGTTGGTGGCGAAGCTCCTAGTCAGGTGCTAGGGGGAATCCCCCTCTGGCACTTTGGCTGGGTCTAATGTGCATCTCACTGTCTTGTCCCTGGCTGTAGTGTTGGTAGTATCCTGGCCATCAGGGAGTTGTACTAAGACGTATAACAATGCCGGATGGGATTACCATATTCGTCATTTCCGACACTCTCTACTGTCTGTGTTCATGTATCACGGGCAGAGGGTGTGGGGTGATCTTCATTTAACTGCTCGGAGAATGAAACAACTTACCAAAAACCTAAATCTTAATATAGCGGGATCAGGTCAAAGGGATGCGTGGCTAGATAGAAGACTAGAAATCTTATAGCAATAAAGCAATGATTGATTGATTGATTGACTCGATTGGTCTCAACCCTGGGGCACCCCATTGTATTATTTTCTCCCTTACTTCTACATGCGTGTGGTACACAAGCTACCGTTCCCTCTACCCGGCCTGGGTTAACCAGGCAGGCTAAACGACCCGTTTAGAATAGATCTCGGCGGACCAGGAGTACGGAGATACCTTCGACTGCTCCAGGAAGGATTTGCTCCAGAGAAAGCAAAAGGCGAAAATCCTCCTCGAAAAAGGAGAGCGTAAAGAAACCCAGAATCAGCCTGGCGTATCTCCATCAATGGGCAAGAGAGAGAGAGAGAGAGAGAACGAGGATCTCTCACCTCTGTTCCGGCAAGAAGAGAAAAAGCTAGGATGGAAAGCCGCCCAACAAGGGGAGGCAAGCAGGGACGTATCATTAGAATTGTCAGAACTCCAGTGTAATGACATCGAGTTGGTGAACCCCATGGTCAGGTCCTCACAATGGGAATAAACCTCAAGTTCAAGGAGGCAATGAGGAGAAAGAGAGATATGTCCTCTATTATATATTTTTCGGAGAACACCGGTATCAGGTCTAAAAAGAGACTAAGTTAAAGAGGTGGAGAAAATGGAGACAGATTCTTTAGCATCCACCTCACGGATACCTAGGCCGGAGACAAGATCCTCAACTACGAAGGGCCCAGTTTTTTTTGAATGTCAGTAACCAGCGGTGAAGCAATAATAGTATTAAAAAGCGTGGTAATCGACAAATTTTGTTCAAACCAGCAGTTAAATTGTTAAATATAAGTGGTAGATTAACAGGGAGCTGTAGCTATACCACCCTTACTTACAAAAATTACCAGTCAAGAGAAAGCAGTGCAAATCCAAGCAAAATTCTTTAACGCTCCGATTTAAAAGCCTTACTCTCAGTTACGAGCATTCAATAATCGTAAAAGAATCCAAAAAAGGCCCATATAAAAAACTTTAGCGTCAATTGCGGTCTCTCTCCTTTTATATGCATATACACAAAAAGAAGTAAATAAAAAAGAAACGAAACATAACCTATAAAGATTCGGTTTACACCCGGTAGTTACTATTCGCATATATGATCGAACATTGTTGGGCATTTTATGGACCTTTAAATTTTTATCTCCACTCAACACTTCCACCGGCTTTTACGATTTGAAAACGCGTCCATTTTTTACGTAATCGACATTGCCAAATTTTGTTAAACGTGAGAGATGCCAGGAAATGTCAATATTGAGTATTAATTTTTGGTCAGGTAGTCTATTATGGTACATTATGGTACATGGTAGTCTATCCAGGATTCCGACAGACTACATATAAAAAATGTAAGAAAAATCACTCTACTTTTGAATTATAATGCAGATACAGGGTGGCGCACCTCATTCACCTCGGTTGATTATACGAAAACGGAAAGATGTAGAAACAAAATTTTTTGTGAGTATATAATATGTAGAAAGGCAATGTGCATAATTTAAATTTATTTGGAAATGTACGGGGTATGTCAGAACTAAGATCCACACCAAAGTTATATTTTTTTCTTATGGAACACCCAGTATTTTATTTCATTTTTGGATCCTTGGACACAAATAAAGCATTTATTATAAGGGTTAAATATTTTTACAAGCTTTGGTTTTTGAGAAATTTAAAGATATTTAAATATGCATGCTATAATAAAATAGATTGTCAACACCCTTGTACATTGCTTTTCAGAATTAATTCTTGTGCTGATTTTTAAGCCAGAGCAATAAACTTTACTGAAAAATCTGATTGCTTTTTTAATGTATACAGGGTATCAAAAATTGCTGGTCAATTTGAAATATTTATTTCACATAAAATTTTCATTATTTTAAATACAACACCCTGTATTTTATAAAATAAATCGAAGCAGATTCAAATGCTCTTTCAAACTATATTAGGGTTTCTTATGCTTATCTAGCTCAGATTTTGAATAAAGAGCAATTTTTCAATAAAATGGCTACCAAGGGGGCTGGTATCGTCATACAAAGTTTCTAGTTCTAGTGACTGTCAGTACCTATTTTCAAAATCGAAATTAGTTTATGGACTTTATTTAAATTTCGAGTAATTTACTTTTATTTAATTTACCTAAAACAGTTTAATAAATAATATTTATTAACTACTTATTTATTATTCTATCAAGAAAAATTTATTTTACGATGACTTGTAGATATACACATACTTGTTCCTTACATACTTCACTTCCAACGGCAGGTTTCTGTCTAATAGCTTTTTTATAAACCACTCTACTAGCTCTACAAAATAAGACAAGTAGTTTTCCAAAGGAACACTGATCAGGAAGATTTTGATATCTTTGAGCATAAGCCCTTATTGCTTCGATTTATTTAAAAAGACAGATTGTTGCATTTGAAATAACAAAGTTATTATGTAACATAAGTCCTTAAAATAGATTTTTTTACAGCAATTTTTGGTACCCCTGTATAAATTTAAGGAAGCAATAACATTTTTCAGTAAAGTTATTTTCTACCTCTAAATTCGGCACAAGGAATTAATTCTAAAAAGTAATGTACAGGGTGTTGATAATCTATTCTATTGTAGCATGCATATTTAATTATCTTTAAAGATCTCTAAAACCGAAGATTTTAAACATATTTAACCATTATTTAACCCTTATAATAAATTCCTTTTTTGTGCCCAAGAATCCAAAAATGTAATAAAATAGCGCGTGTCCCATAAGAAAAAATATAACTTTGGTTTGGTTTGGTTAGGTTGTTCTGAAACACCCTGTGTATTTCAAAATAATTTTAAATTGTGCCCATTGCGTCTCCACATATACTCATAAAATATTTTGTTTTTACAATAATAGACATATTTGTTTTTTATTTTGTTTTCCTGTATACAGACAACGACTGTCATATCTCCTTTCTCTGGACAGAATTAGTATCTAAAATTAGGAAAAACACAAAATTTGACAACGCCGCTTAAAGTCTTTTTTTGCAATAAGCTTTCGGTAAAGAATTTTTACGACCAAATTTGATGATATAAACCGTAAAATCCTGTCGGAAAATTACGTTTTTAAGCCTTCATTTAAAAAATATTTCTTGCTAAATAAATAGTGGATTGTAAACTGCGGATCCCTTCCGCAGTTTTCGTAATTAGGGAGGTTTCGAAAGTATCGATAGACCGAAATATCGATAATTTAAAAAACTAGTATCGATCAAAAAAATAGCACAATATGTATGTTTCTTCGTTCAAGCTCAATAAACTATATCTTTACATAATCTTCCTATTATATTGTAACTGTGGTTGGTGTTTCTATTAAGTACTGTTAGATTAGTTATCTACGTAATTTGACGTAATGAAGTTGACATGTTTGACATGTTATTCAATAAATTTACATTTAAGGCTTTACTTATCTTTGAATAAAAATGTATATGATTAAAGGGTAAAAACAATTAGATTTAGTGAAATTTACATCAAATGTCCTTAGCGTGTTACCTTGAAAGTATTGCATATAATTAAAGGATAAAATACGATTTTTAAGAAAACATGTATATGCGATACCAATTAAACTTTTAGTTGCGTAATCGAGAGCGCGATTTTTAAATTCATTGTTGCCAACCATGGGAATATTCGGCGCCGAGCTGATTAACTGGAATTTAAACTTCCCACAGGGAATTCAGGTGGTAACTCTGTAAAAAATGTCAGGTTACCACATTTATTTATTTATTTCCTGACATTGACATTGGTTTTGACACTTTAGTTTTGTATTACGAGTTTTTGGTTTAAATGATTTTTTTGATACTTTGAGCTCAAAAATTTTTAGTAGCAGGCCTTGCATTCGAACATTGTTCTTTTTAGAACATCTTTTAGTGCGAAGTGCTAAAAACTCATCGCAACTCAATTAAAATATTTTGAACGGGAAAGCGGTAGTAATGGCACTTTGTGTCCCATAAGTAATGTTAAAGTGGTGAGTTTTGTACATCGATAATTTTTCTTAAAACAAACATCCCTACGCGTAATTAATAGAATACCGAGACAATGAAATGGTTTTAACGTTCTTGGTCGTAAAACCGGCCGCCATATTGAAGCGGGAGCAGTAAAAATGTACCGATGATGCCCTGTTATCATCGGATTCGATGAACTGTTATACCCCGGCACTTATCCTCCGCACTTTATACACCGATTTACGAGTTGCATCCAACTGAAATGGCCTATTAAAACTCTACACCCCTCAATTCTATACGAGGGTAGTTTCGTTCGTACTGAAAGCTACAAAGTTGAAATAAATTAAATCGTAAATATTTATTAAAAATTCGAAAATATCTTTATACACAGGGTGTCCCAGAAATAAGTGCAAGTATTTTAAGGGGTACAAGACTACTTATGCCTGCCATATGATTATAGTCGACTGATGCCAAGAAAATGTAAATGTACTTCCAACAATGAGACACTCCCCGGGTGATAACATAAAGCCACCTGCTCCTTCAATTCAAAATATTTTTAACGTTATAATGTTGCCGCATCATTTGAAAATTGGTAGGTAGCATCTTTGATATTTTAAATAGAATACCCGGTTTATTATTACATTTTTGGAAACTATTTTTATAACTCATAATTTTTCTATTGTACTAACCTATATCTATACACAACCAAACTTATATGGAATCACTCTTTATTTCTGACTAAATTTCTTTCAAGGATAAAAATTGGTATACATCTTTAAGATAAGGTTTTTTGTTGTAAATAAACACGATAATAAAGAATAAACGACTGCCGCGATTTATTTTCTTTTGAATTTTGTGTTCAGTAGGAAAATGACGATTGTCCGGTAATTTTCATTCGATCCAAAAAAATAAAAAAATGCCTTAAGTTGGGTTAACAGATTTGAAAGGGGAAGAATTATTGCTCTCACCGAACAAGGAATGCTCCAAAGAGACGTAGCAGAGATAGTAGGTGTTTACCCAGGGTGTTGTATCGAAAACATATGCAAGGTACGTGGAATTAGGAACACACAAGGATAGGCCCAGGCAAATAAGTCGTCAAAGAGTCTCAACTGAACGACAAGACCGCCTTGTGTGTCAAACTGCTAGGATAAATCCCAATGTTTCTCATCCAGAGCTACAAAGACAACTTCTGGCAGCTACAGGTGTGAATGTTTCAGTTGAAATCATAAGAAAAAAGGCTTCGTGCTCGGGGGTTTTACAGTAGGAGAGAGTTACGGATCCCACAGTTATCTTGGCAAAATAAAATTGACCGGCTAAATTGATGCACTCAACATCAAAACTGGTACCAAACCAAACCACAACTGAGAATTGACAAAATGTTCTTTTTTCGGATGAGGCCAGAATTAGCCTAAGATCAGATTAGGCCTAACCTAACCACCAACACCGAATTCGGGTTCATCGAGCTCCAGGAAGATGAGCGAGACTTCACGCTGCCAAATCTGTACCAAGATATAAAGGAGGAACTGTAATGATCTGGGGGGGGGGGGTATTATACTGGGAGCAAAAACTCCATTGTTACCACTTCAACAAACTTTAACGGGTCGGAGATATGTTGATTTGGTGCTAGAACCAATCGTTAGTCTTTTAATAATAATAATAATAGCTCCCGTATATAGTGTTTAACGCCTTGGGAGTAGCAAGGTACAGCTTGCCATACTAGAGCCGTTCGGTATACAAGGAAGGTAATGTGGCTAGTACTACGCTTCAACCGCCTATTATTATCTCAGGATTGTGATTCCCAAGTACTCATTTAAGGCTGAGTCGACCTAGGTACGTACCCAAACTATTTTTATTTTAATAAAAATAGTCGGCTGATGAAATGCCGGGTGTGGGATTCGAACCCACTATCTTCAGCTTGGTAGACGAGAGCCTGTAGGTCTACGCCACCGGTCACCTATCTTTTGAGAGCTGCAATTGGGGATAATTTTAACTTCTTGTACGATTGTACGATCCCCATACCAGCAGAGTGACTAGAGAATGTCTTGAAACGGAAGGTGTCATAGTTTTGGACTGGCCTGCATGTTTACCAGATCTAAACCGTATCGAACATTTGTGGGACTAGAAAAGAAGAGTTAGAGCTCGTCGAAACAATCCAGAGAAATCTTGCACAGTTTATTGATGCAGCATTAGCAGAATGGGAAAACATACCCCAAGACAACATTGATAATTTAATAAGAAGCATGCATTCTAGGTACGTACCCAAACTATTTTTATTTTAATAAAAATAGTCGGCTGATGAAATGCCGGGTGTGGGATTCGAACCCACTATCTTCAGCTTGGTAGACGAGAGCCTGTAGGTCTACGCCACCGGTCACCTATCTTTTGAGAGCTGCAATTGGGGATAATTTTAACTTCTTGTACGATTGTACGATCCCCATACCAGCAGAGTGACTAGAGAATGTCTTGAAACGGAAGGTGTCATAGTTTTGGACTGGCCTGCATGTTTACCAGATCTAAACCGTATCGAACATTTGTGGGACTAGAAAAGAAGAGTTAGAGCTCGTCGAAACAATCCAGAGAAATCTTGCACAGTTTATTGATGCAGCATTAGCAGAATGGGAAAACATACCCCAAGACAACATTGATAATTTAATAAGAAGCATGCCAGCGCGGATAGAAACTTGCATAAGGGCTAGAGGTGGCAACAAGGAATATTAAAATTATCAATTTTTTTTTTGTTTTTGCTTTTTGGCCATTAAAATTTAAATCTTAGTTTCGATTTAGAAAACAAAAAAAAAATACCATTGTGTTTATTTTGGGAACTGATTGTTATTTTTTATTGCTGTATGGATTATTTTTCATTAAAAGTCATTGGTAAGGACTGAGTTTTATTAATAAACACAAAATTTTCATACGTGTCAAAAATTATGAAAAATAATAGATGATTCCATATAAGTTTGGTTGTGTGTCTCTCAAATAATTTTCGAGATAAAAAGTAAAACTTGTGTAAAATTGACAAAAACCTGATCTTGAATAAGCATTGGTAAAATCATGTATTGAACATTTATAACGTTGCAATTTGATTTATAAGTTAACGAAAATATATTCGACCTGTATCATTGCCTGGAAACTTATATGGTGAAATTTTGATAAAATAATTTAGTACTCACTAAAAACACGGTATGTCGCTAGTGGTAGGAAAAATTAATTTTTAGAGGTTACTAGTTTATTTGGTTGCCTGTGATATGCATATACAGGGTGTTTCCTAATTAATCTGAAAAATAAAAAATCGTTAGAAAACGGCTTAAGGCGGGCTCTTAATAATTATATTTATTTTTTTCTCGGCAACCGTTTGATGAACAAGAAAAACTCAAAAGATCAATTTTGTTGAAAAAGGATGGCCAGCCAAGAAAAAAATATATTTTCTTTAAAAAAGCAGTAGTGTACCATTTATGTTAAGCAAAATATCGATTTTTTTAAAATTTTTAACACCCTGTAGATCAGAAGGGAAGTACTTTAGACCCAATGGTTATATAAAAATTGTTTTAAGAACACATGAGGAATCACACCACAATTTTTTAGACTAATTAGAAAACACCCTGTATATTGTCAACTTGACAATGATTGTTGATAAATCAAAAAATACCTTTTCTGTGAAAAAACCCCGATTTTCAAAGGAAAAATTTTGGTTTTTATTGAATTTGGGCCTGCGTCTGCAAATACCGGTATGTTTTTTAATATTCTATCTATCTAAATTTTAAATATCATAGTCAGAAATAGTTTTATTATTTATTAACTGTAAAAATGGTATACTTATAAGTTTTATCAAATATTGTGATTTACTTTCTACCTTGTAGTCAAAATTTATATTTAATAAACTGTAAAATATATATATTCTTATGTTTTATTAAAGTTACTCTGATATACTAATATATCAGTGTAACTTTAAAAGTAAATCCTTTGAAATCAAATATAAACATAAAAAATATTTACAGCAGAAAAGACGAAGGCGCTGGGTTAAACGTAGTCTCTACTAAGAACACGGAGGGGCGCTTTGACCCAAAATTTTACTATTAAGTTTCAGATCTATCTTAATAGAAGATTATTTTCTTTTATCTATGATCTGTATAAATCAACCCCACTGGACATTACACAGGGCGAGCAAGAAAAATATTAGTTTTCATTCATTCTATAATTGCTCAAATTATTGTTATTTTAAATAGAACACTATGTATATTATTTAAAAAAATCATAAGACTAATAAAATTGCTTCAACTATACATATATATATATATATATATATATATATATATATATATATATATATATATATATATATATATATATATATATATATATATATATATATATATATATATATATATATATATATATATATATATATATATATATATAACCTTAAACTGTCGTTTTAAGTAGAGCCATTTAGAAAGTAATAATTCTATTTTTATAGCTTTATTTCAAGAATTTCGTTACCATGACAATTTTAATAATTTAGCAAGTAAAGTCTCATTGACACTTATAAAGTTTGAATATTTGTCATGGTAATGATTTTCTTCAAACGAAACAATTAACCTACAATTCATACCATCTCTCATTGTGCAGAATTTATGAGTCAACTATTCTTTTTCTTTTGTTTTTTGTAAGGCTGAAAATAATTTAGACAGATAGAGGAGATACCTTTATATAACAATACAAATTTTCAAAAAAATTCCTACCGCGTCGGCGCCGGCACCGATTCCCCAAAAGAGCGCTTGCACATACACCGGCAAAATCGGTGCCGGAGTCGGCGCCGGCTTAGGACACGTTCCGACAGTTGTATTTAATTCTATTGTATTTGCCGGTCCCCAACTATTTTACCGGATCAGAGTATATGTGAAGGACCTAATTTAGTTATATGCCAATCGATTTTAGCTCCGGCACCGATTTTGCCGGCGTGTGTGAAAGCGCCCTAAAGCTTTAATCTACCATGGCCGCGAATCCCCCTGTATACATGACTATGCTATTTGTGTCATTTTTATGCATAGATAAATTGCATTTTAGTCTTTTTTGATTTAGTTCTTAAAAGAATGAACCTGTGGCACTCAAAAGTTTTTGAAATCATTCATAGAATGTCGTGCGAAATATTAGATTTACGTCGTTTAATGACAAAATAAACAAGCATAGATACGTCAGTATACTTAAATCTAATATTATTTATTGTTTTGTTTTATGGAATTTGAGATTGGGACACTCACCTGAAAGGATAAGAGTACGGATTACCTTTTATTTGCATCCAGATGTTTTATTAAGGCGGTTCTCGACTATTAACCAGAATAAATAAGCCACCGGCGGCTGCCTTCTATTAATAAATTAGGGTGCATGCGCGTATATAACCGCAAAACCCTTGAGGGGCAACTGTTAGACAATGGACTGGATTTTACTGGGACGATGAGTTCGAAGATCTGGAGATAAAACTCCATTCTGTCGAGGCAGCATTCATATTCTTATGCCTAGGTATAATTTACGAAAATATAAAAAAATATTATGAAGTCACTAGTCACTATTAGTCATTTCTGATGACTTAATTACATTCTCCAGTTAAGTATTAAGTATGTCCTTTTCAAAAACTGAAGAATCTAATAATTTATTGCCTAGTGCATGGAACTGCACATGTGCCAAGCTATCGCACTGACATAAATTGGGTGCTATTGTTTCTTCTTCTGATTGATGTAAGATTTTTTTATATGGCTATCGGCCTGTTTCACTTCGACCTTTTCACATCTATTGTGGTTCTCTTCTGATCCCTAGGTTTCATTCTCCAGTTGTATCGTTTATTAAATTACTTGACGTCATTTGTAAAAGTGAATATAAATTTGTGCATTAGGGAGAGTGGTAACCCTTTCGAACATGTAGAGGATTAGAAACTAGTTTGTAGAAGTTCATTTATTTATAATAACTATGATTAATATTATACATATTGTTAGATTGAACACTGAGATTTCAAATTCACAATAAAAAAAAGTTAAAAATAATATCTTTAAATTGCTGACCTGGATGTTATTTATTCGAATCTTTCAATTGGCTCGATTTTCTTTATTCAGTGTTAATTAGCGCTGATCAATATTGTTGCGATGAATATAATCAGATTAAATCATTCAAAAAACTAGAGTCGGACTTGAAATTATTTTAAATAATAATTAAATATTTTTGTTATTGTTAAGGTACCCAAAACAAAAAAAAGTATCAAATGTGACATATCATTGTACTCAAGAGACCGAGTTCTTTCTCAAAAAAAATCGTTTTTTCCAAAAAATCACAACTTTTTTGATGGCATCTTGGTGAATATCCCAAGGCACAACTTTGCCCCAATTTAACCATCTTCGTATCTATTACGGTGTCCGAGATACCAATGCTCGTACCCCAAATTTGTAGCACCCTCTATACTGGCTAATTACTATTTTATGGCTATATTCTTGTAAATGCTTTTGGAACTACAAGAATGGCAACATGATTTTAATGAAGAAAATTTGCAACAAAGAGCTGCTAGCCAGTTATGGCTTTGTAAATCTTAACTGCCGTCCAAAAAAGAAAAAATAGTTAGCTGTAAAAATGGTTTTACAATGGTGATGAATGTGTTAGACACTAAAGGATGTAAATTCTGGAACTGTCATTTCACATACTTTACATTGACTTGCTCCATTTATATGTATTATGAATCTACGGATTTACCAGAATGGCTTTAAGCGATGTACTCTCTAAATATCACAACTCGTTGATCGCAGTTTTCTCTCTCTTCGTTCTTCGGGCTATGAGTTGGATGATTGACGTTGCACCCAGTCGCAATGAAAGGCACACAAAAGGCCCATCATAATGGCCTCGCAGTTATGCCCCAATCGTACTCATAATTAGAAAATATTATATTGCAGATGGAAGAGCCCATTTAACATACTTTATACTTACCTCTCCTTCTCTCTGTCTTCTTTGGATTAGCTTAAAGAATGTCCTTATAGGAAGTTTTCAAAGGATTATTTTTCGAAACTCAACACAACAGAAAAAAAAATAAATGGAAGATCGGTAATTTTGTTCAATAAAAATGAACTTTTAATAAGTTTTATTTTGATTTATTATTATAGATATATCTCTTAACTTTCATCTTTTCTTTGAAATAAAATGCGATAAAAACTCATTTTGAAATATAGAAAAGTAACTAATCTAACTGCATCTAATAATTAACATTCTAATCAGCCAAACTGCATAAATCATCTTAGATAAATAGTATAACCGAGTCGGTAGTAAATCAACCTTTTCTTCTAGTTTATTTTCGATATGTACACTCTGTTATTAATGTTATTTGGACGTCTATTTGACTTACGACTACTTACTTCCCAGATTTATTTATGACTGTTTGATTTTGTTCGGCGTTTTTCAGAAGTCGTATTAATAATATTTCCGGATGCTTTCCAAATAGCACTTTATTTATTCCAAGCTCTTCTATTGTCTATACAGAAAATTAAGTAAATAATAATCATTATTTTCAGCTTCGCATATTCTTCTAGCTTGCTTTCTAATATCACAGTCCCGTTGAAAGCTGGGAATACACCTCGTGAATGTTATAATTTGTTCAGATTCAGGAGGAAGTCCTTCTAGAGGTATAGGACTGCATTCGAAGCTAATGTAAAGCAAGACATACGGGTTCAGTGCCAACAAATGCTTCTCATCTTCTGCCGGTAAAAGTGAATATATCAAAGATAAATGTGAGCTGCGAATTATTAGAAACGTTGCAGTGTGGACGTATTGATACTCATGGAGGAAGTGGAAAAAGTTCAAACGGCAGAAATATTAGCGACAGTAAGTAATTCGTTCAAATATATTTCAACCGGTATGCGGGCGGGTAGCAATGGTGTGAGTAACTACGAATGCAAATTAATTCGAACGAATGGTAACATTCCTCAGGTGTATTCTCTTGTGTTTATAAGCTTCTCTACCTATGCTTCTGCAACTGTGTAATTTTTGGTCCATGTTTCGCCAGTTCTTTTCGCTCGGTGAACTGCCTAATACATTTTATTCTATGGATCAACCCTATCCTCTTTTTGTCTCTCTTAGCTATTCCAATCATACATCCACAGATATATATATATATATATATATATATATATATATATATATATATATATATATATATATATATATATATATATATATATATATATATAATATATATATATATATATATATATATATATATATATATATATTATATATATATATTTTGCGTAGCTATATACCGGGTGCGTCTCAAAAGTGGTTCACACCTATAACTTTTTTATTTTTTCCGATTAAAAAAGGACTTGATATGTAAGTAGATGACATAAATTAGGATTGATTGACGTATTCAATTGTTTTTGGTCACTTCCTGTTTCACCGGAAATGACTAAAACTTTTGATTTTTAAATGGCACCCTCGGTATTTTTTTATTTTACTATTCGATAGAAAATGACATTCTGAATAGAATGACGTATCATATGTCGCATGACGTATCATAATTCTCGCTTAATAAAAAATCGTACTTTAAATTTCAATCTGGAGTGCCATGGCTATATAAAAATATATTTGATCGTCTAATGTTTTTAGTATCTTGTCCTGGCCGGTTAAAAGATGCCCAAATCATATTTTTAATCCTATCTGAATTTTTTCAAATGGAACGAGGGTGGCCCATTAGCATATTTGGATAAATCATTTTTTTACGAATAATTTGATACCACACACTTGGTATTTTGAGTCAAATTTTCGTTATGAACCTCATGTTATAATTTCAAATAAACCATCTGCGAAAATGTCAAAAGTTAACATATGATATATCATAACACTTCCCTACTTATTTTCTGACTGTATTTGTATTCAGTTCATTTATTTGTACTTGCAGCTTCTCTCCTCAGGGCTGTTTGCCATTAGGACAATTCCATCATCAAATATTTATACAATGATTTCAAGTATGTTGGATACACAGATTTTTTATTTTATTGGATTAGGAGATATTGATATATTGAGAAATCTAAAGCTTTATTTTTATTGGAGATATTAGCTTTTGAAGAAAATAATAACAAATAACGGCATTTTTGCATTAAAAACATGCCTTTGATTTAGGTCCCTATCAACACACAAATAGAATTTATAGTTTGCTGGGATTGCAAATTTAGTTTGCTGGGGTTCTACTCAAGCAGAGATGGTTTTAAGTTTAGAAGTTGTATCCATTATTTTTTCTTTAATTGAACATGGTAGACATCAACTTTTGGACTAAAAACCATCTCTTCTAGAGTAACTGCCAATAAACAATAATAATTTGACTTTTTCATGACAGGGACTTTAGAAAAACAATAAATTTTATTTCATATGTGTTGATGAGGACGAAAAGCAATGCTGCTTTTAATGCTAAAATTAATAATAATAATAATACCGTATATAGCGTTTGGCGTCTTGGGAGTAGCAAGGTACAGCTTGCCATGCTAGAGCTGTTCGGTATACAAGGAAGGTAATGTGGCTAGCACTACGCTTCAACCGCCTATTATTACCTCAGGATTGTGAATCCCAAGTACTCATTTAAGGCTGAGTCGACCTAGGTATCCAAACTATTTTTATTTTAATAAAAATAGTCGGCTGAAGAAATGCCGGGTGTAGGATTCGAACCTACTACCTTGAGATTGGTAGACGAGAGCCTGTACCTCTACGCCACCGGGCACCTTCATAATGCTAAAATTGCTAATGTAAATTGTTACTGTCATTTTCAAAAGCGAATATCTCCAATAAAAATAAGGCTATATTGAGATGAATCAAAAAACAAACTATCGAGAAAAGATGCACCTGGGTGATTAATTGGTTTTTAAACTACTTGTGCTTTGTACCAAAACATAAGGTGTTCCAAAGTTTTACTAAAATAGGAAAATTTTGATTTTCCTCATTATAATAGCAGTATGGAGACTTGAATTTTAAATTTAAAAAGAGGCTACAAAATCAAATAATTTACCTACGAATTGTTCGAAAAATCATCAATTTCGACCCACTAGAAAAAATCATTGAACTTTCAATTACATGAAAATTTTAGGTGTCCGTTTCTCATTTATCAACTAAATAGAGAGAGAGAGAGAAGAAAATATGAAAATACGGACATCTGGTATTTCTTATGTAAATACCACTGGTTAAAAAATCCACAAAAAAACAAATTTCTCAATGGCTCCTTACTTATTAAATATATATATTCATTAGTTTGAGTTTCGAAACAAATATCTTCATTATCTTCGAAATTAACGAGATTATTAAAACCTTCGTAATTAAAAGTTATAAATTATAATTAAGAATTTCGAGCGGCAAGCGGAAGAAAAAAAATGCATTTAACCCACATAATCGAGTCCGGTTTTGACCTAGAAGAGAGAAGAGCCATCATCATCCCACTATTATTAAGGCGGTTGAAAAAATCTTCATTATCGTGGTGTGGTATTCGACGATAATGGCATCATCTGGTGAGTTTGCCAAAAAAAAATTCAATCTTGTATCTTAAAAAACATGACACTTGTAACAAAAACTTTTTTTGGGACACATCCATGTCTACTTATTTCTCTATAAGAAATAATATACAGGGTGAATCTTAAATAAGTGCAAATATTTTCAGGACTGGTAGATCTCGATACAAGAATCATATTTTTTCTTTCCCGTTTGTCAAATAAGTCCAAAATAACGGAGATATTGATGAGAGAAGATTTATATATAAGTTATTTTACTTGGAAAATTAAAAAAAAAGTTTTTTTGCTTAAATTTTGAGAACCACTGGATCTTTTCTGGATTTTCTTTCTTGTAAATGTAATATACAACCTATGTTGCCATATTATCATGAAATGTTTTGTTTTTTACTAAAAACTAAAAAAAATCCAAATTTACAAAAAAAAATCGCAAAAAAACCTCATAATCGTGTTTCTAGAGTCGAAATATACTACCTGTTGCCTTGATATATGTGGACTGTATAAATAAATGAACTGCACTTGTATAATATAACAACTATATTAATTTAAAGAATAATAATAAATTTAAGTGAACAGCAAATAACAATGTGGTAGTTGCACCAAGGAACAAAAGCAAAGTGAAAACTAAATTTTACCCGTCTCGCACCCTCGGACGGGGTTTAGGTACAGAAGCGCCGTTGCCACTTCTATTCGAACGGACATGAATTCATGGAATAAACCAAACTTAAAAATACATTGATTTACATTTTACATACGGGTTAATACTACCCCTAAAAATATTTGCACTTATTTAAGACTTACCCTCTATATTCGATACCAATTAAACTTTTAATTACGTAATTGAGGGCGCGAATTTTAAATTCATTGTTGCCAACCATAGACATATTCGACGCCGGGCTGACTAATCGGAATTTAACTTTCCCGCTGGGTATTCAGATGGTAGCTCTTCTGTAAAAAATGTCAAGTTGTCAATGTCATTACGAGTTTTTGGTTTAAATGAATTGTGTTGTGATACTTTAAGCTTAAACGTTATTACTAGCAGACCTTGCAATCGAGCATTGTTCTTTTTAGAACCTCTTTTAGTAAGAAGTGTACAAGATAGCTTAATAGCCGTAAAAAACTCATCGCAACTTTATTAGAATATTTTGATCGGGAAAGCGGTAGTAAAGGTCCTTTGTGTCCCTTAAGTGCTGTTAAAGAGGTGGGTTTTGTTGATGTAAATAATAATTGTTTATATGTATATTTATATTTAATTTTTTTTGTTTCCTATAATATTTTGATTAAAAGAAAATATGTAAAACTGGGCAATCTGTGTGATCACGCGACTAAAAGTTTATTCGATATGAACTACACCGGGTGCGTCTCAAAAGTCGCTCCCTGTAACTTTTTTATTTTTCCAGATGAAAAAGAGATTTGGTATGTTAGTATATGACATAAATTAGGACTTATTGACGTATTCAATTTTTTTGGTCACTTCCTGTTTCACCGGAAATGGCTACAACTTTTGATTTTTATATGGCACTCTCGATATATTTTCACTTTATTCGATAAAAAATGACATATATCAACTTTTGACATTTTCGCTGTAAAAAAATAGTTATTTTTGTATCTAATGCGCGAAGTGCTACTTTGGTGATCGATAGTTGATTTTTTTAACGAGGTGTAGCAGAGTTGAAAAATTAGTCGAGATCACCAAAGTAGTTCGCGCGTTGCAAACAACATTTTTTCTACAAATATTAAAATCGGGATATCCTACTTTAGAGTGTCGAATAAATGGCAATAAACGGGATGAAGTACCTCTACATCAAAATTGGATAGTGTCTCAAGTTCCAAAACCCCCATATCTCAAGCAAAATCAGAACTATCTAGTTTGGGATTAATCAGTCTAGTTTGGACCGTGTCATGGTGACGTAGGAAAATGAAAAATGTATATCTTCGCGAACCTTGTCATTTTTTGACTTTTGTAGAAAAATAATATTTTAAATTTCAATCTAGATTGTAGGCTGTGTTAAAAACACTAATTTTTAATCAAGGAGCCTTGGAAAAGTAGATTTGATCGTCTAATGTATTAGTATCTTGCCCTGGCCAGTTAAAAGATGTTCAAATTATATTTTTAATCATATCTCAATTTTTTCAAATCGAACGAGGGTGGCTCATTAGCATATTTAAAAAAAGCATTTTTTACGAATAATTTGGTGCCATACACTTGGTATTTCGAGTCAAATTGTCGTTATGAACCGCATGTTACAATTTCAAATAAAGCATTTTTAATGTATTTTTGCACTTTCTACATAGAAAATCTTTAAATAAATAATATTTAAAGTACTTGAAGAAAGAAACATTACTAGTCCGATGATCAAGAGTCTTGCATTCTGGTCTTGGTCTGGCATATGAAAGCTAGTCTTGGTCTTGGTCTTGCTTTTTGTGTAAGACCATGACCAGTCTAGCTCATCAGTAAAAACTTGCAAAATAAAACACTAATTCACCACAATACACTAAAACGCTTTTACTTTTGCACTGGACGCACGTTTCGCTAACTATGTTAGCATCATCACCAGATGATTAAAACTAATTTGAGTTTTCATCACCTGCTAGTTAGACAAAGCATATATGATATATGACATGCATATATGACATAGTTAGCGAAACGTGCGTCCAGTGCAAAAGTAAAAGTGTTTTGGTGTATTGTGGTGAATTAGTGTTTTATTTTGCTGTTGTAACACCAAAGGTTACAACCCCTAACTGCAAACTAAAAACTTAGTTGGATAAAAAGATTATCATTGTTTTGAGTAAAAACAACCTCTTTAAACAATGACGTTTCCAGTTTTAAGATGCTTCGACACGTATGAAAAACTAGTTGCAACATTCACTAATTCAAGAAAGGCGACGATAGGTTAAAAATTGTTGAAAATAATTAAAAAACAAACAAGAATGAAGGAAAAATAAGAAGTAAGCGTGCCTGTTGGAAATAAATTAGCGGTTGAGTAGAAACTCGTTGCTTTTAAGTAAAAATAGACTTTGGCGGCACTAATTAGCTTTATGAACATAAGTCAGAATCTATAGGTCCGTCTGACCACTGAGGTAAAACAACTAGAGTGTGACAATCCACCTAGATAATATTTTATATATTATTAGAAAAAAATCTTAATCGTTTTATTAACGGATACACCAATCGGCACGAAAAAGGACACCTTCTTTGATGTATTTTAAAGTTCTATACAATATTTTATTACAGCGTCCAAATTTTGATGATTCCTTAAGATGTATATAGCTAAATTAATTGACTTATTAGCCATTTTTTAAATTAATTGTTGACTTGTTGACACACTTGATAACGGTCAGTGATACTTCTGACAGAAACTTTGTGTAAGCAAAAATAAATAAAGACAATGTCCAAAACTCTTTTAGTTTTAATACTCATTGTCACCACATTGTTTTAATACATCATTGTCTACCACATTCAAAGTAAAGTAAAGAATCTTGACTTTATCATGAAGGTAAATGTTTTCTCCGATAATTTGTTTTTTCATTCATCTCAATATCGTTAGTTTTATTGGAAATATACGCTTTTTAAAGAAGACTGTACCGATTTACAGTAATTTTATCATTATAAGCATACCTTTTGCTTTTGGTCCTTATCAACACACCTGTGAAATACCGTATGATCGAAAAAAAAAAAGGCCTTAGCGATGGCCATAAAATATGAATATCGCTGTCATTTTATCTGTAAAATTATATAGGGAATGGTGTCGATGTTCATTTCCAGGCCAACTCGCCGCCGTTTGTTTTCAATTAAACGATAATTGTTATTGTTTATTTTAATAGCAAATCCAACCCTCAACTGTAATTTATTTTAATGTTACTGTAATTGAAAAGTCATATTATTATTATTATTGCTTGTTGGCAGTTACTCTAGCTGAAATGGTTTTAAATTCATAGTTGATCTCTATAATTTTCAATTAGAGTAACAATAACCGATACGAAATTCTGGATTTAAAACTCAGATACTGCTATCAGATACTGCTAACAAACAATAACAATATAACTTTAACAGACAGTAATATTACGAAAACAATAAACACTAGGTGTGTCCTAGATGTGTTGATTAGGACCAAACACTGTGGCAAAGCGAATATCTCCAACAACAAAAAAAAAACTATTGAGATGTATCCAAAAAGAAATTATCGAAAAAGATCGACCTTGATGATAAACTGGTTGTAAATTCCTTACTTTGTTAAATTATGCCACAGGATGTTTCCAACTTTCGCCAAAATAGCAATATTTTGTTTTTCCTCCAAGATTGAAATGATCCTTTTTGAGAAAGGATGCGTTATTTGTCTAAGGTATATATATATGACCATCTTTTAACATTTCCGCCAACTAACGTCAAACTTGAGAGAATTTTTTCTTCAAACTCGGCTGGTTTACTTGGAAATAAGATTAGGTCTCGTTTGAGTGACGATAGGAATAGGACATATTTTTATTTCTGAAATCTTATTAGAAAGACCTCTCTATATATGTACCTCTTCTTTACTTATTTATAAGTAGTGATGCTATATGTCTTATTGTGCTTACTTCTTTCATCTTTTGAAGTTCCTATAATGTTTATTAGCAATTAAAAAATATGTTATTTTTAATTTAATATAATGTTCAATGTATTACTTATATCTTATGTTATTTATGTTTTTATAGGCATTTGCATTTTTAATTCAAAATTATATGGTTTTTTGTCACGTTTAGTTAAGTTTGTTTATGTTGTTTAATATGAATTTTAAGTTACCTTTGTTGTTTTCTTCGTTTGTGTTCATTTGTGTTTTTGTTTTTTAAATTTTCTCATAATTGATTACTTAATAAATTTGATATTACCTTCATTAAAAAACTCAATTTTTATGGATTTTATTTTCGAAAACCATCTCTTTCTTGTTGATTGGCAAATTGCAGTACCATTGAACAAAAATTAGCTAGTACCGAAAGTACCGATGACACAGGGAAATCCCGGTTCCTTAAAGACCTGGTAGTGGAATTCCTGATTCCGAAAAACAGTTTCAGTTCCGAAAACCCTATTCTTTATGTTTACTTATTTCTCCACTTTATTTGTAATTCTATATTAACCTGTTCCAACTCTTCGAACTTAGTGATCGAAAAGAAAAATAAAAACAAGGTCCAAGCTTAAGAGTTATACATATAGGAGAATTTCCTTTGATTTTCTAGGGTTTTCGATTCTGTTTACGTTATCTATGAGCGTCGCCATAGACAATTTGGACATAACGCATACGTAAATGTTTCTTGATGGTTTTTATAAACACTCTGGTAAGGAAAAGTCGTGAAAAAATAACAATTATACTTCAAAGACATAACTGTATTATGAAATATGATCGAAGCATACCATAAAGATAACAGTTGAACACGAATTTATACAGAAAATAAAGCATTTCCCTCTTTTTGTTCGATTTCATTTTTATTTATCTAACGTCAGACGTTGTAAGATCTAACGAATGATAATAAAAAGAAACTGTACTCCTTTTGCAATTTAAGAATTCTTTATAGTTTCCTGCAGCCGACAATAACGTTGTGTGTAAATAGCGCTTGCTACCGCTTTGGAGACTTTATTAGAGAGTTGTTGTTGTCAGGAAATAACCGTTAGACGGCAATAATATTATAATAACTTTAACAAGACTCCGACAGTTCTACTAGAGATGAGCAAAATTGCGATTCTCCAATCGCAATTGAAACTGCGATTGGGATTTTAAAATCGCAGCGACTGTAACCTGTGATTGCGATTTTAATATTTATGAAACCAAATTATTGCCATTGAGTGCCATTTTCTATGGATTAAAGTAAAAAAATACTGAGGGTGTCATTTAAAAATCAAAAGTTGTAGTCATTTCATGTGAAACAGGAAGTGACCGAAAATAATTGAATATGTCAATCAATCCTAATTTATCTCATATACTAACATACCAAATCTCGTTTTTTATCAGAAAAAATTCACAGTTCTTTACAAAGATGCAACCGGGGGGCATTGAAAATGATGAATAAAAACATAAATATATGATTAGTGTTAATATGAGTGTACATACATATGTTTAAATAACGAACTTAACAAAAAACAACAGATTTAAAGATACACTGAAAAAGTAGTAATGTTAACATTAAATAAAACATTATCAATAATAATTATGCGATCGCGCCTATCCGTAAAACAAACAAGCAAAAAAACAAAATAACATACAAAACATCAGGTTAACATGATGACAGATCACGATCGATGACAGATAAAGAATTCTTAACGGAAAGTTACACTTTACGATATAATTTTTTAACTGTTAAAGGCAAACCCCATTTAAACACAAAACTTTTTAATACTTACTACTGTATCAAAAAGACATTTTTTTTAAATTACTAAATTCTTAGCCACGCTTCTGTTTTTCTTGGCTGTTGTGCGTCACGTCACAGATTAACAGGCCCACGTTTGCACCACAAGGCGATGGTGCAGACCACTAGGTAGACCGGTCGTAGAAATTTATGTTATACAACTTGTAGTCAATCTACACAAATATTATCAAAAGCTTTTTTTCTTTTAAAATGTGTCCAGATTTTGTAAAAAGTATAAGTCAAAATCGCAAAACTTAAACTTGATATGAGTTTCTTAGTTTTTAACTAATATAGTGGCGAATTACAAAAATTCCTTTTCAATGAAAATTAATCAGTTAAATATAATAATTTAATAAATTACTAGCTTTTTCCCGCGACTACGTTCGCGTTCCACCTCGAATCGTTCATGCATTGATATAATGATTTTTTACTAATTTATAGAGAGCTAGTAGTGAGCATAGATGTTTTTTATTTTTCATCTTCTTTTTATTTATTAAGAGAACTAATACTCTCTTTATAGGTTATTTTTTATTCTTTGAAGGATAATTCAGGAAGATATATTTCGTTATGATGTCACTAAATAAACCCTTGTATAAAATTTTATACTGTCTGGTTTATAATGTTATAGTATTGCATTTTCGTACAGCAAACTTTCATTCCCTATTCTACTCCCTAAGTGTATAAATTTCATAAATTCGCTTTATCTTTGTGCCAATTTTTATGTGTATAATCCAGAGGTCACCAAGTTTTATATAAATTTTTACTAACTTTACCCATTTGGTTGATGAATTTCAAAAATTTCTTCTAATTCTTTTTGTAGGATTTCATTCTTCTAGACCAAATAGTAAGGAATGCAATTAGTTGGAATTATATCTTCTTTAAATATAATTAGACTTTTTAACGACTTTTGAGTTACCTAGGAAAAAATCTGTGTACGTTCCTACCACTATTGTTACAGGTTAATTCGTTAAACAAATGTGTTACATATTATTCGTGGTATTAGTGGTATTATATTGGAATCAGCTTGGCATTAGCGGGGCATTATATGAGAAATTTTGGTATTTAATTTGTATTTTTGGCATTACTTTGGCACTAGTATACAGACATTTGTCAGCGGTTTACTCCTTGTAGATAATCAAAAAGTTTTTAGATAAAATTTGCTTTTTATGTCAAATCATTTCCATGAAAAATTACATTAGATTTTTATTAAAGACGCTGGGTAATTAAAACATTGACTAATAAAGCTTGTCCACTTTAAATAAGGGGTCACGAAATATCCTCTTTGGAGTGTTTGGGTTAAGGGGTGTATAATAAATTAATCCTTGTTTTATAATAAAAACCATAAAACATTTATTTGTGAGTAAAATAATGCAATGGTTGGATATCTCTCCTTTATAATTAGGTGTCTAAAAATACACTAAAATAATTAGAAAAAAAATCTTGTAATTATTTAGTAATTACGTCAATATTAATTAATTGACTTTCTAGTCTATTTTATTTTATGTACAAATATATTATTAAATTTTAATCTAAGCATAAAGTAATAAAACACTTTGTGCCCTCTTATATCGTAAGAGGTTACGAAATATACTCCTGGTTACACCCCTTACAGAAAACAGTGTAAGGGGTGCAAATAAATTGTATAATCACTGTTTTTTATAATAAGAACTATAAAACATTTCTTATTTTTGAGATTAAAAAAACAAAACAATGCATTGGTTAAAATAAGTACATTCAATACATGTATCTATTGTGTTAGACATTTATATGCCCAGTATATTTTTGTTTAACAAACCAGTCAAGAGAAAATCCAAAACCTACCGTTATAGGAGGTATAAGATCATTAAACTTATATAATGACAACTACTTATCGGATAACAAATTAATTACTACTGTCAGCTACTGTCTAGGTAGAATATACCTAGAGTACCTACACCTACCTATGATGTAGGTAGATTAAAGCTTATTTTGACTTTACGTCTCACTTCGGTGTCACAAGCTGAATTTTTCAGGGATGAAAGTACAGTACATGATATGGGGACCCTTATTCCGAAAGTAGTACAAAATTAGACCGAGTAAAAGGGCACTATCATCAAAAATCGATATATTAATACCACCGTATAGAGAAAACAAATACTTATTTTTTCATCCAGTACACAATAAAGTCTTCGTAGGGAGTAATTTTTTATAATTATTTACAAAAAAACATTTCCATTAGCGCTTATGACCAAAAAAAAAACTTTAAATATGAATAACTCATTTCAATCATGCGAAAATTTGGTTTAAAAATAGTCTTTTTTTAATATAACTTTCATTTAAAGAAAAACGAAGGCCTAAATGAAAAAAAGAAGCAATTTAAAAGTTTCGCTTATGTCTTGACAAGGTATCAAAGCAAACCCCATATTTTTTGCTTTTAAACTAATAAATATATATCAATATACAATTAGCGATGTAATGGTTTTTGCGCGCGCTGGCCGACTGCCGCCGCTGCGCCGTGATTTCCTATACCCTTGTATATATGACGTCATGGTGTGGCAAATGTAGCATTTTAATTCGATTTGGGCTCCCATATATAGGATAACAGAAACATTTTCAATGTTAAAATAAAAACGTTATAGGGGTGACCACTCTTGAGAAACACCCGGTATATTATGATCATGGCCCTAGAAAAATAATACCTTCTCTATAAATAAATAATATCAGAGAGAAAATTCGATCGCAGTTTGCTATAAAATGCTTCAATAGACCACAAAATTACATTCATAACAATATCGCAAATCGCAACTCCTAAAAATTCAAACTCACAGATAGAAATCACGGTCCTAGTTTACAAAATCACAATCGCAGCAAAATCGCAGATGGCAACTAAATCGCAAATCGCAGCTATTATTGAAAAAAAAATCAAATCGCACCTAAATTGAAACTCGCAAATAGAAGAAATAAGCAGTTTCCTATATGAGAGCCAATCGAAGGTTGCGATTGCGATTTTAAAATCGCTGCGATTGAATCGCAGTTTGCGATTTCTTACTCATCTCTAATTTCTACACTACTTCCACTAGTAAACTCGCATACTCAACAATGTTGCCGTTTGTTGTCCCTTAATTTCATGATTTTCAATTGTCAGCTAAATTAGAGAAGTTTATTTTTACGGTTTATTTCAGTTTGATTGTTCTTTGGTTTATTTTGTTAGAACGTTCTTAATAGTAGTCAGAATACTAGATAAAGTAAGAATAAATGAAATGAATACCAAGGTTTGTGCATTTTAATGTAGGTTGTTTATTCTGTTATAATTTAATATTTACTGGAGATTTAAAATTGGTTTAAAAATTAAATTCAAATATTTTTATTTATGAAAATTTAGAAAATTATCAAAAAAACTTTTGGTAAGTTACTAGATCTTAATTTTCCCTGCATTTTATTCAGAGTGAACGTTAGTCAAACCATCTAGAAATATTTTTATCTACTATTTTTGAATTCAAATATTATATTTTGTTTATTTTAAGAAAACCATGAATTCAATTATTGTTCTGCTGAGGAAAAGTTCATGTAATTCGTTTTAACACTAATATCATGATCCTGTTTAAAATATTCATGTCAGCCATCTTTATAAATTTACTGACCAAATCACACATAGGACATTTTTTCCTAATATTTTTTTTTCGTCATCCCTTCGTGGAACATAGGGCTTCTAAGAGATTTTTCCATCTGATCCTATTCAGAGCTGTCTGATCTCTCGCCATGTTTTCCCAATCGCTTGGGCTTCAGAGGTTACTGTTCTTCTCCAGGTACTTCTTGGTCTTTTCCTGGCACGTTTTTCCTGTGGATGCCATTCAAGTGCCTGTCTTTTGATATCTCTGTGAGTCTGCGCAAAATGTGCCCAATCCAGCTCCACTTTTTTTCTTAATTTCGATATCTATTTGATTTTGTGATGTTCTTCTCCACAGTCCTTTGTTGTTAATTTGATTGGCCCAGAACATTCTCAATATTTTTCGAAGACACTTGTTACACTTGTCTATTATTATCCCTCAATCAAGGATATTAAGATAAAATTTCCCATTCTCAAAGAGGACAAGTCAAAATCTATGCACCATCGTTACTAATATCATGGATGACAATGCTTACACCTGACTCTGTCTCACTTCTTTGATAATTTGGTCAATTGCCTTGTGCCATTTGTGCATGTGACTTTAAATGCTTGCTAAACTCTTTTTTGTCCCAAAATGTTTATTACAAAATTTGCAGGTAAATGCATATACTTTAGTTTTTAAAGGTGTTATTTCCTCTATCTGATTCGGATGAAATGTTTTAACGTGTGTCCGAAGCACACTAAAACACACAAAACTGCGATTACATTCGCAACAAATGCTGCTATTAGAAATACTGATATTTATTTCACTTATTTTTTATTAACCAAATAAATTATATGGGGAATGTCATTGATACTCTTTTTCAAGATCATACGGTTTATGTCTTGTATACAGGGTGAGTTTTCCTACGATGTTCTCTATGGGTATCTCGGAAACTACTGGAGATAGAGATTCGGTTAAATGGGAAAAGAATTGCAGTTTTGTGGGGTCATAAACACGCGCCTCTCAGATTTTTGAAAAAGTTCATAGCTTACTAGATATTTCGAAAAAAAACAAATTTCGGCTATTTTAAAAAATTGTCCCTAATTCCGTTATAAGTTATTCTAGACAAAAGTTTTCAGATAAAAGTTGTAGATAATTACATCCTTAATGAGATTGTGTCCTCAGTTTTTTCTAAAGCCTGTCATTTTTGACATATGACACAAACATATGTTTTTAAATGGAAACCATAGTTGGCCATGATTTCATAAAAAGCGCCAATTTTTAAGCTTTTTAGCGATATAAGCTATAACATGTCTTCTTCGAAAAATTATTGTGTTGTAGCCAATTTTTATAATTTTTAAACAATTTCACTTAGTTAGTCATGGAAACAAGTCTAATCGTCTTTGTTCTCAAAAATGTGAAGCTGTCACATCTAAACTTTGTAAATTAAAATAAACAAAAATTTCAAATATTAATTTTTTAAATGAAGAAAAGCGTGTAGGATTATCGGTTATTTTCTTTGCCATACATTTTCGAGGATACGTTGACCGGTGAATGTTACGTTTTTAGAGAACGATTTTCAAGACATGATAGAAAAAATAAATTTAGTTATAGCCAATTCTTATCTTTCTTGTCTAATTTCACTTAGATTGCATGGTATTCTTATTCTGTTATGATTTATAACTTATAAAAAGTCAGAATATATTATTAAACGGGTCTTTACAATTTACATTACATAAACTAAAACTTAAAAAAATAATATCACTACATACACTTTAAGTTATTTTAGAAAATGTTCAAAAAATCTGCCATTGTTTTGAGTTGCATCTTTTTAAAATTAAATTACTACCTATTCTCACAGAAGAACCGGTCGAGATGATTAAACTTCTCTCGTACCGCCACTTCGAGTGCCTTTCTTAATTCATATTTTTTTGTAAACCTTATTGTTAACCATACCGCATAAAAAAATCTAAAATGAATAGATCAGGTGATCGAGGAGGTCCATGCGATTGGTCCACCTCTTCCTATCCCTGAGTTCGCATAACTATGATATAAATAAGTTTTAACATTTCTTTCATTATGGGGAGTGGGACATAATGAAAGTCATGTTGGAACCATTGTATTGATGCGCGAGTATCTACACGCTTTTCTTCGTTTCCTCATTTGAAAATTTCATATTTACAATTTTTATTTATTTTAATTTACAAAGTTTGGATGTGACAGCTTCACATTTCTGAAAGCAACGGCGATTGAACTTGTTCCCATGGCTAACTAAGTGAAATTGTTTCAAATGATAAGAATTGGCTATAACTCTGTATTTTTTTTGAAAAAAACATATTATAGCTTATATCGCTAAAAAGCTTAAAAAACGGCGCTTTTTATGAAGGCCAACTATGGTTTCCATTTAAAAAAAACATATGTTTGTGTTATATGTCGAAAATGACAGGCTTTAGAAAAAAAAACGGAGGACACAATCTCATTAAGGATGTAATTATCTACAACTTTTATCTGAAAACTTTTTGTCTAGAATAGCTTATAACGGAATTAGGGACTAATATCTAGTAAGCCATGAACTTTTTTAAAAATCTGAAAGGCGCACATTTATGACCCCACAACACTGCAGTTCTTTCCCCATTTAACCGACTCTCTATCTCCAGTAGTTTCCGAGATACCCATAGAGAACATCGTATGAAACTCACCCTGTATGTAAACCGTTCATAAAGTAAGGCAACAGCAAACGGCAACATTGTTGGGTATGCGAGTTGACTAGTGGGACGTAGAAGCTAGTGACATTACTTCACTTATCTTTTTGTTAACAATAAGAATTATTCGGAAATGTTCTTGGTACTGACTGCCCACTTTACATAACTCCATTTCTTTTAACTGTATTCTCTTTTGTCTACAAAGGATCAAACATATCAAAGAAATGCATATAAAGAGGGGGAAAAATAACAAAAGCTCATCTCCTTTGGGTAAACTGTCGATGACATCGATCAAGAACTACACGGTCCGTTAAATCAAACTTGTAAGACTGGACCTGGACGTTATGGAAGTTTCGATGTCCACCCCATCCTCCATCGTCATTCAAGCAATGTGCGTCGTAAAAAGTAACTGCAGGGGTGGTTTATGAACGGACAAATTCTCATATTTGCACCGCAGACAATACCTTATTTATGTGACACATAAAAAATGTCTCTGGACCACGATATTGGCTGTTTTTCATCCGGTTTTCATAAGGAATATAATTTTCTCCGAAAATACCTCGGACAATGGTTTTGTGTTTTATCGAGGCGATTTTTTATTTCATTCTTTTCGTGGGGGTGCTATTTGAAATCGTACTGAATATCTTAACATATACGAGGGTTCTCTCTTATATTTTGCATATAGTAGAAAAGAACAGTAGATAACTTTTAAACACTACTGTTTTCTAAGTATTCTCCACGAAGAGAAATGCCTTTTTGCATTCGTTGGAATCTTCTTCCCTTGTTCCATTTGAAAAAATTCAGATATGATTAAAAATACGATTTGGGCATCTTTCAACCAGCCAGGACAAGACACGAAAAACATTAGAGGATCAAACCTATTTTTCTATGTAAAAACCTATTTAAAAAATTAGTGTTTTTAACACGGCCATGGCACGCTAGATAGAAATTGATTGAATGTTTTTTATGTGAAAATAACAAAAGTTGACATGTGATATGTCATTCTATTCAGAGTGTCATCTTCTATCGAATAATGTAAAAGTATACCGAGGGTGCCATTTAAAAATCAAATGTTGTAGTAATTTCCGGTGAAACAGAGAGTAACCAAGAATAATAGAATACGTCAATAAATCCTAATTTTTGTCATATCTATTAGTTATATACTAAAATACCAAAACTTGTTTTTTATCCGAAAAAATAAAAAAAGTTATATGGGTGAGCCTACTTTTGAGACCCACCCGGTATATACTTTTTGGGTTTCCTGCGTTAACGCGGTGTTTTTTGACATCAAGTGACTCTAATTGTTTTCTGTTCTTCCATCAACAGATGCGGTATCCAACGAGAAATTATTTTTTTACTGATAATTCTTCATGTAATTTTTTTTAATTGAGGTATTTGAAATGCCCAATGATGCTTCAATTTCACGATATGTGACATGATGCTTTTCTTGGATCAGCTTACTTACACCATCGACGTTTTCCTGGATGACTGTCGTTTTTGGTGGACCTCAGTGTTGCCAACTTTGTGAAATAGAATTTCCCACGAAGACTGTCAAAATTTCCCGTTTTTTTTTAATTCCCTCGAGTTCTCAAACCCAGTATGGTGTAGTCAAGCGGTGCTTCCAAACGAATATCCGGAGGTTGTACTGACTACCGACCAGCAAACGGCTCTAGAAGAGGCGATACTGGACGAAGTAGTAGCGAGCGGATTGCGACGCAACGATCCACAAAGTGTGGGTCAGCTGCGCTTTGCGGGGATACACTTTAGGGTGGGCATGATCCTCATAGATTGTGCATCTGAAAAATCGGCGGATTGGTTGGTGGAAACGGCACCTAAGCTTAAAAATTGGCAGGGGCCGGGACTGGTTGCAATGAGGGGAGAAAACATCCCTAAAGGGACAACCATCACGGTCTTTCTGCCAAGAAGCAAGGGGAAAGACACCGCCTACCTGCTAGACCTTATCCAAGCTCAGAACGAGAATGTGAGTACATCGAGCTGGCGAGTCCTCAACTCGAAGGAGGAGGGCCATGGTCAGGTCCTCACAATAGGAATTGACCTCAAATCCAAGGAGGCAATAGAGAAAGAAGGATATAACCTCTATTATAGATTCGGGACGGTACCGGTATCAGGTCCAAGAAAAGAACAAGCTAAAGAGGGGGAGAAAATGGAGACAAATACTCCAGCCTCCGACTCACAAGTACCTCAGCCGGAGACAAGCTCCTCGACTGTGAAGGACACGGTTGGCGTAACTCCAGCCGTGAAAGGGTGTATATCCTCGGAGGAGGTTGATGATCACTCCACGGAGGAGGAACATCTGTTGCCCGGGGGGGATGGGAAATACCCTGTCCTCCCTACAACAGGGGGACCCTTACCTACCCCAGAAACCTGATGCATGGGATATCCCAAATAAACCTGCATCATGCAAAAGGGTCTTCTGCCACAATCACAAGACTCTTTGAGAAAAACCAATATGTAATGGTACTAGCCCAGGAACCCTGGGTGTACCAGGGACAAATTAAAGGGTTGTCTGGAAAACATTCCAGTGTAATATATGATAACAGGCAGGAACTTCCCCGAGCCTGTATTCTTATAAGAAACAACATTAACTACACATGTGTTTCAGAATTTACAACCCGGGATCTTGTTCCAATCATGGTTCAACTTAATATCGAGGGTTGTGCAAAAATATCGTGATTGCCTCTGCATACTTTCCGGGTGATGGGCAGACACCGCCTCCGGAAATAGAGGAGCTCGTGCGATTCTGCAGCCAACGGCGACTACCTCTGCTATTGGGATGTGACTCCAATACGCACAATGAGGTATGGGGAAGCACTAATACTAACACTAGAGGTGAGTGTTTACTAGAATTCCTCTTAGCATACAATGTTGAAGTTCTCAATATAGGGAACACCCCCACGTTTGTGACAAAAACGCGGGCGGAAGTATTAAATTTAACAATCGGGAGTGCTAGTGTAACTAGTTACGTGAAAGATTGGAGGGTTTCAACGGAACCTTCCCTATCAGATCACAGAATCATCGAGTTCAAATTAGGAGGAATCATACTCCAAACTGAAATTCGAAGGAATCCAAGAAAAACCGATTGGGAACTATACCACACCAATCTCGTAAACAACCTGGACCAAATAGATGCAGGTAGGGCTAGGAACCACCTGTATCTAGAATGGTACGCAAAGGAAGTCAGTGGTGCAATATTGGATGCATATGAATCTAGTTGCCCCACAAGTAAGGGCATACAAAAAAGTAACAACAAGCCCTGGTGGAACAAAAAGCTGGCCAATCTTAGATCGGAGGTCCGACGACTCTTTAACAGAGCCAAACCCAGCGGCGAATGGCAGCTCTACGCCGAGAAATTAACTGAGTATAATAAGGAGATTAGAAGGGCAAAGCGGTCTGACTTCAGATGCTTTTGCGAAAACATCACTTCAACTACTTATGCAGCTAGGCTACAGAAAGCTATGGCCAAGAGTGGGCCCATCCCCAACATGGCACTTAAGAAAACTGACGGAAGCTACACGGAAGGAGATGAAGAGAGAGCTAACCTCCTACTTCATACACACTTCCCAGGTAGCATATCTATTGATACGCAAGTAGCTCCGACCGAACCCCACAATCCTCGCAGGGAAGACTGGGAGACGGCCAAGCTAGTAATAACAGAACAAAAACTGAAATGGGCTATTGACACCTTTCAGCCTTATAAAACAACAGGAATAGATGGGATTTTTCCTGCCCTTCTAAAGAAGGGTCAGGAAATAGCTACACACCATCTATTAAACATTACAAGAAGCAGCTTAGCGATGGGATATATACCAACCATCTGGAGAAGAGCTAAAGTCATCTTCATACCCAAAATAGGCAAAACTGACTGGGCTAACCCCAAATCATTTAGGCCTATTAGTCTCACATCGTTCATATTAAAAACGATGGAGAAAGTAGTGGACAACCATATTAGAGTAAATCATCTACAGGTTAAGCCACTGCACGATAGTCAGCATGCATAAGAGGGGGCAGATCCACAGAAACTGCTCTGTACCAGTTAACTGAGCTAATACAGGCAAGCCTGGATAGCAAAGAAACAGCACTTTGTGCCTTCTTGGACATTGCAGGGGCGTTTGACAATATACCTCACAAGGTGGTCAAGCGATCTCTTGAAACAAGAGGGGTGAACAGTACGATAATTCGCTGGTTTTGGGAAATGCTCTCAACACGAACAGCAGAGGCTGAGATAGGTACCAAAACTGTAGTTCAAAACGAAAAACAACGCAAGGAACACCACAAGGTTGAGTGACCTCTCCCCTACTGTGGAGCTTGGTAGTGGATGAACTACTGGAAGAATTAACTCTAGCGGGAATACACTGCATAGGGTACGCAGATTACATAGTCATCATTGCACGGGGTAAACATGAAGGCACCCTGTGTGATATTATCCAAAAAGGACTCCGCATCGCTGAGAGATGGTGCAGGACTGTCGGGCTGAGTATTAACTCAGATAAAACCGCAGTAGTGCCATTCACCAGAAAGCGAAGTTTGAAAAACTTGAAAAGAATCCATCTAGATGGAAAGGAAATACTGCCATCACAGGAAGTGAAATATCTGGGAATAACCCTGGATAGTAAACTTCTCTGGAACAGGCATATTAAGAACATTACCAGCAAAGCCACAAAGGCTCTCATGATATGCAGAAGACTGGCGGGAAATAGGTGGGGCTGCGCCCCTAACATTTTGCGCTGGATGTATACCATGATAGTAAGACCCATGATTACTTATGGAGCAGTTGCTTGGTATACAAAACTAGAGCAACGTACAGCAAGGCAAACCCTGTGCAAAGTACAGAGACTGGCATGTATCTGCATCACAGGTGCCATGAGAATATGTCCAACAGCAGCAATGGAGGTCATTCTAGACCTAACACCACTGCATATTGTCGTCGGTAGTTATGCCAATGCGACAATGATTAGAATGGTCATTGACGGAAACAGTACTGGGAGAATTTTCAGGTCAGGGGCTTGGAACACCCTCAAAAAAAAAATTCCACTTCTCCAACTCCCAGTGGATGACATACCAAGAATTTACAACTTTGAGAAACACCTCACTGTAGTATTGAGTAATAAAAAGGATTGGAAGAAAGAAACGCTTACTCAGCATATAAAAGACCATACCATCACGTGGTATACTGATGCTTCCAAAACCAAAGCAGGGACAGGGATAGGAGTATTTGGGCCGAAAACTGAATACTCCGAACCAATGGGCACCTACCCCAGTATCCTTCAGGCAGAAATTTGCGCTATCGAAAGATGCGTACAATTTATCTTGGATAGGAACTATCGAAAACAGGAAATTGCCATCCTATCCGATAGTCAAGCAGCACTTAACGCGATCAACTCAGTAACCATCAATTCGAAGTTGGTCAAAGAATGCCTAGAGAAGCTCAACAAATTAGGCAAAGAAAATAAAGTCCTCCTACTCTGGGTGCCTGCTCACCAAGGGATAGAAGGCAATGAAAAAGCAAATGATCTAGCTAGGAAAGGAGCGAACACTCCACTAACTGGACCAGAACCGTTCTGTTTTCCAAACGGGAACCAACTGAAAGCGGAACTGAAGAATCTGGAAGACTCCATCCGTAACTTGGAATGGGTGTCCTCCAACGGTCTAAGACACTCGAAAAAGTTCCTTAGAACTTATGACCGAGAAAAATCAAAGGTTTTCCTTGATTTAAGTAAAAACAATCTTCGGATTGTCACGGGGTTTCTAACAGGACACTGTCTCCTCAACGAACACCTCAGTAGGCTGAAACTGAGAAACAACGGCGAATGCAGATTTTGTGGGGAAAATGGGGAAACACCAGAACACCTTATCACTGAGTGCGCCGAGACGACGACCATTCGTGCCATGAACCTTGGCACGTCTGATGTCGAGGATGGAGAGCTGGCCTCTGTGGAGCCGTCTCAGATACTGGCTTTTCTTAAAGCCCTGAGACTGTATGATGAGTTATAACTCGTTATAACTCAAGAAAGGGGAACACACAATAGATCTGTAAGGTCGCGGTGATTAACTCCCCTTCTAAACATTCTACATTCTACATGGTGTAGTCAACACAATACAGATATTTTTTAATTGAAAATTTCAAAAAAATCTGAAAAAAAACTCATAGGCATGTTCCCGGGATCAAAATATACAATCCCTAGAAATATTTGCACTTATTTAAAATTCACAATGTATTCGAGGGGAAGGGGTACAAGAATAATGTCTGATGCCAATCGAAAATGTGTATTTAGTTGCGGTAATGCTGGTTTGAAAATAAACACACGGGAAACTAAATATCTACTTATTGATGTAGAATTATCTAGCGTACATCTAGAAAATGAAGAGATAGAAGTCTGCAAAGACTACACCTACCTAGGAGTGATATTTGACACAACAGCTAAAGATGACAACGAAATTAAAAAACGAATATCACAAGATAGATAGAAGAACAATTGGCTGTCTGAATGGTATTTTGGAGTAATGAAATAGGGAAAAAACGAAAGATCAATATATACGAGACCCTGGTAAAGAGAAGCCAACCGAAGAAACTGTAGAAATGGATGAACGAAACTGGAAACGGTAGAAATGGATGCCTATAGAAGAACCTTAGGAATTTCCCGAATAGTCCGAAACGAAGAAATCCGATAAAGGATAGGAATAAAGGGATCTTTGGCAACCGACATCGAACACCAACAACTTGTGTGGTACGGTCATATCCAGAGGATTGACGACACCCATTTTCCAAAACAAATTATGGAATGGGTATTCCAACATCGAAAAAAACGTGGAAGGCCCCAGAAGACTTGGAAGGAGGGTGTCAAAAGAGCAATGAGTGCCAGAAATCTAAGCGAGGGACAATGGAACGATCGAGGGACATGGAAGTTAGACATCGGACAACGTCGCAAGACGTTCAAGACCGATATATACAAGTTGTTAATTTGTTTATTACTCGCGGCGCGAGCTTTATGGTTGAAATATGGCAACCTCGGCCCCCTCGTCGAGAGACGACGTGACGACACGAGTCGGCAGCTTAGCTTATCTGGAATGTAGGCAGTGTTCCCATTCTGTTCTCCAATAAGTAACCGTCCAGTTAACAATCTGTATATTTGGTTTGAATTTACTCACTTTGCTGAGAAATGCGTATACGATAACTATTTTTTTATGAATAAAACATGAATTTATCCCGCGAATAATACGAATAATAATACGAATTTATACGAATATGGTGTTTTGGGTTAAAATTTTCCTTATTCCGAAATTTCCCACAAATCGGGAAATTTCCCACGAGTTGACATCATTATTGGGCCTATTTATATATAAGAATATAAAAGTATCGATATTGTGCATTTCTATTTCCATGTATGGTCGTAGAAAAAAAGAGACTTCAAAACGAATATAACACAGACTAGTATTCTTAATGCATCTGTCTATATGAGAGAAGTTCGATCAATTAAATACATTATTTTACGCGTTCGGTATTCAAAATCGAACCGCTGGAATAGTTAGTATTTTAGATAGTTAACACGCTCGTTTGTACGATGGTGTACGGTCCTGTTTGTAAACATGGTTTGTTTATAGAGTTCCCTGTGTGGTCTGCGGCTATTTCGATTTTTAAGGACCCCGTTCTAACGTTATAACGCCCGTGAATGTGTGACTAAGGCCAGTTAAGATTCGATTTCTCAATTAAAAATAAGTGGGAATCTCAATTAATTGGAAAAATTATTGACTTGTAGTATTTTTTCGATATACCGTGTGTTGCATCGTCGACCTGAACATAGGAAATACCTATGGGAATTTATACCATGAATACCATGAATTTATACCAAAAATACCAAGAATACCATGTAAATTTTAAAAATGTTGAATAAGTCTTCCCCATTTTATTTTATGAAAAATGTACCTATTTGAAACTTTTTAAAGAACTCCTTAAATTGTTCATTTTGAATAATTTATATGAATTAGTTTTTAAGTTATGAGAGATACAGAAATACTAAATTATGCGAAAATTTAAAGTAACCCGGTCCTGCTCAAACAAACATAACAGTCACAAGCAGGGTTGGCATGATATATATCATGATATTTATACCTTGATATATATCATGATATTTATAAAAAATAAAACTCAACTCTTTTCTTAAATTTCTGCGTTAAAAAAGTCAACATGTTTACAGCACAACGTACTTTTATTACTTTATGCGATTCTCGAATTACATAAACTCGAAACTGCGTAATAGGCTTGGGAACGAAAAAGTTGGAAAATTAACCTTTTTATTTAAATACAACAATCAGAAAGAAAAAAAAACAAAAAAGATAATATTGATTGGATCTGGGACAATTCAAATGTACCAAAAACTTTGCCAGAAACAGTATCAATTATTGATTCTGACTCTGACGTCTGACTTGATGATTTACCAATAATAAAATTAATAAATCACATATAAATTTGTTTGTTGTTAGTTTTAGAATATCTGTTTATTTTCTTTTTGAATTTCCGTTTATTTTTTAGAATTTCTGTTTATTTCTTAGAATTTCCGTTTATTTTTTAGGATTTCTGTTTATTTTTTAGAATTCCTGTTTATTTTTTAGAAGTTCTGTTTATTTTTTTAGAATTTCTGTATATCTCTTATATATTTTTGTTTTAATGTTGTTCCTATTCTGTGCAAAGCAACAATAATTAAGTTGAAATAAACATATTTGCTTGAGCTCTTGATTTTACTTGATACTAAACGCAGTTTTACATAAAAAATAAAAACAAAAATAAATATCAAAACTTGATATATATCGGATATATATCCGATATTTGATATTTATATAAATATCATGATATTTGCCAACCCTGGTCACAAGTTATGTCACAATATGATAAATTCATTATAATTTTTTTCTAGAGAGATCTGTCAAAAATATCTTAAGAAGTATATTCTATATCAGAAGTTACAAAAAGTACACTAAATATAATATAATATTTAAAAAATAGTGCGTAGATAAGTAAACACACTGCTTCAAAAAAAATATATTTATTAAACACTAAACGATTCACAAATTAACTTCTTGCTAGTTATAAAATGGAGAAAATTTGCCCTACGTTCTTCACCCCGTCCAAAATTTCTTTGTGTCTTCTAGTCTATTTAGAAAATGTACGGAAAATAAATCCTTTACAGCCTGTAGGCCATTTTCTCCATAATAACACTAAACTATTTTTTAAATTTTTTTAGTTATATAATTCATATTTAAATTATTTTTGACCCGTATAGTCAATGTCATCATCATCCTCAACCAGTCACTAAAGTCCACTGCTGGACGTAGGCTTCCCCTGTTTGCTTCCATAACTCCCTATCTTGAGCTATTTGCATCCAGTCACTCTGGATACGCCTTAAGTCGTCATGACATCTGGCTACAGCCTCTGCTCCTGAATGCATCATATCTTGGTCTCCATTCCATTGTTTTCTTCGTCCATCGGTCATCGATTTTCTACAAAAGAGTCAATTACGGCAAATTCATTTTCTTCATTTCAAACGACAGGTTTCTGTCTAATAAGATTTTTTTAATCACACTACCAACTCTGCGAAATAGGACAAGTAGTTTTTCAAAGAAACGCTTATAAGGATGATTCCTATTTGGATATCTTTGAGCATAAGCCCTTGAGGCTAAGAAACAATTTTTCTCACAAAATAAAATCACCAGTAATATTCGTTCCGCCAGCAGATACTGTTTTATTTTTCTTGAGAAAATAATGAATACTTACTTATTAAACTATTGTAGGTAAATTTAAGTAAACTGTTATAAATCTAAATAAACTAATGTTATTATAATGTCCATAAACTAATGCTGATTTTGAAAATAGTTAGAAAATTGCCCTGGCGACACCAGCCATCTTAATTGCCATTTTATTGAAAAATCGCTTTTTATTCAAAATCTGAGCTAGATGTATAGGATACCCTAATAATATAGTTTGAAACAGCATTAGAATCTGCTCCGATTTATTTTAAAAAATACAGGGTGTTGCATTTGAAATAACGAAGTTTTTATATAAAATAAATCCTTAAAACAGATCAGCAATTTTTGGCACTTCTGTATAATTTAAGGAAGCAATAACATTTTTCAGTAAAGTTTATTTCTCTACCTTTAAACTCAGCACAAGAACTAATTCTGAAAAGTAATATACATGTTGTTAATAGGTAATCTATTCTATTGTAGCATGCATATTTAAATATCTTTAAATATTTCAAAAACCAGAGATTTTATACATATTTAACCCATATAATAAATGCCTTGTTTTGGTCCCAAGAATCCAAAAACGAAATAAAAATGGCGTTGTATAAGAAAAAATATAACTTTGGTATGGATTTTAGTTCTCAAACACCCTGTATATTTCAAAAAAAAATTATATACCAACATACATAAAATATTTTGCTTCTACAGGTTTCCGTTTTTGCATAATCAACCGAGGCGAATGTGGTGCGCCACCCTGTATACTACCCCTAAAAATTTGAAAGTTAACAAGAAATTGTATTCACACAGTTATCTTATTCTTTATTCGCAAAAATATCTTGACCATATCATAGGTACTGCGTAAATATAAGTATTTTACCTTCTTTTAAAATGAATATTTTCGAATACATATATGATAAAGTTATATATTATGTAAAAAATGATGTCATGCAATAAATATCATGCAAATATCTTATTAAGAGAGCTGAAATGTTGTTAGCTGTCGATTAAGGAGAGGCATGCAATTTTTCTGGCAAACTAACTAGTGTTTGCAAGCAATTTATTTACTGTTTTCTATTAACAGAAAACGAAACACCTGGCCGCATTGCGCTAATAGCTCAATCATAATTTATTACATTGTATTATTGTTGTTATTACCACACAGGGACGGATTGCAAGAAATTCCGTATATATTTTTTAAATATACTGAATACAAAACATCATTTAAATACCAAATGTAGATTTGTAGATCAAATAAGTATTGATTATAAAAAATTATAGACAGGTTTTTTGTAACTATCTTATACCATTATTTTTTTCTTAAATTTGCTGTAGTAAAATTGCTTAATTTACTGTAGGTAGCACTGAACATCAGTGTTATAAATTTTAATAAAATTTAATAATAAAATAGATTAAATAAATAAATTTATAAATTTTACTTTAATTTTATTAATTGTGATTAATAATATTGCGTTTCTCTAATCAAGGAGATCGAAATCGACAAAATGTCAAGATACAACTTTTAATCGGCATTAAATGGCCTACATAATTTTGCTACCAAAAGAAAAAAATTCAGTGGCGCCCATGTTTTTTTTAATATTCCATAACCCATATTATATAACAATATTTTGGCATTGAAATATTTCGCCATTATAATATCGTTTACAAAATTTCATTCGCATCAATACAGCACTTGGAAGAAACTTAAAATAAATTGAAAAAAAATAAGACTTTAATCACATGTAGTTATTAGTGGAGTGTTTTAAGCCCCTATGGGATACAAACCTCTGAATTCATTTACTGTGAACGAATTTTTATAAAACTTTTTGCATTGTATTGTTAATAAGATATATTACAAAGTTTACCCATTTAAATTCGTTGCTTTCATTTTAGTATTTAAATAAACACACATATACAAATGCATACATACAAGATGGCTCCGTATTCCTAAAAAGCTCTGTATCAGGATTCCTATTTGAGATTTTCACTCTGAATCTTTTACAAAATATGTGTTTAATGGTAGTTCACATTTCACAAATATTTTTATAGATATACAGAGTGAACCAAATATATTTTTCCACTTAAGTTTTAGTTTTTCAAATTAAATGCTTTATATCTGTGCATTGAATTTGCTATAAAATTTCGGTTCCAAAAATACCTTAATACCAAAGAGTATGCTGAGTGATTTTTCAATTATGACCACGTTCATGAGGACGTCAATCTAGACGTCCAGGAGCATTCGTATGAGAACTTCTAATCGAGACGATCGACTTATTGTAAGTTTATCGCTAAGAAATCGCCACGCCGTTTGCCAGTTTTTCAAATTTATAATGAATTGCACCTAAGGAACGTAAATATTAACTAACGGACTATAAGAAGAAAACTAAATGAAGCAAATCTTATGTTAAGAAGACCTGCTTCGGGACCAGAACTTACTAAATCTGGCGACTAGAACCAAAAGCACAGGTATGGTTTTAATGTAAAAATTACGCAAAATGTTAGTGTCTTCTTCAAAACCGATTATATCCAACAAAAATAAAGCTAACGAGATGAGCTGAAAAACAAACTATAGAGGAAGGATGTATCTAGATGATAAATTGATTTTTAAATTTCTTGCTGTTTTAACATATTCCACAGGGTGTTTCAAACTTTCACCAAAATATCAACATTTTGTTTTTCTTCGTATAGTAAACGATGGGAAGTTTCATTTTTAATTTAGAAAGAAATACTAAAAAGTCAGATAATTTGGCTACATACTGCTTAAAAAATCATCAAAATCGATCCACTAGAACATATATTAAACTTTAAAATACCTCAAAGTTTTAAGGTCCATTTTTTGTGCCGGTGGCGGTGAATGTATTTCAAAAACTATACATTTTAGTCGTATACTTTTTTAATGAAACTCGCCTTCATTTTTTTCTTCTAGAATCCGAAAATCAATTAATATTTAAGGTGTTCCCTCGGGTGTTCCATTACAAAAAACACAACTTTGATGTGTAACTTTTTTGGGGACACCCTGTAGAACTCTATATAATTTTAGAAAATGCTTTAAATTGACTTACATAAGCCCACAAAATTTCACTTTAATATAAGTTTTTGTTCTCCTTGCAAAAACGGCGTCGTATATGACGCGCCACCCTGTATAATTCGATTTCAATCAAAATTTCAATGATTAGAATATAAGTAGAATAGGTAGAGCTTATACATTAGATTCATTTATTTCAATAAATTTACTTAGTATAAAAATTCAAAAAATTAAAAATTATTAATTTAAAAAAAATAAAAATTATTTAATTATTAAATTAATTTCTGGGCACTCCACTATATGAAACAAAGCAGAATCGGACCTTCGTTGATATGAAATATAAATTTAATTTTTACGTGAAGAGCCTCCCCACGAGAGATGGTACATGTCATTTGAAACACCATGTATAAGATCCTGAAACTACGCCAATGACATTGTCAGATCTTGGCCAGCCTGTTCAAATCAAACATTGTTTACATTTTGCTTGTATATGATGGATCAAATGAAATCGTTATCTTTTATACATGTCTATGGCACAGATTATAGTATGTATTGTAATAATTTAATATCATACGCAAATTTAATATTTACATTGTATTAAAGTACCTACTACAAACAGACAAAGAAAGGTAAAAAACATTTAACAGGATCGAACAGGAGATAATTATCACAGGGGACTGACCTTTGCGTTCTTGACCACAAAGGGTGGTCTTGGTTCATTAAAACACCATTTTTTCGTTTTATTCTTTTTCTGCTGTGAAGTTTATTAATAACAGCGTATGTCTCCACGTTTATTGGGTGGTCGATACCTTTTATACTCGTTATGATTCTAATTAGGTTGTGTAATAATAATGGTAGGTAGTCGTGAAGACATTACACATTATACAGGGTGTTTACGTCTACTCACTAAGTAAGAAACTAAAAAAAAATGAAACTTGTTATTCCCAATGCTATGGTCTGTCCAACGAAAAAATCCTTGGCAGTGATAAATACGTCATTTTAATTCTAAAGTAGTGTAAAAAGTTAAATAAGTAGTTAATTCTATAAAGTAGTGTATTTATTAGCTTTAAGTTGGTACAATTGAAAAACAAAGCAGGAAATTAATAGATTTAAAAGTTTATTGACAAGATACTCTAAAATATTATTGCTAAAATTATAAACTAAAAAACATGTATACAGGGTGGAAGTAGTCTAAAAAATTTAGGGGTGCTTTCTCATACGTTTTTAAGTGTCAAAGTTAATTTCCCCCATATTATAAAGTTTTAATACCTATACTATGTGTTGTAGATGTTAAAAAACCTTATTTAAATATTAAAATCGCAATCTCAGGTTACAGTCGCAGCGATTTAAATATCGTAATCGCAGTTTCAATTGCGATTGGATAATCGCAGTTTTACTCATCTCCAATAGTTATACTGGGCGAGTCTTAAATAAGTGCAAATATTTTCAGGACTTGTAGATCTCGATAAAAGAAACATATTTTCTCTTTACCGTTTTTCAAATAAGTCCAAAATAATTGAGTTATTCAAATTTGAAAATTCTTTTAAAAATTAATTTATTTTTAAAAAATCTTGAGAGCCACCAGGTTTTTTCTATATTTACATCCCATTCAGTTTCGTAACCATAGATTAAAGCCGTAACCGTGGTAATATCAGAGGTTAAGAAATTATACCGTGGGAAAATTTGTGGTAAACAGGCAGTTCTAAAACGTTTTCTGAAGTATACAGAAAAATGTACGATTTTCTACACATTTTTTTGGCGAAAATTTATTTTTAATTATTTAAGACTCACCCTGTATAGTTAATTTATAGTTATTTTATGTATAAAAGCATCTACCTATAGTTAAAGTAAAAAAAGGGTGTAATAACTACAAAGATTGCTACAAATGATGACTACAAAGATTTGTAAAGATTGCAAAGCCTGCAATGACTACACCTATCTAGGAGTGATATTTGATACAACAGCTAAAGATGACAAAGAAATTAAAAAACGAATAACACAAGCTAGAAGAACAATTGGCTCTCTGAATGGAATATTTTGGAGTAATGAAATAGGGAAGAAACGGAAGATCAATATATACGAGACCCTGGTAAAGAGCAGTCTACTCTATGGTGCAGAGACTTGGCGAATAACGGAAGCCAACCAAAAAAAAACTGGAAGCGGTAGAAATGGATGCCTATAGAAGAACCTCAGGAATTTCCCGAAGAGATAGAGTCCGAAACGAAGAAATCCGACAGAGGATAGGAATAGAGGGATCTTTGGCAACCGACATCGAACGCCAACAACTTATGTGGTAGGGACATGTCCAGAGGATGGATGACACACGACTTCCAAAACAAATTATGCAATGGATACCCCAACATCGAAGAAAACGTGGAAGATCTAAGAAGACTTGGAAGGAGGGTGTCACAACAGCAATGAGTGCCAGAAATCTAAGTGAGGGACAATTGAACGATCGGAAGACGTGGAAGTTAGGCATCGGACAACGTAAATCGGACAACGTAAACCGATATATGTATATATAAGTATATAAAAAAAATGTGTGCCATCTCTTGTGGGGGGATTTCTTAAGTAAAAATAAGATTTATTTTTCGTATCAGCCTAGGTCCGATTCTGCTTTGTTTCGTAGTTACAGGATGTTAAAGTCTTAATAATCTTTCGATTTATTATAATTTTCTTCCAAGTATTTTTAGTTTTAGTGATTCGAATGAAAATTTGAGGGTGAAAGTTACTATAAGTGCTACATATTCTAATGCTAAAAAAGTGTCGATAAATTCATCAGGGACGTGCATATGGGTTATAACTGTGTGCCACTGATTTTTTTATATCAAAATTGTGTATGCCATCTAATGCCAATTAAAACTTATCTCTTGATATTTTGTCGAATTCGGCCTCCTTGATGAGATAAACGCAATTTTATCAATCACAATTAATAAAATTAAAATAAAAACAAAATTAATACATTATATATTTTACCTAATTTATTATTAAATATTATTACTATTAGTCCAACCTACAACAATTTCAAATAAAAAATTATGGTATTTAAGATAATTACAAAAAACCTAACCTTAAAAAGTTTTAACATCCTGTAACTCTAAAACTATGCATTTCCATACACATGTTGATAGGAACTTTTTTTCATATTTTTTGATGAAGAAGCAATGAGTACATATTTAAAACTTTTGCAAGTTAATGATATTATTTTTTTTTTAATTGCTATTAGGCTTGGATTAAGGCAAGTTAATAAAATTGCTTACACTATTTCGCTAACAAGAGAAAAAAAGTCAGTGGCGTACATTTTTTTAAACAATATTCCAGTGATAACCCATATGCACGTCCCTGGTGATTATGTTGACACATTTTTAGCTTTAAAATATGTCGCATTTATAGTAACTTTTACCTTCACAATTTCATTCGAAACGCTAAAAGTGCTTGGAAGAAAAGTATAATAAATCGATAGAAATATTAAGACTTTAACACCCTGTAGCTACGAAACAAAGCAGAATCGGACCTATGTTGATATGAAAAATAAATCTTACTTTAAGTGAGGAATCTCCCCACGAAAGATGGCACATGTTGTTTGAAACACCCTATATAATCTTTACTTACTAAAATTTGGTATGGCCATCATTTGCTTAGTTATCCGTCATCGTCTGTCGAAATCTTCCCTGAGTCGTTATTTGATTTTTTTCTTCTTTGGAATGTTTTTTTTTAAATAAAAAATTGTTTGTCCTACTTTTTTTCAATCGAGTCAACTAATGAACTAAATTAACTACAGCAACAACAGAATAATTGAAGGGGACCACTGCCTGAATGAACAGCGGCCAATGGAGTCGGGCGAGGGCCTCCCCTTTTCAATTGGCCCGAGGCGGCCAATCCCTTTCGCTAATTAGCCAGGGATTAAAGAGGAACAAACACTCACACATACACAAGCAGAACTATAGACAAAAGCAAGGCGCCACAATGGCCTTATTTCCGGTATACGTGTATTCAGGAGGATAGCGGGGAAGGGGTGTGTGGTAACAGGGGAGAAAGGCAGTGGCCATTGGAGAGATCGGATTTCTCAAATTCTTTTTTTTTCTTCGAGTCTTATAATGAATTATGAACTTGCTGAAATATATTTATTTATTCCTCAATATACTTAACAAGCACAAGTACATACAACCAAACTTATATGGAATCATTCTTTATTTCTGACTAAATTTTTAGCAAGGAAAAAATTGGTATACAACTTTAAGGCTTTTTGTCGTAAATAAACATGATAATAAAGAATAACCGACGAGTGCGATTTATTTTTCTGTGAATTTTGTGTTCAATAGTAAAATCACAATTGTCCAGTAATTTTTACTAGATACAAAAAAAAATGTCTTATGTTGGATTAACAGATGTATAGAGGGGAAGAATTATTGCTCTCATTGGACAAGGAATACCCCAAAGAGACGTAGCAGAGATATTAGATGTTACCCAGGGTGTTGTATCGAAAACATATGCAAGGTACTTAGAACTAGGAACTCTTAAGGACAGGCCCAGACAAAGCCGTCAAAGAGTCACAATTTAACAAGACTGCTTTGTGTGCCAAATTTCTAGTGGAAATCCCAGTGTTTCTCATATAGAGGTACAAAGACAACTTCTGGCAGCTACAGGTGTGAACGTTTCATTTGAAACCATACGAAAAAAGCTTCGTGCTCGAGGGTTATACAGTATGAGAGAGTTACGGGTCCCACAGTTATCTCGGCAACATAAAATTGACAGGCTAATTGGTGCCTTCAACATCAAAACGGGACAATTGAGAATTGGCGAAATGTTTTTTTTTTCGGATGAGACCAGAATTGGCCTAAAACTAGATGACCATGGGCTGCCAAGTCTGTACCAAAATATAAAGGAGGAACTGTAATGTTCTGGAGAGGTATTATGCTTGGAGCAAAAACACCATTGTTACCACTTCTACAACTCTTAACGGGTCGGATGTATGTTGATTTAGTACTAGCACCAATCATTAGGTTTTGAAGACCTGCAATTGGGGATAATTTTAACTTCGTGCACGATAATACACCTCCCTATACCAGCAGAGTGGCTAGAGAACGTCTTGAAACAGAAGGTGTCATAGTTTTGGACTGGCCTGCATGTTTACCGGATCTAAACCCTATCGAACACTTTTGGGACCAGCTCAAAAGAAGGGTTAGAGCTCGTCGAAACAATCCAGGAAATCGCTCACAGCTTATTGATGCAGCATTAGCAGAATGAGTAAACATATCCCAAGACAAAGTTGATTATTTAATAAGAAGCTAGCGCGGATAGAAACTTGCATAAGGGCTAGAGGTGACAACACAGATTATTAAAATTAACAATTTTCTTTTTGGTTTTGCTCTTTGAACATAAAAATTTAAATCTCATTTCGTTTCAAAAACCAAAAAAAATACCATTATATTTATTTTGGAAACTGATTAATTTTGTTTATTGCTATATGGATTATTTTTCATTAAAAGTCTTTTGTAAGGACTGAGTTTTATTAATAAACACATACGTCTTAAAAATATGAAAAATAATAGATGATTCCATATAGGTTTGGTTGTGTGTATATGAATAGGTGGTAGATCTCAATAAAAGAAAAATATTTTCTATTTCTCAATTATTTCATTTTAAAAAAAATATTGAAAGTTTTAAAAATAATGCTTACACAGTCGCTTATTCAATGTTCTGTGTTGCAATATGGACAAAAAAGTATACACTTAACTTGATTGAAAAAATTTCATAATATGTATTGCTATAAGAGAATGTGATTCTATATATCGCCAGAAAAAATCCGCGGCTCTGAAAATTTGTATTTAAATTTGCCGAAAAATGTCGAGAAAAATGTAAAATTTTCAACAATTATTATTGCAAAAAAACTCATTGGCGTATTTCTAGCGTCGAACTATACAACGAAATACTTGGAGATATTTTACTAGACATCCTGTATATTATTATATCCGACATAACACATCAATAGTAGACCCTGTATATAAAAATATCCATATCAGTCCTATTAACTCAATCATAACTAAAAAACTTAAATATCTAAAAAGAAACAAACCAAGGAATCTAAAAAATTTTAAAAATCCCGATTTCGATTAAAAAATTCTTTCCTTTTTTTTGCAGCAATATTATTAACGATGATCCTTTTCTGCATCATTTTTGTTGCTCCTCGTCTAAAGTGCAACATCTGGCCTGGCCTAGACTCAATTACTGCCAAAAGCTAGCACTGAGCGCCTCCTATCAGTCTCCCCATCAGTAATTAACTTCACCGGAGTTAAGGAGCGGCGGGCGCTTTTTTGTACCCCGTCTTATCGAGATGTGGCCTTTTATTGGCCGTTAATGAGGTTTGCCGGCGTACACCCAGCTTTCTCTCATCCTCGGGCATCGTTTTAAAAGTTTACCGAATTTAGAGGAAATGAAGAATACTATTATTTTTAAAGGGGGTTTAAGGATTTTTTCGTAGATTCGACAACATTGCCCCGAACTTATTGGGAAAGAAAGTAATATGGTTCTTATTTTTAGGAATATTTAAGAATTTTTTGTAGATTCGGCAACGTCGGCGTCGTACTAAATGTACCTATAAAATTAAAAACAGATAGAAGATTGTTTAATATAGGCAGATACAACCCAACCACTACTGGGTAGTGTAAGGGGGTTAACATATGATGTATGAATAAAGTAAAAAAATACCGAGAGTGCCATTTAAAAACCAAAAGTTGTAGTCATTTCCGGTGAAACAGGAAGTGACCGAAAACAATTGAAAACGTCAATCAATCCTAATTTATGTCATATACTAACATACCAAATCTCGTTTTTATTTGAAGAAATAAAAACGTTATAGGGGTGACACTTTTGAGACGCACCCGGTATAGTCTATATTATATAGGTCATTATAGTCTGCCGATCGGCTCTATAAGAATAAATTGTTTTCACTTTTGCAACTAAATAGTCGGCTGACTAAAAAGTACATGGCAGCGCGTAGGCTTTTTGTTTCGAGTATGTTCCTCTTTACTGTATCTAAACCTATGATCTAAACTATTTAAAAACGTAATTCCAATCCAAGTCTTATTTTCCAAATTAATATTTTATTTAAAAAAAAATGCCATAATTATTTTGAATAGTTTATACAGAATGTTTCAAAAACATGTGCCATCTCTTGTGGGGAGATTCCTCACGTAAAAATAAGATTTATTTTTCATATCAACATAGGTCCGATTCCGCTTTGTTTCGTAGCGACAGGATGTCTGATTATCTTTTTAATTTATTATAATTTTTTTCCAAGTACTTTTAGCGTTTCGAATGAAATTTTGAGGGTGAAAGTTACTATAAATGCCACATATTTTAAAGCTAAAAAAGTATCTACATATTCACCAGGGAAGTGCATATGGGTTATCACTGGAATCTTTTTCTAAAAAAAGAATGTACGCCACTGACTTTTTTCTCTTGTTAGCGAAATAGTGGAAGCAGTTTAATGCCGATTAAAAGTTGTCTCTTGATATTTTGTTAATTTCGGCCGCCTTGATGAGATAAATTGATTATGATTGATTGATTGATGAAATTGCTGTAGGTTCAACTAATAGTAATAACTAATGGTAAAAATATTGAATAACAAATTAGATAAAATATATAATTTATTAATTTTATTTTTATTTTACTAATTGTGATTAATAAAATTGCGTTTATTTCATCAAGGAGGCCAAGTTCGACAAGATATCAAGAGATTCAAAGAACTTTTAATTGGCCTTAAACGGCCTACACAATTTTGATATCAAAAGAAAAAAGTCAGTGGCGCACATGTTCTTTTTTGAAAAATATTTCACTGATAACCTATATGCACGTCCCTGGTGAATATGTAGACACTTTTTTAGCATTAAAATATGTAGCACTTATTATGCTACTTTTACCCTCACTACTTGGAAGAAAACTATAATAAATCGAAAAAATAATAAGATTTTAACACCCTGTAGCTACGAAACAAAGCAGAATCGGACCTATGTTGATATGAAAAATAAATCTTATTTTTACGCGAGGAATCTTCCCACGAGAGATGGCACATGCTTTTTGAAACACCCTGTATAACATAAAGGGTTGTTATACAAATCTTGAAAACAGAAAGGCAATATTTACCGGAAGAAGGAATTAGAGGAAATATTTGAAAATCCTGCTTTAATTTGATAAAAGTTGCCCAAGCAGCATTTGGACGTCGGGACAACATTGGGCAAAAAACCAAATGTCGGAGTGCAACGTCGGCACAACCTCGTGCCAACCCTAGTCTGCACTAGTTTGGAGAATAATTTTTGGGCCGAAACGACGTTGGATACCTACGTTGGCTAACAGCCTAATTTAGTACAAACTGCAACGTTGTTTAAAATCCTAATTCACAGAAATACAAAACTATAATAATATGGCGTCTAAGTCGCGTTTTATCCTAAATTGGGATAATTATAGTAAAAATATTATTTTTATGATTTAGTAAGAGACAAAGGCCAGATGGCAGTAAAGGAAAACAAAACAAAAGTATTTAAGTATGGAGGATGTTTGAAGATTATAATTATTGAAACACTTTAACCACAACTCTGTAACTCGTTACCCAAGGCAAAAAAGTTAAACGCAAACAACTTTATTGATAAATGTATTGTTTCTACTTTGAAAAATTTTAAAAAACTTCTTGAATTTTTTTTTAGTAAAATGAGAATAATTTATTCGCAGTCGAAAAAAAATTGTTTCCGCGTGTTGTTTAGGGTTAAATATTTCAAGTTAATGTATTCAAAAAGCAGGAATTGCTATTTTAGGAACGAAATATTTTCTTATTCAACAACATGGTGGCTTTTACTTTGTTGTTTTGGAGATTAAGATGGAGTAGTTCGAGTAGTCGCATACTGGACTAATAAAGTCGCAGTTCAGCCTTAACAGGTAGTATACTAGTCGCAAGATTGCCTAATTTAGTCATCCTAGAGTCTAGCTTGTGCCGCCCTCTATAAAATATCGGTCATATGTCGATGTGTATTTAAATTTAGTTTTATATGTGCCTTCCTTACGTCCCATTTTAATTAAGTTTTTTTATAAAAACAAAAACAACACTGAACTGTCTGACAGAACAGAACAATGAAGTGAAAATTTAAGATTTAAGGTTATGGTTCAATACAGTTGCAAAAAGGTAGTGGCTCGACGTCCTGCCAACGTAAGAATAAGGAAATCTAAACAACGTTGGAATTAGTAAAACAGAAGACGTTTGTATAACGTTGGAATAGGTCCTGAAAGTGACGTCGGAAAACTCATTATTGCCCAACCTTGTAACTACGTTGTCCGAATCACCTAAAGATCACTTAAGCAAAAAAGGTTACAAGTCAACGTTTATTCGACGTCGCAGAAGCTTTTACTTTGTTGTAGTACTAGTTCAACGTCGGCACAACGTTACAACAACGTTTACATTTATTTTAATACCCAAGGTACGGAGCTAACTGTTTTTTTGTAACTAATCCAACATTGTGTTTAGTAAACATGTGGTCGCAAGTCGTGAAAATGCTATTTGGGTGCTTTTATATTTCAAATTTTTCCGCTAGTTCTAGGAAAAGAACGGCAAATACCAGTAATTCCATGTTTTATATTACAGATTACCGGTAAATTGAAAAGTAGTAAAGTGCTCCGCAATTATTAAAATGTAGTAATTTCCTTATTTCAGCGTATCCACATTCTATCTACTATTCAAAATATCTATGGGCTTGAAAAGTAGAGGCGTCTTCGCCCGAAAATTCTTTCAGGCGCGCCGCAACGCCGGCATCTGCATCTCGTCCGTCGTCTGTCAGAATCTTGGCTCCGTCACTTTGACACTAAAAATTTTACAGCTCTACGTAGTACGCCCCGCCACTTTGTTTACCCCGCCGAATGAAAACAAATCTATTCGGTTTTACGACCCATAAAACAATTATTTAGCTCGATCAAAACCTTCGGCATTCATTCAAAAGCTGCCTAGATACCTTAGACTAAATATTATAGAAACTATACAGCATACCTGATTTAAAACGTCTCCACAAAGTATATATCAAGACAATTGAAGGGTACATGGGAAAAACATCATCATTGCATAAAAGTTGTCTCTGAGAAAAATGTAATTTACGTTTATTAATTAAAATCGGAAGTATCAGTAATTTAAGGTTACCAACTATCCCCCCCCCCCCATTTTGTGTTGGTTCGAATTCGAATTTGGTCAAAGAATACCTGGAGAATAAATTAGGCAAATATAATAAAGTCCTCCTACTTCTTGGCGCCATCCCACCAAGGGATAGAAGGCAATGAAAAAGCAAACGATCTAGCTAGAAAAGGAGCGAACACTTCACTTCACTCTGCTTCCCGGAACTTCCTTCCCAACTTAACGCGGAACTTTAGAATCTGGAAGACTCCATCCGTAACCTGGAATCCTCTAACGGTCTAAGACACTCGAAGAAATTTCTCAGGGCTTACGACCGAAAAAAATCAACGATTTTCATTGATTTAAGTAAGAATAAGTGTTTTTAACAAGATACTGTCTCCTCAACGAACACCTCCGTAGATTAAAGCTAAGAAACAACAGTGAATGCAGAATTTGTGACCAAAAATGGAGAAACACCAGAACACTCATCACTGAGGGCGCCGAGACGACAACCATTCGTGTCATGAACTTTTATACGACTGATATCGGAGATGGAGAACTAACCTCTGTAAAACCGTCTCAGATACTGGTTTTTGTCAAAACGCTAAGGTTGTATGATGAGTTATAACACAAGAAAAGGGGACACAATAGATCTGTGTGGTTGCGGTGGTTAATTCCCCTCCCCCATGCATACACTCTTCATTTTACTTTTAATTAGTATATCTAATTTAGAGCTTGTACACTTTCCGAAAAGGTCACAATATATAAATAATTAAACACCTCGCTCACCCGTATCCAAATTAAAACTATCCTCGTACAGGTTTGAAAGTACATTCGAGAGATAGGTTTCTAGATTCCCAGTTGAAGAAAAATAAACTAAAAAACTTGATCCGTTTAGTCATATTAAGAATATATAAACAATAGTCATATTAAAAAATACATAAGAGTATTATGTATTTGCCATGAAATTCCATACCGATAAAACCTTTTTCCAATCATAGAAAATGGGTACAAACACCTGCTACCCTTGTTAGAGACCGACTTATCCACTACTTTTCCAAATCCTGGTTATTGGCGTTTAGGGACAGGCTAAACAAGCATCGTTTAGACGGATATGTTTATTTTTGAGATTTCGTTCAAAAGATTTGTAACTGAGAAAGATCCTGAAATGATATTATTATATACAATTAAATACACACGTTAAATATGGTATATATTATTTCTAGTACAAACATTTTTTTATTTACCAGTTTTCTGAAACTATACGATTTTTAAACAATATTTTATTTATTTACAGGCAAATGGGGTTTCCAACAGTTTTGACTGGTATGCTCAATCTTACTCCAACAGAACACAAAGACAGATGTATGAAAATGGAGTTCTTCATTGATAAACAAAAGGAACTTTGTGCCAAATATGATAGAATATTACCTGTAAGTACGATTTACCCATATTACCACCGCTTTCGATTCGATTTTACCATATTTTAGTTTTCGATATATCAAAATATCGTTTTTAGTCAAATATAGATATTATACAGGGTATTTTATACAGGGGATTCTGTTTCGTTCAGATTCTGCGTAGCTATAGTTTTTCTTAGAAAAATATGTCAGTGATAACCCCTCGGATAACCCATATGCACGTGCCTGGTGAATATGTAGACACTTTTTTAGCATCAAACTAACTATATCGCACTTATAGTAACTGTTTCCTTCAAAATTTCATTCAAATCGTTAAAAGCTTAGATTTACAATAAAAAGTTAAAAGCAGTTGGAAGAAAATTAAAATAAATCGAAAATGAATACTTTAACCCCTTATGTAGCTATGAAACAAAGCTGAATCGGACCTATGTTGATATAAAGATTAAATTATATTTTTACGCGAAGAATCTGCCCACGAGAGTTGTCACAAGTTTTTTGAAACACCCTGTATATCGATATTTTTGAATGAACACATATTGTTTAAAAGGGGTTTGAAGTCACCTGTAAAATTTAATAGGGATATGTGTATTTAGAAGTTTGAGAAATATTTCCAAAAAATATTAAAGAGTACAGTAAATTTTGTCAAACATATACAGGGTGGTCCACACTGTATTCGGGAACTTCAGCAGCATATTTTGCAAATAAAAATAAGTAAAAAAGTTCGTATATAAATGTATGTCCTAAAATGCTTAGTTTCGGAGATACAGGGTGTAGATGTTTCATTTTTATTTCAATTTTTTCCAAATAACTTATGAAGTAATGTCAATACAGTAAAACCCCGGTTATCCGAGGTAACGGGTCCCCCCCGTTACCTCGGATAACCGGAATGGATTACCCTCCTCGGATAACTGAAAACTCGGATAATCCGGATTTATTAAAAAATAAGCACCAATATATACTTCAAACGGTTTATTAACATTTTTAACATGTAAATACATATAAGTACCTACATATGTAGATACTATCCACATTATAAAACAGTGAAATAAGTATCTATGCGCTGCTGTTTCTGGTGTAGATGTTTCATTTTTATTTCAATTTTTTCCAAATAACTTATGAAGTAATGTCAATACAGTAAAACCCCGGTTATCCGAGGTAACGGGTCCCCCCCGTTACCTCGGATAACCGGAATGGATTACCCTCCTCGGATAACTGAAAACTCGGATAATCCGGATTTATTAAAAAATAAGCACCAATATATACTTCAAACGGTTTATTAACATTTTTAACATGTAAATACATATAAGTACCTACATATGTAGATACTATCCACATTATAAAACAGTGAAATAAGTATCTATGCGCTGCTGTTTCATATTGCATCTTCCTTTTCTCGCTCCCATGTTTCTCCACCAGTTAAGAAGAAGCAAATCCGCTGGGGTTGCCTCTGATTATTGTTCGATAAACTTCAGAGCTGTTTCCAGAGAAGCAAAACCTTCTTGATGGGTAATCTTAGTGGAAGGCTGTTCATCCACCTCTTCGTCATAGTTATCGTCATCTGATTTTTCGGTTTCCCGAAAGGCGTTTGCTATTTCTTCAATATTCATTCTTTTTCAATATTTCTTCTTCTAAATCATCTGCTGTAACCCGTTCATCAACGTCTTGTCTTGTCACATTTTTGCAACCTTTAAGTTTTACATTAATTCTAATAAACTTACTTCTTCTTCTGTCTCGTTTAAATCTGTACAGGACATTTCCATCCAGAACTGCCGGTAAACCTATCTGTCTATGGAAATTGTTTACTAATCGTTATTGCTTTTTGCTGCAATATGGGACCTGACAGAGGCACACCTTTTACGTTTGTTTCGTTCCATTATAATACGGCAAATGAAAATTTAAACAAAGCAGTTGGTATACACTTAACTAGAACTCCACCCAGATAAATCATGCGAGTACATACGTATACTACTTCTCCGTAGTGAACGCAATAACGAACTGCATTCACTCAAATTTACATCCTAAAAGAGTCCAAAAACATAAATAAGGAGAACCGCTCACACGGGCTAAGTGGATTCCCCGTCGGTCCCAACGATTTTAAACGGAAATATGTAAATAACCATATAGTATATTTTAGAAGCTCGGTTAATACGGAGGATAGACGCGCGACCTCGGATAATCAGGGTCTTTAGATTGGATCGGTTAATCCGGAGCTCGGATAATTGCGACTCGGATAATTGGGGTTCTACTGTATTTGGATGAAAATTGGTGTCTGGAAGTTTTTTGAGATGAGAAATTTTATTTTGATATCAATATGATTCCAATTTGTAGAGGGCGCCACCTATATATTTTTAACTGGTTTGAAAAGTAATAATTTTTCGTCCGTACCTGTATAAAAAAAATATACAGTTACGACGTTTTTTACGTAAAAAGGTCTCTGTCTTATTGACAATTTTTCGCAGAAAAATTTATAATTAATTTGAAAAAATAAAAATTTCCCAAATTTATTATTTCATTCAAATTATTATCTACTCAACCGATTTATTTTTTGTCAATAATGACATGTATTGACTATTTCCATTCTAAATATCTTGAGAACGGTTGAAAGCGAAACGGTTTAGCTGAAATCTGTTATATAAAAAATGACTTTATATATCCGTTCTAGAAGGCGTTAGGAGTACAAATACAATTTTTTTTTGTATATTTGTACTCCTAACGCCTTCTAGTTTTCTTTAGTATAGCCGAAATATGTTACATCAAAACTAGTCTTCGGGGTGTGTTTTAGACATTTTTCTAAACATAAAACACAAAAAAGTGTCTGCGGAAATTTTTTATTTTTATTTTACATAAAAAAATGCTTTGACTTTAGAATAGCCGAAATCAGTTACATGAAAAATGAACTTATATTTGTTTTATACGAGCCTTTACGAGCAAAGAAACACAAAAAAATTCCTGCGGAAATGTGTCAATGTCATTTTGTGCACTTTGTTTTTCATACATTTTTCAGTTTAGAAGCTTAAGTGACCCGAGAGCGAATAGGGGTGCTGGGTGGGGTAAAACATCTTTCGGAGGAATAACAATTCTTCTAGAATAGATAATATAGGTTCTTGTAAACTATAAGTACCTCGGAATGTTATTCTTGTTTTTTATTAAAGCTTTACGTAAATAAGGCTGATTCAAAACAAAAAATCATTGGATCATGCTATCATACAGTTTTCTTTTATATTCTAATAATTAACTGTGATTGTGCAAAACTATTAGATTGAACCAAGAAAGTTAGCTAACCAAAGATAGAAAAGTTAGAAAAGCTAGAAAAGCTAACCAAAGATATAGATTCTTTGGTTAGCTTTTCTTTGTGGAGGGTTTATATGTATTTTAATAATTAACTGGGGGGGTGATTTTGTAAAAATATTATTAGATTTATTATTAGATTGGTTAGCATTTTAGACACTTTTAAATGATTTTTTTTTGGTTCAAAAGTGCTTCATCCGAGGATTTTTTTCTTTTAAACTGTTCTATAAGCATAGGACTCTCTGCCAAAAAAATTCTAAATTCGTGGGTACTGATACTTTACAAGACCTGATAATATAATAAGGAACAAATGGAGAATGAAAATCAAGCATTTCCGCAGGAAATTTTTTATTTTCCTTAGTTTGTAAACGCTTCTAAAAGGCAAAAAATATATTTATTTTTTATATAACTGATTTTTCTAAAGTATTTTCTAACAGCTATTCTAAAGTCTATTAAATTTCCTCAGAAAATGGATACAGTTTATTTCCGCAGGAAAATTTTTATTTTCCTCCATTCGTGAATGCTTTTAAACAAAAATATATTTATTTTTTATATGTATAACTGATTTCAGCTATTCTAAAGTCTAATCAATTTCCTTAGAAAATGAAAACAGCTTATTTCCGCAGGAAAATTTTTGTGTTTATATGTTCAGAAAAATATTAAAAATAAAACGCACAATGTATTTTTTTATAGCAGATTTCAGTTATTCTAAAGTGCGAAATTTGGAAATTACGCATTTCCGCAGGAAAATTTGTGTTTTCTGTGGTTGACAGTAGCTTTTTAAAGACAATTTTTTTTTCTAATAACTGTTTTTAGCTAAACGAAAGTTGACCCGCGATTTTTACCAAGAGACATTTTTTACGTAAAAAGTCACGGAAATGTATATTTTTTCACTTAGTAGTTTTATACAAGTACAGACGAAAAGTTATTACAACGGTTATTACTCTTGAAAACAATTAAAACACATGTTGGTCGCACCCCCTACAAACAGGAGTCATATTAACATCAAAACCAAATTTCTCATGTCAAATATTCCCAAACACAAATTTCTATCCAAATATTGAGGTTACTTTAATAATTATTCTTAAAAAAATTGAAATAGAATTGAAAATTCACCCAAATACACCCTGTAGCTCCGAAACTAAGTATTTTAGGACATACATTTATAGGAACTTTTTTCCTTCTTTTTATCTGCAGAATTTTCTGAAAAAAATAGATATACGACACGTGCTTTTTTTAATCAAGGTATTTAATGTTTATAATCGTTAATACTGAGTTAAAGGTTATAAATTTTAATAAAACCAGACATCTGCATATAGCGGAGAGCTTTCTCCCAAGTTACGGTAAAAAAGATTTCAGCTTTTCTCGTCTTTTTTTCCTGCCTTTAAAAGCCAGTTAACGTTGTGTTCAAATATTTGCCTCTGTTCTTTTCCTATGGCAAACAAAACTAAACCTTGGGTACACCGTACTAGCTCATCCGTCTATTGTTGGAGAGTCGTTATGTTTTTTCTTTCCTCTGATCACAATGAGAGAGATATATTGTGAGGTGGATCTTTAAGGAAGCATACAGGGTCTTTAAACTTATGTCAGCATGTTAAGATTTTATTGCAATAGATTTTTTTCTGAATCATATTTTAGCACCGTTTGAAAATAGTTTAAAGATACCTATGTATTTTTTCACGGAACACTCTGTATACAACGTTTTAAATTTAATGACCAGTACTACACAGTCAGTTGATAGTAGAAAGTTTTACATGAATTAGAAATATATTAGATAGAATAGAGGAAAGATATATCTACATATATATCTGGAAAAAACAGCATACACGGTGAGTTTCCTACGATGTTCTTTATGGGTATCTCGGAAACTACTGGAGATAGAGAGTCGGTTAAATGGGGAAAGAATTGCAGTTTTGTGGGGTCCTAAATATTCGTCTTTCAGATTTTTGAAAAAGTTCATGGCTTACTAGACATTTCGAAAAAAACAAATTTCGGCAATTTTAAAAATGGTCTCTAATTCCATTATAAGCTATTTTAGACAAAAAGTTTTCAGATAAACGTTGTAGATAATCACATCCTTAATGAAACCGTGTTGTCCGTTTTTTTCTAAAGCCTGTCATTTTTGATATATGACACAAACATATGTTTTTTTAAATGGAAACCATAATTGGCCATGACTTCATAAAAAGCGCCATTTTTAAGCTTTTTAGTGATATAAGCTATAATATCTTTTCTTCGAAAAATTACTGGGTTATAGCCAATTCTTATCATTTTTAAAGAATTTCACTTAGTTAGCCATGGAAACAAGTTCAATCGCCGTTGCTCTCAGAAATGTTAAGCTGTCACATACAAACTTTGTAAATTATAATAAACAAAAATTGTAAATATGAATTTTTCAAATGACAATAGAGTGGTTCTAACATGACTTTCAGTATGACACACCATCCCCCACCCTTCATAATGAAAGAAATTTTTAAAATTATTTATATCATAATTATACAAACGCAGGGATAGGAAGAGGTGGACTAATTGCATGGGCCTCCTCGATCACCTGACCTATCCATTTTAGATTTTTTATGCGGTATAGTTAACAATAAGGGTTTACAAAAGAAGTTATGAATTAAGAGAGGCACTCGAAGTGGCGGTACGAGAAAAGTTTAATTAAATCAACTGGTCCTTCTGTTTTAGAAAAAAACGGAGGACACGGTCTCATTAAGGATGTGATTATCTACAACTTTTATCTGAAAACTTTTTGTCTATAATAGCTTATAATGGAATTAGAGACAATTTTTAAAATAGCCGAAATTTGTTTTTTTCGAAATATCTAGTAAGCCATGAACTTTTTCAAAAATCTGAAAGGCGAATATTTATGACCCCACAAAACTGCAATTCTTTCCCCATTTAACCGACTCTCTATCTCCAGTAGTTTCCGAGATACCCATAGAGAACATCGTAGGAAACTCACCCTGTATACATAAAAAGTGATCGTTTATTTATCGGATACACTATCACCACTGGTCATTGTGCTCACGCGAATCACAATCCGTCTTCGAGTGACGAATCAACCTTTATCGACAATACTCGAAATGCAGCCAGCCCTTAGACAATGCCGTTTGTGACGGTAAAAGCTATATCTTTTAATATACAGGGTGGTCCGAACTGTACGAGGTGTGAGGGTGTTCCGCAAACTTTGACAGCACATTCTGCACATAAAAATAAATAAAAAAAGTTCATATAAATGTATGTCCTAAAATGACTTCTGACATAACTTCTGACAAGCAGTGTCCGTTTAGGTTTAACGCAGAAGTCTTTACAAAAAATAACTATTTAATTTTGTAGATTTTTCTTGCGGTGCAGTGGCGTAATACCCATAAAGGATTTTTTTGGAGAGATGAATCCGCCACATAGGTTTAGACATTTTTTAAAAAACATTAGACTATCAAATGTATATTTCCAAGGCTCCTGATTAAAAATTAGTGGTTTGAACACAGCCAAAATTAAAATACCATATAAAATACTATTTTTTAAGTGAAAATGTCAAAAGTTGACATGATATTATGTCATTCGATTTTGAATATAATTTTCTATCAAATACCGTAAAAAAGGGTAATCGAGGGTAGCATTTAAAAATCAAAAGTTGTAGTAATTTCCTGTGAAACAGGAAGTGGCCGAAACTAATTGAATACATCAATCAATCCTGATTTATATCATATATCCAACATTTATTATAATAATAGCAAATTTCGGTTTCTAACTGAAAAAATAATAAAGCTGAGTGAGTCACTATGACTATACTTATTTATATCCTTTATTAAACAATATTCTACCAGCATAGGTAGTTTTAATTTATAGGCAACATTATTAAATTATAGGCTACAATAATTTATAGGCAATATTTCACTATTTTCGCAACAGATTTTCCTTTATTTTAGATCATAAGTACTGGAGCCAAATTGGCTATCGAAGAATGTCAAAGTCAGTTTTCTTACAGTCGATGGAACTGTACAACGTTTCCAGAGAAGAACAATACTTTTGGCAACGTGGTAACAATTAGTAAGTATTTTAATCTAATGTTTTCAGGTCAATTTATTGCTATTCATTATTAAGCAACTGTATCACAACTTATTCAATACCTATCTGAATATATCTATCATAAGAAACCTCTCTTTGCGTGTTCACCATAGCTAATATAGCCTACCCACCAAATTTGGTCGCAATCGGACGACATGAACTTTTGACGTTTTTCACGTCAAAACCAACTGTCAAAATGACATGTGACATACAGGGTCAAGTTGGCCTTGGTCCAATCTATTGACATGCCAGATTTGATTTAAATCGGACGTTTTTTGGTTATTGATGATGGGCTCTCAAAGTACTCGAAACGTCGTCACAATATCATCAAACGATAGAGCTCGACGAGATTATCCGAGTATTATCGGCCATAGCATTGACACGAATATCCATTCTCCTCGATACTCGAAATTAGGGTTTCCAATTTTCGGGATCCAGTTTTTAAATCCCGGGTTTAGAACCGATAATCTCGGGATCCCGGGAAAATGATGCAGCTACATATATCAAAAAGAAAATAACATAAGAGCTTTATTAAAACAGACAAAACAAAGTAACATTCATATTTAGTAAGTAAAAAAACAATTCTTCAAAAAAAAATATATAGTAAACCCGGAAATATAACTTTTAGATATTGACGTTCTGCTTAGTATAAATAAAATATCATCTTTGAAAGACTAAGGGTGGCTGCAACGACGTCCCGTAATCCTGTTGTTAAAACATAACAGCTGTTTTTTATATATCAAAATCAATTGTTATTTTTTAACAGGATTACGAGACGTCGTTGCAGATCATATTGTATATCTGCATATTCTCCAGTTAATTTTTGTAAATATTTATATAGATTTGGTTTTCTTTTTCAGAAAGCCGAGAAGCTGCCTACTTAAATGCCATAGCTGCGGCCTCTATGGCATATGCCATAACTAGGGCCTGTACTAAAGGGGAACTAGCCGATTACTGTAGTTGTGATCACAAAATTAGGTAAAAAGATACATTTTAGGCTGCATTAGATCTCGTGGTTAAATTTTTATTCTGTTCCTCACCACAAGCTACTAATTAGAAATATGATATAAAAGGAAGGTCTCCAAAGTTTCGGACTCAGTAAAAATACAAAACTTCTTTAAATTTTGATCTTTAACCAGTACACGGTATTTTTTACTTCATATGACAAAAATGTTTGTTCTAATTAAGTTTTTATCTTAAGAAATAAGAAAGAGGTCACTTAGATCTAGATCTGGCAAGTAAGGATCATCATTACTTAACAAGCCAAAAAGAGGAATTTTTGAAAATAGATCACATTTGTAGAAAAAGAAAATACTATTATACTTCTACTTTTTACTGTTGTCCATAACGAACATTTAAGAATTTTAAACTACTTAATCTTAAACTACTTGATTGTCTCCCTGACTCACCAGAATTAGCCCCGTTTGACTTTTTCCATTATTTAAACGTACAATAACTGTTTGTCTATTCTAAATAAGTTTATTCCATTTTTCTACCACTTTTTGTTATTTTTTAGACAGAAAAAGAACCAAAAATGGAAATGGGGCGGATGTTCAGAAGACGTGAGATATGGTGAAAGATTTTCGAAGGATTTCCTAGATGTGAAGGAAGATGCCAATAGCGCTTTGGGTTTGATGAACTTGCACAATAACGAAGCAGGCAGAAGAGTAAGATACTTTTTTTTAATCTTTTTATGATATTATTTTTGTTTTACTTCATGAATTCAGTATTTTTGGATAATTTATAAAACAAAATGTAATCATTAAATCTCTTGGTGGACGTTTTTTGATAATACTTTGTGTTGTTATGATATTATTGAACCTTTTGTTACAGAACGTGAGAGTTAAAAAACATGATAGACCATAATATCCTGTAGTATGGGTCAGTCATAGCGTTACAGATTTCTTTGTATATTTGATATCCTAGCAATAAAATTAAAATAATGATGAAGCAATAGCAAAAAATTATAGTACATAATATTACTTACAAGATAAGAGTATAAGAGTCATGTTTGTTCAAATAATGTTAAAAAAAGAGTAATACTAACAATAATTTTAATTATTTCTTTAGGCAGTGCGATCGAGAATGCTGCGAACCTGTAAATGTCACGGTGTGTCGGGTTCTTGCAGCATGCAGATCTGCTGGAGGCGACTACCTCCGCTTAGGAAAATATCCGAAGGTCTCTATAAACGGTAAGTCCACCACGTCTATTCTTAGAATAGTTAGTTACTAACTAGGCCACTAATTATTTTTCATTAACTATTCATTAATTGGATATACAGATATATGAATGAAGATATCGGCACATGAATGTAAGAATGGGTAACTCGAAATTTTGATGTTATATGTAAAAAATTGGCGCCGGGAGGCACGTATAGCCGCCCATACTAAAATATGTTAATACAAAGTTGGTAGGCAGTTCTTTTAGTTTCAAAGTAAACGAATTTTTCCAATTTTTTTTTATCTCAAAAACTGCGACTTTGACTGATTATTACAAATTTTGTTGCAAATATTATTCCTAATCTTAAATTGAAAACCGCGTTTCGCTAGCTACTGTTATTTTGGAGTTACGATTTTTTAAAAATTTTAACCCCCTCCCATACCCCCTTACCAACCCCCCACCCCCACCAAAAACTAATGGCCAGATTCTCGGGTGCCACAGTATATATTTTTGTGCCAAATTTGGTTAAAATCGGTTTAGCGGTTTTTGAGTTATCTTGTTACAGACAGACGGACAGACAGACCGACAGACACCATGAAAATATTTTGTATTTAGGTCATTTATGACCCAAATAACTCATTTTGAGTGAAATTAAAAAAAAACTTTTTTTTTGTCGATCTTAATAGCCTACCATACCTATTGGTATGGTCGGCTAAAAATGTAAATGATGAAATAATGTAATCATGTGGTTATATTTCGGGTTATATAATTTCTTGTATACAGTCACTGTAAATAATATAACTACTTTATGTACTAAATTCTAGGCGCTCTTTTACATAATTTCGAAAGGTAACTTAAAACATGAAATTTTCGAGTTACGCATTTCTTGCATTCGGGTGACGATATAAGACATTACTAAAAAAATGGTAGAAAAAAATGTTTGATACTTTCGCTGAACGAACTGCACTTACTTAGTTACGTTTATTATTTCTATTTATATCATCGTTTTAGATATGAAGGAGCTTCTCACGTCAAATACGTAGAGAGACGAAGAAAAAAACTCAAAGTAGTGAAACCAGAATTCAAAAAGCCAAATAGAACTGATCTGGTGTATCTAGAGGATTCGCCAGATTACTGTGAAAAGAATGAAACGTAAGTATCACTTCGAGAGTTATATGAACTTAGCTATAAACTGTATAGACATTATAATTTCTTAAACCTGTTGCTGTAAAAATAACTAGATTTGTTAAAAGGCAAAAATGAGTACACATATCTCGAAAACGTAGGAAAATGTTAAAATGGCGTTTTTATATTGTCAATCATGTCGCAAAAATTAATACTTTTGTGGCGTTTGAAAAACAAGTATGTTGTATGATATTCAAAATTCCGAAAATCTTAACATTGGTATCCAATCACAACTTAAAGAAACTGCACAAAGAACAGAAGAAAAAAATAAAATAAGATGAGCGAAGAAAACAATAAGTGAAGCAAATGCATAATGAAAATGGAAGTTCTTCCAAAATGTTAAAAGCCCAGTAATACCAACATTACATAATATGTACACATATTATGTGGTTGTAAATAAAATCATTTATTTTTCCTACTTTTTCGAACAGGGTTGTTCACCACATACGACACGGAGTATTGTAGCTAAACAATTAGATTTTTACAAATGGTAAGTTTTGTGTTCGTTGAAGGACTATTAGAGCAACAATTTAAAAATATTTTTACAAGATACACAGTGTCCAAAATAAATAAAAAATATCAAAGTTGTATTTTTTAAATGGAACCGCCTGTATATTATTACATTTTTAGTTTCTACGATTAAAATAAAGGTAAATTTGATTAAGGTTTATCATACTTATACCTTACCGTTTTTGAAATATTTTCTATTTCTGAAATTGCAGTAAAAACGTTAAGGCTTCATTTCTCCAAGGGTACCAAAGTTTTTAATACTAAATATTTACTGAAGTTTATCTATTGATCAGTTATTGTGTTGCAATAATAAAAATAACACTACGTCATACAGAGTGTCTAAAAATTTATTTTAAATAATTTCTAGCTTCAAATGGCAATAACTTGTTTAATTTTAATTGAACACCCGGTATATTTTAGAAGAATCAGATGCACAATTTAATTGTCTATCAAATTGTATTATACCATTTTGTACCTATCCCTTCAAACTTTAATAGAAAATTCATTTTCTTATAATTTAGACCTCATTTAGCAATATACCCATGGAATATTGACATTTTAGATTGTTTTTAAGGCAACAAATGTACAAAATGTACATTTCTTGCTAAAAACGATATTACTAGCCCATTTGTATACAAAAAAAACTATTTCAATTTTTATAAAAGAGTATACCATTAATTAAATATACCACCATTACATACTTAATTGTGTTAGTAAATATATTATTTTAAATAAATATGGATTTGAATTAGAATTAAATATAATAATAAGTTATGAAAATGAACGTCTCTGTTGTTATAAATAAGCATTCGCCAAAAAATGAAATAACATTTTTAAGGTGTTACTTTTTACTACACTGTCTAATACACATACAAAATTCAGTTTTTTAGTGCTTGGAGCAATTATTATTAATAAACGTAAACTGTCAATTAATGTAATTCGAATCATATTAATTGATCCTCTTTAACAAAATTTTTAAACCGTTTTTTTTATTTTCTAATGAAATAAATGAACCATGTCGACACTATCAGTATCTGTACTCTTAAAAAGTTTGATACATCTCTAAAAATAATCTAAAATGTCAATATTCCATGCGGGTATATTGATAAATGAGGTCTAAATTATAAGAAAATGCATTTTTTACGAAAACTTAGAGATAGGTACAATACAATTTGATAAATAATTAAATTGTGCATCTGATTCTTATAAAATATACAGGGTGTTCCATTTAATTTAAACAAGTTATTGCCGTTTAAAGCTAGTAATTATTTAAAATAATTTTTAGACACTCTGTATAAGGTAGTACAATTTTTATTATTGCAACACAAAATTTGGTAAATAGAAATACTTTAGTACAATGTTTGGTTTTAAAAACTTAAATACACCTGAAGAAATGAAGCATTAAAATTATTAGTGTATTTTAACAAAAACCTAAATATTTCAAAAACGGTATGATTAAAATGAGGTAAACCTTAATCAAATATACCTTTATTTTGATCGATAGAAACTAAAAATGTAATAATATACAGGGTGTTCTATTTAAAAAAATACAACTTTGATATTTTTTATTTCTTTGGGACACTCTGTATCTTGTAAAAATATTTTTAAATTGTTGCTCTAATAGTCCTTCAACGAACACTTGTAAAAATCTAATTGTTTAGCTCCAATACTCCGTGTTGTATGTGGTGAACAACCCTGTATAATTTAAGTCTCAACATACTCTATATTTTCGTAGGTTGAACATTCTAGGCACCAGAGGTCGCGTGTGTAATGTGACCAGTCCTGGCCTAGACGGTTGTCCGCTTCTGTGCTGCGGTAGAGGCTATCAAACTAGGGTCAAAGACGTGGAAGAGAAGTGCAAATGCCAGTTCGTCTGGTGTTGCAACGTCGTCTGCAGCACGTGCAAATCGAGGAAAGAAGAATACGTTTGTAACTAGACTTGACCATGGCAGAAAAACAAACTCTTCTTCCGCTCCCGAGAGGTCATGATTTCTTAGTTTGACATATCTGAAATTATCTTCTGGCAGTAAATATACCCAAAGAAAAAAGAATACAGCAGAAATATGACAAAACTTCATTTTAAATGGTTACAGAACAAAAAAAGGAAAAGTTTCTGAATTATAACACCGACCGTGAGGAATTTTCAATCTAAGAAAAAATATCGATACATATCGTATCGATAAGTTTTAATATATCAGGTCTGTCCGTGACTAATATTTCATCTAAAAACTGTTGACACTCAAATTTGGAATAGTTATTAGAGTATGCCTCATATACGGGGTGTTCAAAAATTTAATTCACTTGCGACATTATCTCCAAATATTTTTCTCTATACAGGGTGCTACAAATTTGAGGTACGAGCATTGGTATCTCGGAAACCGTAATAGATACAAAGATGGTTGGGGCAAAGTTGCGTCTTGGGATATGCTTACCAAGATGCTATCAAAAAAGTTTTAAAAATTTCAAAGATAGCTGAGTTTTTTTGGAAAAACGGATTTTTTTGAAAATCAATTTTATTTTTTCCTGTCGTTACTTTTTTGGAAAATCAAAAAATAAATTGCACATTCTCATAGCCACTTTATTAGGGCTATCTGATAATATTTTTAGATTTCCAAATTAGCTGATAATTTGTGATATACAGAGACCAACTTAATTTTTTTAATTACGGACCTGCATTTTTTATTTCAGATTTTGAAAGAACTCGGTCTCCTGAGTACAATGATATGTCACACTTTATACTTTTTTTTTATTTTGTGTACCAACCAAGTCTGGTTTTTTAAATTATTTAGTCTGATTATATTCATCGCAAATCAGCGCTAATTAACATTGAATAAGGAAAATCGAGCCAATTGAAAGATTCAAAAATAATATCCAGGTCAGCAATTTAAAGATAGTATTTTTCACTTTTTTTATTGTGAATTTGAAATCTGAATGTACGACCTAATAATATGCATAATATTAATCGTGGTTATTATAAATAAATCCACTTCTACAAACTACTTTCTAATGCTCTACATGTTTGAAAGGGTTACCACCCCTCCTATTGCACAAATTTATTATTCGTTCAGTTTTATTTATAGCTCTTTGAACATATCTTCTTGATATACTTCCAAATGCATTTTGTACTTTATATTTTATTGTAAATGTTGAAAAATATTAATTTGATTTTTATTACGTCATTGTTAAGTTTGAAGGCTTATCAATATTGTAACGATCAATAGTTTAAATATTAAAAAAAACAGAACCGGACTTAAAATTAGTTTAAATAAATTGTGTTCAAATGTGCGAAACAAAAAAAAAGTATAAAGTGTGGCATATCATTGTACTCAGGAGACCGACTTCTTTCAAAATCTGAAATAAAAAATGCAGGTCCGTATTTAAAAAAATTAAGTCGGCCTCTGTATCACACAAACTATGAGCTAATTTTAAAATCTAAAAATACCATAGATAGCGCTAATAAAGTGGCTATGAGAAAGTGCAATTAGTTATTTGATTTTCTAAAAAGTAACGACAGGAAAAAATAAAATTGATTTTCAAAAAAAATTATTTTTTCCAAAAAACTCAGCAATCCTTTTTGATGGCATCTTGGTGAACATCCCAAGGCGCAACTTTGCCCCAATTTAACCATCTTCGTATCTATTACGGTTTCCAAGATACCAATGTCAAATTTATCTCGAATTTGTAGCACCCTGTATACGACAGTTATTAAGGAATAAGTTAAAGTCAAGTAGTCTCATTAGACCTGCATATTAAATTTGTAAAAAAATAATAGAAGACATCTGTCAATATTTTAAATTTGAATTATCTAGTAATGTGACAAAATGTCATCAACACTTTTTGACTAGTTATAATGTGAAGATACACTCTATATAAGTAAATAACTTATAGAAATGCTAAATTGAAAAAAATATAGAAAATAAAAATAGTTTTATTTTCTTTAAAGCAATACCTGTTTTTTCGCATTAATTTATTTACACTCTGTATATTGATATTTAAACAAAAACATCCATGTTTACGAGAACCCTACGCGTCAGGTTGACACTCTATTATAATTGAAGGATCCAGGGGAAAACATGATAAGCGCCATTTTACTAATTTCACAGAGCACTGCACAGTGGTTCCTCTTAATTAGTTGCGCGGTCATAACTGTTATATATCTAGATATAGCTTGACTGCACCTTTTTTAACAGAAATTGATAACAAATGCTAAATAAATGTATATAAAAAACTTAATGTAATATGTATTAAAAAAATTGGGCCCAGTTCGTGTGATTTGAATTTTAAGTTCTAACTATTCGGAAAGGTATACAGATTATGTTTGCACATATGTACATGTTTTTTCATATTGAAGAGGTCAAATTAAATTAAATACAATTATTTTGTCAATTGATATACAGTGTGTCCACGAAATAAGTTGACACGAAGAGGAAAAAATAAGTTACTTTTATTTTAAGACAAAAAGTCAATCTTTAACCACCCGGTATAAGATCCGGCGGCAATTCGCGGAAGCCAGTGGCAATTAATTTATATGCAATATACTTTAAACGACAAGTATTTTCATGCCGTTTAAGAGGATTTGAAAGGGAAAGTAGTTAAGTCTTAAAGAGTGACAAGCAAAAATGTAAAAATACTATTTTTGTTACATTAAAATAGTCATAAACTAATATTACTTAGATTTAATTAAGTGCAAAAAAGAAAAAAACAGTTCTTTTTCGAACGTCCATTACAGAAAAGGCAACAGCTTTTATCAATTTTAATAAAATAAGTAATTAATTGGCGTTATCTGAAAACTGTTTATGTCAGCTTGATACCAGTAGCAAAAATGTGACATTTCTAATAAAAAAAACGCTACACTAGGCTTACTTGATTTTGTTATTTATTATGTATCGTTTACAGGGGAATATAAGAAAAGCATTAGCAACAGTTTCATGCAAACACTTTGAAATTAATATTTCTAAGTAATGACCTATCTGGGAACCATTGTGCACTAGCAGTTATCAGGTTCTTTCCGCGTATTCTAAATTTTTACTAGACATATGTATATCAATAGGATTAACAGCTTATTGCCCTGCATAGTTTATACATTTTGTAGGGACCAGTTAGACCTACGACCTACTATAATATTGTAAAATCCTAAAATTGAGAAATTGGCGCTTATCAAGTTTTTCCCCTGGACCCTTCAATTTGTATTATACCAAATCTCGTTTTTTTTTCTGGAAAAAATAAAAAAGTTCTAGAGGTGAGCTGCTTTTCAGAAACACCCGGTGTAGTTAGTGTATAATACATTCAGTTTTTTGGAGTCAGCTTTAGAATAGTTGGACAACCGAAACACAACTAGAAATAACAGAAACCCTCAATCGCCTATATCAATTAAATCATTTTTGTAATACAGGTCAAATTTAAGGTAAAAAATAAAATCTATACTTATTTAAATTTTATGCAATTTTGGATGAATTGAAAACCGATTTTTGGCAGCTGTGTTTGACAGTTATGATATTATCGACCAATTTAAAGTTTAAACCTGATATAACCATCCTATTCTTGGCTTAACTTATTTATAAAACCAATTTTAAAATCGGATATACATAATGTTATGTAATAAAAAATGATTTTTCTTAAAAGTGCTCTATTAGCATTTTTCTACTTAATTGTATTGTACTTATTAATAGCTTTACGTATTTTATGTTAATTTATTTTTTCATGTCTATTTATACGACATACATACCTGTATATAGATATTTTTGTATATGTTTATTTTTTATGTTATTTTTTAAAATGAATAAGTTTCCCGAAAGATTAAATTTCCGAAAGGTATTTTCAATTTTTTAAAAAATGATAATCGCCAAGACTTTATGAATTAAAATACTGTATTATCGAAAAAAAAACCGACGTTAAGTTAGTTTAGAAATGACAATCGATGATAGGTCTGTTCTCAGAAGAATCCCTGACTCAGCACGTTTTTTATTGGTTAAAATGCGTAGAAAAAACCTGATTGTTAGTCTGGTTTCTACACATTTCAACCAATAAGAAACGCGCTAACTAGTCAGGGATTCTTCTGAGAACAGACCTCAAATGACCCATGTAATTTTACATTTAAAATTACAGGGATCTTAATTTCCAAGCTACCTTTGACGTAATTTATTTTCGATTGTATGGTCTATTATACCGGGTGCGTTTCAGAACTGGTTCATCCCTATAACTTCTATTTTTTTTTCATTTAAAAAAAAACGAGATTTGGTATGTTAGTATATGACAATATTTATGATCTGTCATTCTCTTCAGTGTCATTTTCTATCAAATAAAGTATATAAAATATCGAGTGTCATTTAAAAACCAAAAATTGTAGTAATTTCCTGTGAAACAGGAAGTGACCAAAAACAATTGAATACCGTTAATCGCTCCTAATTTATGTCATAATAAACTAACATACCAAATCTCGTTTTTTTTATCTAAAAAAATAAAAATGTTATAGGGGTAAGCCACTTTTGAGATGTACCCAGTATCTTTCGAAATTTTAAAAATTACTATAATACTTTGTAAGTTGTTTAAGGAGACAAAATAGCTTTTTATTAGATGTTATTTATCCTTGGAAAACTTGTTGTATATTTATTTATTATTGTGCACTATGAGTTAAAAAGAATACTCTCCAAAATGTATCATTGTATTTTACGAATTTATATAAAACCTTTGTATATAGATAGGATTTTAATATATTTGGCTATATTTAAGCGAAACGTAGTAAGACTTTCTGTAAATATTTCGTGTCAGTAGGGTGTTTATGCTGCCAAAATTTTCTTTTGCAGTACCAATACAAAACAAAATCTCGAAGCACATTTCCTTGTACACACTGTAGAAGCCCAATCATTTTCCAAACTTAGTTAATGTTAAAAACCACCTTGTAGATCTTCAAGTTTGTGAAATACTGGTGGAAACTGTGCCATAATATATGGGATACAAATTATAAATCTTAAATACTAGTCTTTTTAAGATTTGATTTTAAAAAAATACAAAAAGAAATTATCTTCAAAAGTATTAATATGGACTTTATGTAACTCAATGATATTATTGTATGTATGTCTCAAATTTACTGACTTCTATATTATTGTAATTTATTAAATTGAAACGTTGATGGTATGAGAATATGCAGTATTATTAAAATCTTTGTGTAGAAAATTACTGTTTCATTTACCTGTTCCGCTGAAGAAAAACTTCTACATAATTAATAAATATACTTTTATTTCGTGTAATTATTTATTTGCACAACAGCATGTATCTAACAAATAATATTGTGTAAGAATAAACTTAAAATATAAATTTTATTCATTGAAAGAAGTATGATTTTCCTAGTTTTAATAATTTGAAATATTTCATGTAAATTTGTATAACTGAGGATAAAAAGAATATAAATATTTTAACAAATTATTAAATTCACCTAAAAACCTGGTAAAATATTATGTAAAACTGTACCTTAAGCTTTGGCTAGTAATGCCAAATCAGCAATACATCTGTCAATGTTCTGTTTTTCTTGGTCTGCAGTGATAGAGGCCTTAACCTTGGCTATGACATACTCTACCAAATTTTTCTGTGCAATCCTGCGCTCAGCATTAGTTTTTTCCAATTGATAATCTAGACGACTTTTAACAGCTTGATAAGCCGACAATAATCTTGCTCTATAGTCAGCTTCCAGCTGGAGTGCCACATTTTCACGTTTGGCTTGAATAAGAAGGTTTTGACCTAAAAATAACAAAAAATTAATTATATTATTTTCTCTACATACCTACTCTACTTTCTCTACATACCTTCAATGCTCCACTGTAATTTTTCCTCATTTTTAATTTGATCCTCTAGGTTAGCTTTCTCATCTACGCGCTCCTGATTCCAGCCTTTTTCATAGTCCTATAATTAAAATTTAAAGGTAATATAAAACAGTGGTTGTAAAAAGGTGTTGCAACTACAAAACTTACATCAACTTCTTTATCTAGATAAGCAGCAACCTTTGGTCCAAGTGCCTTAATACCATAGGTCCACATGATCAAAAGAGAGAGACCTGAGTAGTACTCGTGCTCCAATACATAAATTTCCTTGCTGACTAGGTAGGTAGAGAAAGTGAAGGCGAATGCATAAGGTCCAGTTACACCAGTTTTCTTATAGAATGCTTCGAACCATTCTTCTGGAATAAAACCATAACGGACTCTTCCAGCTTCTTGTCTGACCTGATTTTACAATGCAAAAGTAATAATTAAAAAATAATACATAGGTACAAATGTAAGATCTTGAACTTACAGGTCTAGGCAAAGAAGAACTGCTTGTAGATTCTGCAGCATTATTGGCCGGTGACGTAGCTGTTGCTCTTGCAAAAGCAACAAGAGCTCTTGAATTTTGACCTAAAGAGAATAGAGGAAAATTCGATGTTCATTTAAATAAAACAAAAATAAAATTGTTACGTCAATGTCGAGATCGCACAGCCACCTGAGTTACATAAATCATTTACACATAAATATTACACATTAATAAACTTATTTCAATATAAAATAAAACACTCGAAATTTTTTACTCACCTGAAAGGATTGCGGCTCTTGAAAGCATGATTTGCAGCTAAAAAACTGTAAAAATACAGAAATTGATGGAAAAAATACGATCCCCCTAGCCAGCAAAATCACAGTGCAAATTCGAAAAGTGAGATGGAAATATACATCTTTTTACAATAGAAAGAAATAGTGTATTATGTAATAATATCTTCTTTTAATTTATTTGGCTATTAGACAGAACTTATATTTTATCATACAATTTTTTTCATGGTTATGACTTACTCATCTATGGATGGTTATTCTCTTGAGTAAGAGTCGATCAACATTAGCCGAACAAACGCATCAACACCAGGGTTCGGAAAACTACATGTTACTTTTAAAAACTACATAAACTACATTACATTTAGTTAATGTAGTTTATGTAGAGGGTGTAGTTTATGTAACATATGTATGTAACTTTCAAATGTCAAAGGTTTGAGGTGAGGTTATAATAAGTTGAAGCTTTAGAAAACATATAATGTATTTAATTATTCATAATATCAATAGGTAGTTTATTAACGTAGTTTTCATGTAGTTAATGATCGGGAAAAGACGTAGTTTTTGAAGAAAAACTACACGTAGTTAATCAGGTAAACTACGTCATAATTAACTACTTCCGAACCCTGATCAACACCAACACACTACACCATCACTACACTACTTGTATCTTTGATTGTAGACAGGCTGAGAACTGCGGTTCGGAATCTTCGTAACCAAAGAAAGTCCTATACAGAATAGCCCTAGCAGTAACTGGTTTTCAAAAAACTTCAAGAAGAGTTAGTACATTTGACACTTTTGACAGTCATATATGACAAATGTCAGCTGCAGCCAGGGGCATTTTTATTTTTAGTCTGTTTTTAGGCATTTGGCAAATTTGGTTGGCATCATGTTGGCATTTGGCATTTGTTTGGAAGAATTTGGAAATGTGAATTGCTGACACGTCAGTAAGAAATTTATCATTAATTACTTAATTTCTATCATATAAAATGGCCCAAACAAATGTACTATTAAAGTTCTACAACGAGTACTCAGCAAAAACTTCAAGGAAGCTAAAAGTAATTGATGCCTACCTGTTTTATATCCTCTTAACTGGAATCATCCAATTTATTTACTGCATTCTTGTTGGAACATTCCCTTTCAACTCATTCCTTAGCGGTTTTATATCAACTGTAAGCTGTTTTGTTTTGGGAGGTAAGTTTTCTTCTGTAAAATTCATAACTTCAGAAAAACAGTAGATACAGGTACGTTTTTCTTTCAGTATGCCTGAGACTTCAAGTAAATCCTGAAAACAAGAACCAGTTTTATGGAATTAGTCCAGAGAGAGGATTTGCTGATTTCATTTTTGCTCACTGCATTCTTCACTTAGTTGTAATGAATTTCATTGGATAAAATAAATGGTTTTTCTATTATTACTATTCCAATTTTTCTATTATTTGTATGTTAAGTTACTTGTATGTTGTCACAAATTAAGAATTTAAATCATGTTACGTTTCATATTTATTTGAAACTTAATTGTACTATTTGTAATGAGTATTTAAAAGGAAATATTTTTTTAAAATGTTATGCAGGGCAATCCAGTGTTCCTGAAAAGCTTCATATCAGGTTTCAGATTTTCACTTCAATAGTTTTGTAAAATATGTTACCTGAATTTTAAAAATATACCTTCTACAGTTTTAACATACTGGGTGGTGCATCATGGTTGGAAATATAGGAAATTGCATGCAAATTTTGAACTGTCCAAATATTGGCTTTCCTGTTAATTTTACAGCGAAGTTGTAAATAGGTTTTTAAAAGTGCATGCTGAATACACATGCCAAATGTGAACAATTTTGGATAAGCTGATCTTCAGTAATTTAAGAAACTGCGCCTTTTAAATTAAAACTAAACAGTGAACAGGTAACAATGCAAAACCAGGCAAATGCCAACATACAAGCTTAGCAACAAAGTACAGTTGACAAAGATAAAATCATAAGTTCGCAACTTAAGGTATGTTGACAATTGACTGGTTTTGCATTGTTACGTATTTAGTTTTAATTTAAAGATAGATGCAGTTTTCCCTAAAGTACTTAAAATTGGCTTGTCCACAATTGTTCTAATTTGGCATGTGTATTCACCATAGGCAGACCTAGTGATGTTAATATTTTGGAAACTTTTGATTGTTACAGAAAATTTCCGAAACTTTCGGAAATTTATTAAATTTTAGGAAATTTTACAATTTTACATATTTTTTGTTGATACAATGAATAAATTAGATAGACATTTGATACCAACATGTAAGTGGGAAAAAAACAATAAACATAATAGTAGTTGTTATATTTTTAATAAACAATACATAACTCCTAAAAGTCATAAACATAACATATAACAAAAATTATTTGGTAACATTTGTACTTTGTACATTAACCATGAGCTATGACTATGAACGTAAAAAAAAACAAAAAAGCACGAAATATAAATTTAAAAAACGTAAAACACAAATAACTCAATTATTCTAGTCCAGAATACTTTCAGGCGCTGAGCTGGTCCCATCTTCATAGGGTATTATAGTAGTAGTAGTAGTAGTAGTAGTACTGTCTTCGTTTCAGTTTTTATTTCCAAATCAGGTATATTTGATGTATCTGGTTCTGATTCTGAAGGATGGTCCTCTACCTCCACGGGTTCTAGTGGTTCTGGAGGAGTTTCATGTTGTTGCATATCATGTTCCATATCCACTTTTTGTTTTTGTAGTAATAATTAATTGTTATGAGCTATGAACATTATTTTGCCGGCTCTTTGTGCAGTTAAGTGATTCCTTTTTTAGTATGGATAAAACTGTAAGTACCTACTGAAAGTTCTCTCAGTGGCTGCAGATGACGTTGGTAAAGACAGCAGAGCAACAGCTAAATATTTCAACTGAGTATTTTTACATATTGCCTGCCACCAACTTAGACAGTCTACATTTTTAACTGACATCCAAACGTAGTCGAGAGCCCATAAACCCGATTTGGCGCAATAATTTGTTACACCTGTAAAAATGGCTTCTTTATTATTGACAAATTGAGGATGTTTATTGGTGATATTGTTGATAAATTCCATAGCGGCTATGTGTTCTTCATTGCTAAGGTGCTCTCCCAGGAAACAGAAGGGGCCAAGAGATTCGCGGCAAAATGCATTATTTTAAGAGCCATACGTTTTCTATTTTGTAAGGCGGAGAAGCATTTTTTTTCTTTTGATTTAAGAATAGGCATACTTGATACACTTTCGTTAAATTTTTGCTCAATGTCTTGAATTTTTAAACGAATTTCTTGCAAAATTCGGATTTTTGCGAATATTCACGATTTTGGGACCGAATATTTCGGAAATTTCTGAAATATTCGCTACCAACATCACTAGGGCTTTAAAAAACCTATATTTATGACTTAGCTGTAAAATTAATAGGGGAGCAAATATGTGGACAGTTCAAAATTTGCATGGGATTTCCTATGTTTCCAATGATGATACACCACTCGGTATATCTACTTGAATTACCTAGTATCAGTGGCGCATCCAGAGATTGAGTCTGGGAGGGGTAGTGGCAATATTTAAATAAAGTAATAGATTTAAATTAAATTTTTGCTTAAAGGTATTGTGACTATATGGAAAAAATAAACTTAAGGTTATTCTGGATTTCTATTTTGGTTGACATCATAGGGTTGACATTGACATCTAAAGTGAGAGACTGATCAACGTTAATTTTTGAAGACTGTGTTAGTGGCGCGGCCTTTGGCGTCTAACCCGAACTATGAGCGCATTATCGATATAGTAGGTTGCATTCATACCTATATACTGGCGCCAAAAATTTAAAATTTGTGAGCCGAATCTTAATCTTTCAAGTTTATAATAAGAAATCTTCGTAGTTTTTTTAGATTATTTTGTTGACAACGAAAATTTATTATTAGACTTTAAAACCTATAAATAAAATACTGTGTAGGAACATAATAATTTATTTAACTTAGTTTGGTTTTCAGTTTTTGCAGAATTCATTTACCAGGTCTTTGGTGGATTGTGGATTGTCATGCTTTTTCTTGAACTAAAAATAAATAAGTTCAATTTTTCATTAAGGTTTAATTTTACATGCTTACCCGTTTAGGTAATCCGTTTCTGTACATGTCGTAGTGGAGCCCATACTCCAACTCAAGGCTGCAATCTTCAATATCTTTTTTATCTAACTTGGTTGGGAGTAAACAGGGAAGCACGGTTGGGTGCTCGCACAGAGTATCAGTAGGTATCCCGTAGGTATTCAATGTTTTTGATAGTCTTTATTCTATACCAAGAACCTATCAGTTGAAAAAAAATAATTTGTATTACTGGTAATTGGTAATAATACCAGGTATAATACCTAGTCGTTCCAGAGGTATCAGAAAAGAATAAGAATGTGATGTTTTACTTTTACAATCGGATTTATCCCATAGGTTATGCTTACCTATGTAAATTAGCAATGTACGAGAGCTAGCAACGTCGGAAAAACAAGTATTTTAAGACGTCTGGCTCTTTGATATATCTTTTACTATGCTCTCTAGAACAGCATGCGGCCCGTCTGGCTGCCGGTAAACGTTGCGTTCCCTACTGCGCATTGAAAGAAAATCCTATATTTTATTAGTCATTTAAATTCTAGTATTGAATATAAACCGACCGAGTCTCCATAACTCAATGCATAGAGTTTCAGACCACGAACCGAGGAGTCAGAGTTCGAATCCGGGTCAGGACCAAAACTTTTTTATTTTATTTTCGTTTGTATTCTGATAGTAAAGTATTAAATATTTGTTTTTTTTTGAATCACCAGAATTATTTAATACTTTACTATCAGAATATATACGAAAATAAAATAAAAAAGTCTTTGGCCCTGGCCCAGATTCGAACTCTGAATCGTCGGTTCGTAGTCGGAAACTCTGCGCACTGCGCTATGGAGACATGTTCGATTTATATTCAATACTAGAATTTATAGGACTAAATTAAAAAAAAAATATAGGATCTTCTTCCGATGCGCAGTAGTGAACGCAACGGATATCGGCAGCCAGACGGGCCGCATACTGTTCCAGAGAGCAAAAAATATAAAAAGATATATCAAAGAGCCAGACGTCTTAAAATACTTTCTCGAAAACGTTGCTAGCTGTTAGACTATATTATGTGCACTCACTACTCACTATTAATATTAGGTATTTTAAAATAATTACCGAGATAAAACTTACCTTTAAAGGAAATGTTTTGTCTGGATCTCAACAACAAAACAAAAATTACAAAAATGCCGAATAATCGTGGAATCTCAAATAATCAATAATGACAATCATATGACAATAATCTCTCAAGCTAAAAGAACAGGTACATTCAGTCAAAAACAATTTATTACTCCGATTATCAACAGATTTTCGATATCTCCTTCTAGAGCTAAGAAATAGAAAAAGCTACTGACCATATCTATTGACAATCTAATTAATCCTGTCAAATGTTTAACTTGCAAAGTTGAAAACTTCCTTTTTTGACCGCCTAAACGCTATGCGCGTCTGGGATGCGCGGTGACAAAATAAACTTGTCTACGAAATGCCCTATTCCACAAGCCCTCTCACTTTAGTTATTAGTGTTCTCTCTGGTTGACATTATAATTTATTTTGTGACAATTTTATTTTATACCAGATTTCCTTATTTATTTCTTCCTGGGAGGGGTAATTACCCCCATTACCCCTCCCGTATAATATGCGTCCCTGCCTAGTATTACCATGAAAGTATTTTTTAAATGTGTGCGAGTGTGAAGATTGCCTGCATGTTTTGTAAAAAGGAATCGAGTGAAAATCTCAAATGGAAAAACTGATTGGAGCTTTTTTGAAGCATGGGGTCAAGTATGAAGAGTCACCCTATAGGATTGCTAGACAGCTACTGTGTAACTACCATCCTTGTATACCATCATAGAAAAAATAATACAGAACCATTTTCTCTGCAAACCCTTGTTTATATACAAAGATCAAACCTGTGATCAAATCCTATCAACCTGTCCCTGTACAATGGAAATTAAAGTCTATACAGGGTCTGACAATAGTGCGTCGGGCATTAGGTTAAGTATAAACTTACCAGGATGTATATCAGGAAAATATTTTAACTTCTACTTATAGGGTGGCTCAAAAAAGCGTAAGTGGATCGGGATGATTTTTTTAAATGGAACACCCTGTATATTATAGCATTTTTGGATTCGTTTCGGATCACTTTACATAATACTAAGATATGAGTAAATATATTTCGGGCATTTCATAGATAATAATAATTAAATAAAAAATACCTATATATTTTTCAACCTTCCTTAAAAAAAATATTGGAAATACATATCTGTCCTGAAATCAAAACTATATTAGGTATTTACTTTAGATCGTCTATATTTACTTTGCTATAAATATCGCAATCTTAAATCATACAGAGTGTTCAAAATTCTACGCCAAACTTTCTAAAATATAAAATTATTTTTCCTCCTATATTTAAATGGAACACCCTGTATATTTTTTTTTATTAGCAGAGTAAAAATGAACATTTTTTGTATTAAAGTATTTCAAAATTTTTAATGGTTTCGCAGATACACCCAGTATTATTCCATATGGCTCTTTCAACACTTTCAACGGTAAAATCGAGCGAAAAATCATTGGGTGGCTTTGATAAAAATTTACTGTGAAAAATACCATATGAAATATAAAACCGCGAATACCGGCAACACTATTAATGTAATATAATTTATATAAAAATTTTAAAATACTGTAAATACAAATATTGCTCATTTTTTAGGAATTAAAAAATGATATAGAGGCGTTTCATTTAAAAAACGAAGAAAAGTTATTTTATATATTAGGAAGTTTAGCAGAGTATTTTGAATATCCTGTATGATTTAAGATTGCGATATATAAAGCAAAGTAAGTACAGACCATTTAAAGTAAATACTTCATATAGTTTTGATTTCAGGAGAGTTCTTGTATTTTAAGAAAGGCTGTTAAAAATACATATTTTTTATTAATTTATTAATATCTCTGAAACTATCGAAATATATTTACTTATATCTTAGGATTATGTAAAGAGAGGAAGCCACAAATGCAATAATATACAGGGTGATTCATCTAAAAAAATTATCCCAATCCACTCACACTTTTTTGAGCGAACCTATAGAAGTTAAAATATTTTTCTGAAATACATCCTAGTACCACAAACTAATTTAGTTAAAACAGTTTGTCTGTGCTAGTACATACTTTAGGCCTGCACTTAAATAAAATTCCTTAGTTTTTTATTCTAGGAGCTACAGATGCCCGACGCACTATTGCCGTACCCTGTATATTACAAATATATAGACTTTCATAAAGCAACAAAATCAATAAATTGTTTAAGTAAATTCCCATAAATCATAAATATGATTCCATACTTAAATTATAAAAAAATCTAAAAGTAGATAGGTAGGTATCTATACATGCAAAAATGTATAGTTACTTTTAAACTAAAGAGATGGCACCAGCAGACAAACTTCCAAACCGCAATTCTTTAATTCCTGCTGCTTTGCTCGGCTTCCGCTTAGCCTCAGGAACGGTTTTATTGAGTATATATACCCCCTCTTGCGGCTATAAAAGCAAGTTGATGCCGGCACAGCCGTTCAGTTCCAAGCAGCAGGCCTTCGCGGTTTCTTGTTCCAAAAGCTCTATATATCATCCAGAGAGGCAGAATGGCATCGTACGCCACCTATCGTCATATAGAATTGGACAAAGTGGGTTACAGCAAGAAGAGGTGAGTGAATTTTTGCGATGCACCCAGATAGAAAGTTAATGCAGTTATAATAATATCGGTTGCAGTGAAAGCAATTATTGCTACTAATCTACGCGCACCTCGGTGATTTAGGGTTTTTAACCTTTTTACTTATTAATACAGACAGTACTAATAATTGTTTATGTGATATAAATATATTTCCATAAAATAGGATGGCGGAGTTCATTTATTTTTTTTTAATTTTAATATACCGGCTTCAATCTTTATTTTATTCTTTTGAAGATTTCCCCTGAGCCTTGATTACTATTAGATGATGTATTCAAAAATAATTCTAATTGGTTGTTCTTTTATTTAATTCAAAAAATTTAAAAATTCAGGAATCTCAATTTTTTTTTAAATGCCATACGATCGAAAAAAATGTATAACAGTGACCCTTGAAATGATAATCAATCTTAAATTCTGTCGGGTTGATTCTTGTGTATTTTAAAAATTGATATAAATCCTAGTAAAAATAAATATTTAAACAGAAAAAAAATGAAAAATTTACAGACATGCCATCACCTACAGGTAAATCCGAGGGTAAATCTATTATAATAAATTTATTATACAGTATGTCCCGATTGTTTTTACAAGAGGTAAAACTTTTTTATTATAGACATTTTGAGAAAAATTATTCTTCATAAAAAAGTTTGCTTGCTCTAAAATGGTTATATATTTATACTATTCCTACTAAGTCCTAAAAATTAAAAGTCGTTTCTATATGGTATATAATTTGGATTTCATTCTTTGATAGATGCTTATTATTAATTTTGATTAACGTCATATTTTTTGCTGTTGTTAAAATATCAAATTTTTCAATAAGTATTATCATCCTTTCCGTAGCATTGAACAAAATAAATTTTGTGCTTTTTTAACATTTTAAAACAGCAAGAAATATGACGTTAATTCAAATTCTATAAAAGAAAAAAAAAGACGAAATTATATTACCACAGAAACGCGTTTTGACCTTTGGGACTTTTTCAATTTTCTCTAAAACGGTATGGAAATTTAGAAAAGTATAAATGGGATTGACCATTTTAGAGCAAGCAAAATTTTTTATGAAAAATGCATTTTTCCCAATATGTCTATAATAAAAATGTTTCCTCTTGTAAAGACAATCCGGAGACATACTGTATAAGTAAAACTAATTTTTGGAAATAGATATTTGACCGAAAGCTTATTTACGTTTTACTAAATTAAAATTAGTATAATTTTGAGTGAATTAATTTAAAGAAAATAAAAAAATTGTATGTATATATTTTTCCAAGAAATATACAACTAAAGTAGAGTAGGTTTCATATATAAATATGTTTTTATGTGTTGCTTATTTGATTTTCCATTATCGTATACGTGTAAAAATAGATGTATACTACTATGTTACCGTTAAGTGAAAATCTTTTTTTTATATTATGTACCTATATAGAAATTATATGTTTTCATATTAATCATCATAAGACTACTTTTCAGGGGATGGTTCCTCCTTGGATTCCTCATCAAAATATCTGAAAAAAAGTTCCGATAAAGATATGTCTTGCAATGCGCAGTTTTAAAGATAGAGTATGTTACTTACTTAAAAAATAGGTTTTTGTAATTACATACCTAAAATACCCTGTAGTTGACTTTCAGGAAATATGTCAATGTTATTTCAAGTAATAATGGGCTAATTTAGGCCTAATTAAAATTCAATTATGAAATTCATTGGCGTCCCTAGTATTGAAAATACATAATTGAAAAAAATATACCAAGTAATTGCATTTTTTATTTTTTTTTACATAACTGAAGTGGTAAATAAAAATACAATTTTCCCATTGTATAATATGTCTTTCTAAAACTTATTTTCTTCGGAAAAAAACTATAAATCCAATTCATTGCAGTTCTCTGGACCATACTCTAGGCCTGGACCTTATTAAAAAAAAAACAAATATACATTTCAATTTGCAACTGGAGTAAAGTATTAAAATACTTGATAACATATTATAATTTAACATTAATGTTCATTGTTACACACATTAAAAAATAATGGTAATTAAGATAATTACAAAAAGCATATATATTTTTATATTTATATTAGCATATAAAAGTTTTAACATCTTGTATATTTAAAACTATGCATTTCCGGGTCTATGTTTATAAGAACTTTTTTTTCTATTTTTTGATGAGAAATCACCTTCTGAAATTTGGATCTTTGTATCTTTCGAACACCCTGAACAAAAAACAGTTTTATATTAAACATTCAAACAAATCATAAACCATTTATAATATCGCAAATATTGATTAACAAACTATTTTGCATATAAAACCAAGTCAAATTTGTTAACTAATACACTCACGGGCACGAAAAACTGGCATCTTAAAATTTTGATGTATTTTAAAGTTTAATATATTGTGTTCTAGTGGGCCAATTTTGATGATTTTTTTTAAGCAATATGTAGCTAAGTTATTTAACTTTTTAGTATCTCTTTCTAAATTAAAAATGAAAGGCCATCTATCAATTATACGAGAAAAAAACAAAATGTTGATATGTTGAACGATTATTAAGAAAGCAAGGAATTTAAAAATCACTTTATCATCTAGATCTCTTCCGGTAGTTTGTTTTTTGGTTCATCTCAATAGCTTTATTTTTGTTGTAAGTCGATGGTCTCGATTCGAAATTCTCATACGGGGGTTCATCTGGTTCCTGGACGTCTAGCATGTGAACTTTTCTCGAGGAAAGCAACTGCACTGTACTTCGTGCACACCTGAATCTGTTAGCGACATGATTCTGATTTCTATCATCAATTAAAAGAACTATAGCGGTGTCAACTTCTGGACTTAAAACCATCTTTGCTAAAGTAACTGCCCAACAGCCAACAGATAATAATAATATTCAATATCAGTGACATTACATATATCATAAACACTATTTCATAGGTCTGTTGACTAGGATCAAAAGGAAAGGCATGGTTTTAATCTTTGGTTTTAATTTAAAAATTAGGAAAAAATGTTAGTGTCTTCTTCAAAAGCGAATATCTCCAACTAAAATAAAGCTATTAAGATAAACCAAAAAATAAACTATCGAGAAAAGATGCACTTAGATGATCAAATGATATTTAAATTTCTTGCTTTTTTAACATATTCCACAGGGTGTTCCAAACTTTCACCAAAATAACAACATTTTGTGTTCTCCCGTATAATTGACAGATGAGAAGTTTCATTTTTTAATTCAGAAAGAGATACTAAAAAGTCAAATAATTTAGCTACAAATTGCTTAAAAGATCATCAAAATAGGTCCACTAGAACACTATACAGGGTGCCACAAATTCGAGGTACGAGCATTGGTATCTCGGTAACCGTAATAGATACGAATATGGTTAAATTGGGGTAAAGTTGCGCTTTGGGATGTTCACCAAGATGTCATCAAAAAAGTTTTAAACATTTCAAGGATTGCTGAGTTTTCTGGAAAAAACGGATTTTTTGGAAAATCAATTTTATTTCTTCCCGTCGTTACTTTCTAGAAAATCAAAAAACTAATTGCATATTCTCATAGCCACTTTATTAGGACTATCTAGTAGTATTTTTAGATTTTCAAATCAGCTGATAATTTATGAGATACAGAGGTCAACTTAATTTTTTTTAATACGGACCTGCATCTTTTATTTCAGATTTTGAAAAAACTTGGTCTCCTGAGTATAACGATATGCCACACTTTATACTTTTTTTGTTTTGGGTACCTTAACAACAACTAAACTATTTAATTATTATTTAAAATAATTTCAAGTCCGACCCTGGTTTTTTAAATTGTTTTATCTGATTATATTCATCGCAACAATATTGATCAGCCCTAATTAACATTGAATAAGGAAAATCGAGCCAATTGGAAGATTCAAATAAATTATATCCAGGTCAGCAATTTAAAGATATTATTTTTTATTGTGAATTTAAAATCTCAGTATGCGATCTAATAAATATGCGTAATATTAATCGTAGTTATTATAAATAAATCTTCTACAAACTAGTTTCTTATGCTCTACATGTTCGACAGGGTTACCACCCTCCCTATTGCACAAATTAATTTTTTGTTCAATTTTATTTATAGCTCTTTGAACTTTCTTCTTATACTTTGAATGCATTTTGTACTCTTTATTGTAAATGTTGAAAGTTATTGATTTCACTTTTACAAATGACGTGAAGTAATGTATTCATGTGTATATTATTTTTTATTGTTTTATTGCATTTGATTTTCTATATTCAATGTTTTACCCTACGTCATTGTTAAGTTTGAAAGCTTATCAATATTGTAACGATGAAAAGATTAAATATTAAAAAAAAAAACAGAGCCGGACTTGAAATTAGTTTAAATAAATTGTGTTCAAATGTCCGAAACAAAAAAAACATTAAGTGTAGCATATCATTATACTCAAGAGACCGAGTTCTTTAAAAATCCGAAATAAAAAATGCAAGTCCGTATTTAAAAATATTAAGATGGCCTCTGTATCTCACAAATTATCAGCTAATTTGAAAATCTAAAAATACTATTAGATAGCCCTTGTGAAGGGGCTATGAGAATATGCAATTAGTTTTTTGATTTTCCTCAAAGTAACGACAGGAAAAAATAAAATTAATTTTCAAAAAAATTCGTTTCTTCCAAAAAACTCAGCAATCCTTGAAATTTTTAAAACCTTTTTGATGGCATCTTGGTGAACATCCCAAAGCGCAACTTTGCCCCAATTTAACCATGTTGGTCTCTATTACGGCTACCGAGTTACCTCGAATATGTAGCACCCTGTATATAAAACATTAAAATACATCAAAATTTTAAATTGCCCGTTTTTCATGCCGATGCGTATTAAATGTATATTTAAAGGCCGTTATGACAATTATTATTAATACCTCATGCAGTTTTAGACAAAAAATAAAGTTGTTACATTTACAAAAAAAAAATCATATCATTATCCGAAATTTTTTGCATCAAGAAAAATTATATTAGAACATAGTGCGATCAAAAAGTTTTATGTTTAATCATTCTTATAAGAAATTACATTATTTTTTTAAACCTTCACTTCTAATACCAACCATGTAATATATTATTTTGAGTATATTGTATTCGTAAATCAAATTATTCTATATATTGGTATTTCGAATAAAACATTTTGAACTAGATATATGTATTTTAAAGAAAATATAATCTATAAATATATCTGTATTGTTACATATCCACACCTATTTCCTGCATCAGCGGAAGTAGATTCAAACTCCCCTCATCAAATAATAAATTGACATTATTTTTGTTGCTTCTGAGGAACAATATCTCATGAAAATATATGCTCACATTTCAGAAAACATATGCAAAAGTTTTATAATTATTTTTTTTTAAATTTTTTATCTCTATTAATTATTACTTAAATTACTACTAAAAATATTTGTGTCTTTGTAAAATCGGTTAATATTTTTCTTTCAGTGAACCAATTTGAAATTAATTAATTATGAAATTAATCGGAATACATTTGAAAATTAAAAACTGACACAGAAACCCACTGAATATAGCGTTTGTTTCGCTAGAATTTCATTTTAATTATTAATAAAATAATTATTTTCTCGCTATATACTCCACGAAATTCGTTATAGACGCATTAATCCAACACATGTTGTTTTCTTAAAAGAAAGAAAAAATACTAATTAGTGTACAAGAATTGTATATTCGTCTACAAAGCTTAAACATGCATACAGGGTTGTTCATGCTATTCGATAGCGAGTATTGTAGCCAAATGATTTAATTAGATTTTTAGAAATTGAGGGATCGTTGAAAGACTAGTAAAACGAAACACCCTGTATATTATTACATTTTAGTTTCTACGATTAAGATACAGGTAAAGTTGATTAAGGTTTACCCCACTTTAATCTTAGTGTTTTTGAAATATTTACGATTTTGTGAAAATGCAGTAACAATTTAAATGTTTCATTTCTCTAGGTGTATTTAAGTTTTTAAAACCAAATATTATATACGGATGCTTTTTTATGTACTAAATATTGTGTTCCATTAATAAAACTAATGCAACCTTATACAGACTGTCTAAAAATATTCTAAAATATTACTAGCTTTAAACGGCAATCACTTGTTTAATTTAAATGGACCACCGTGTAAATTATCAGATATATCAGATATATCATATATATCAGATACATAATGTAATTTTCTTTCTAGTTTTTGTAGAAAATGTAGGTATATCATTATAATTCAAACTTCATTAATCGAAATTTATCAATATACCCATAGAATCTTGATATTACGGATTATTTAAGATGTAACAAATTTTCAAAGGGTACTAATATTATCGGTGTAGTTATACTCTTATTTCTTGGAAAAATAAAAATCTATTTAAATATTTATTAAAGAGGGGACCAATTAATTGATCCCAGTATTCGAACTACATTAATTGACATTTGCGTTGATTGATAATTGCTTCAAATACTAAAAACTGAATTTTGTATGTGTATAAGAGAGTGCTTGGTAAAAAGTGACACCTAAATTTTATTTAATTTTTTGACGAATTGATTGATTCATAACTTATTAATATATTTGCATGATTTCTGATTCAAATCCACATTTATTTAGAATAATTTATTAACTAACACTATTAAGTATGTCATTTATTAGTATTTGGAGATAAATATTGGTGGTATTGGTGGAGATAAATATTTATTGGTATTAGGTGGTATAATAGGTGGAAACAAATGGACTAGCAATATTATTGTTTTTGAACATTTGTACATTTTGTAAATTGCAATTGGCATTTGTAAGACACTCTGTATAAGGTAGTATTATTTTTATATTGCCACACACAATTTAGTAAATAGAAAAACTTCAGTATAATATTTTGTTTTAATAACTTAAATATACCTACGCCTAGAGAAATGAAGCATTAAAGTCTGCATTTTCATAAAATCGTAAACATTTCAAAAAGGTAAGATTAAAATGCAGTAAACCTTAATCAAATTTATCCTTACTTTAATCGTAGAATCTAAAAATGCAATAATATACAGGGTGTTCCATTAAAATAACCACTTTAATATATTTTTATTTATTTGGGATATTCTTTACCTTTTGCAAATAATTTTAAATGGTATCCTTAGTAGTTCTCCAACGATCCCATCATTCAAAATTTCCAAAAATATAATTTAGCTACAATACTCCGCGTTGAATAGCGTGAACAACCCTGTATATTGTTTGGAAAGAAACGAAAAAAATGTAATAGCTATCGATTTGTATTAAGGTCGAAGTAGGTTCTTCTAGAAATGCTTCTAGGTAAAATCAATTTAGTTAATAGATTTTAGTATGTTAAATTTGTATAATAATAATTATTAGCGAAACCAGTTTAAAATCCAATAAATCAATGATCTCTATTTTCTACCATACTAATTGTTCAAACTGATTGATATACTATGTAAATAGAAACGTAAATAGGTATATGATTGAAAAAAAAAGCGTTATAGTGGCCTTTGAAACGACAATCGATCATAATTACTGCAATGGGAAACAAGAATTACGAGTGACTTTGTATTCATTTAAAATAAAAACAGGTATAAAGGAAAATCAGGTAACAAAAGTAAAGATACTACTTTTCCATTTACAAAACAATTTTTTATATAATTTCTTATTTGCATCTTTTCTAAATTATTAAAACCAAAACTTTCCGATTTATTTACTTATCATTAACCCACTTATCAAATGAAAATTATAAAAATCGCCGAATGAAACTTTCTACATAGAAAAAAGAAAAATAGTAATTTTCATTTCGACGAAACCTAAATAGAGATTTTATTTAAATAAAACGATATTTTTGTCTTATTTACAATAAATAAAAATAAGCTTGCTTCCCAAAAACAAAATATTATTATACTCAATAATCAACCAAATACAGGGTGATTCACGGCTATGGTAGGTGAGACGTTTATGGAGAACCAAATGTAGAATTTTTTTAAAAATTTTGATTTTTGCATAAAGGCGATTGCTCCAACTGTTTAAATTATTTTCTGCAATACAGTGTTGCCGCTTCATTAAAAAGTGGTAGCATCTTTCTTATTTTAAATGGAACACTTGGTATATTATTACGTTTTTTGAAACTACTTTCATATCTGATAATTTTTCTATTATACTAACCTATTCCAATCTCTAATTGAGTATTACAGATGTTTTCTTTAATATCGTTAGTTCTGTTATCGTTATTGTTATTAATGTTTATTAAAACCAGGATATCGTATCGTTAGTCTTTTTTTTAAAGCTAGTGGCCTCTATGCAACTCATCCTAATTAAGTAAACTTGTGTTTTATTGAACTTCAAATTAGAAAGGGCGTGGCAATTCAGGGTATCCAATGCAGCGTATTATAACGTTACGACAAACCATCTCGTCATATTAAAAAATTACATCAAAAAGTCAACAACATTACATCAATAATTGAAAAAATTGCGAATTGATCGTGATCAGTTCATTTCGTTCTTACAAATTAACCAAAGCATGTACTGACATGACTCAAAAACAAAATGCTCAGGAGTCATGGTTCTGACCGTGACATTATATTTTAGGAAAATTTACTAAAGAAATTATTGCACAGGGTGTTTTAAAGTTAAGGTAAAAAAACAACTACTCGATTAATGTAATGTTAATAAATTAATAACTGTATAATATGCCAAGTACTAAAATTTATAAAAAACTGAGTTTACGAATTAAAGTTGATATAATTATATACAGTTCGCTAAAAAAATAATGAAAACACTTTAAATATGAAATTTCTCCTTTGCGTTTTTTTGCATCTGAGTGTAGTTTTTGAGAATAAAAATTAAACATGTGTAAAATTGACAAAACATTATCTTGAATAAGCATTGTTTAATTCATAAATTCGGCATATTTAAATTTCGTTTACAGGTTAAGGAAAATCGACATATTCGATCTGTCTAAATGAACCGATTGAATACCATTTAAAAAAAAAAACAAAGAAAAATTATTCTATATTTTAGAAAGTTTGGCGTCAGATTTTGAACATCCTGTATGATTTACGATTATCATATTTATAGTAAAATAAGTACAGACCATCTAAAGTAAATATCTAATACATTTTTGATTTCAGGACAGTTCTTGTATTTTTAATATGTTTTTTAAGAAAAGCTGAAAAATATATATTTTTTATTTATTTATTAATATCTCTGAGCCTATTCAAACATATATTTACTCATATCTTAGGATTATGTAAAGTGATATGAAAGGAAGCCAAAAATATACAGGGTGTTCCATTTAAAAAATCATCTCGATCGCCTCACACTTTTTTGAGCCACCCTATAGAAGTTAAAATATTTTCCTGTATACATCCTAGAACATACTTTAGGTTTTCACTTCTCACAATTTTTTTATTCTAGGAGGTACAGATGCCTGACGCACTATTGCCGGACCCTGATGTACCGTATGATCGAGAAAAAACGGCGTCAACGATGGCTATGAAATGAAGATCGCTGTCATTTTATATGTAAATTTATATGGGAGATGTCATTGATCGTCATTTCCCAGCCCACTGGACGCCATTTTTTTTCGATCATACGGTATAAAACAATTGAAAAAAATATATTTTTTCTCTTTAAGATCTCTAAGCTTTTTTTCTATGTGAACACACCCTGTATAATAATTTAAGTACATTTTCTTAAACATATTATTGATTAAGACCAGGGAAGGAATGAAATAAGAATACGATTTTCATGATATTAACCACATGGGTCGAAAAATACCTGAGTTTTCACTTTAGATTTATTGCGTCTATTAAACTGATATACTTACTCGGTTCGTAATATAATGGCGTACATATAAATATACGTGGATATGCGTCGATAAACGTTAAGGATATATTTTTACTTACTTTACATACTTATCTGTGTTAGATTTGAAAGTCTTCTCTGGCAATTATTAATGTAGGAAACGGCTAATAAGTTTTAGAGAGAAATTATATTAAAATAAAATTTTTCGATTGCGAGTATTTCCATTTTATTACTTAGGCTTGCTTCTAGTAAATGCTTTGGGTATCTCTGTAACAATTTTATAGCTGCACATCTGCTCCAAGTAAAATACCATGAGGTTAGTTACCTTACCGAGGCTAATTTTTGTTTATTTTAAGAAATAATATAAACTTCATAATTAAATGTGTATTTATTTTTTAATTTTCATTGATACTTGTACACCTGCGCACAAATAAGGGGAACGATTCAATTCTTTACATCCCTTGTAATGTTTGTATACCGGGTGCGTCTCAAAAGTGGCTCACCCCTATAACTTTATTATTTTTTCAGATAAAAAATCGATATTTGGTATGTTAGTATATGATATAAATTAAAATTGATTGACGTATTCAATTGTTTTCAGTCATTTCCGGTTTAACCGGAAATGACTACAACTTTTGATTTTTAAATGGCATCCTCGGTATTTCGTTACTTTATTCGATAGAAAATGATATTCTGAATAGAATGACATATCATATGTCAACTTTTGACATTTTTACATATGGTTTATTTGAAACTGCAACAAGTGATTCATAACGACAATTTGACTCGAAATACCAAGTGTGTGGTATCAAATTATTCGTGAAAATATGCGTTTTCCAAATATGTTAATGAGCCACCCTCGTTCCATTTGAAAAAAATGAGATTTCACTAAAAATACGATTTGGGTATCTTTTAACCAGCCAGGACAAGATACTAAAAACATTAGATGATCAAATCTATTTGTCTAAGGCTCCTTGATTAAAAATTAGTGTTTTTCACAGGGCCATGGCACTCTAGATTAAAATTTAAAATACAATTTTGTTTTAAGCGAAAATGTCAAAAGTTGACATATGATATGTCATTCTATTCAGAATGATAATTTCTATCGAATAAAGTAAAAAAATACCGAGGGTACCATTTAAAAATCAAAAGTTGTAGTCATTTCCGGTGAAACAGGAAGTGGCCGAGAAGAATTGAAAACGTCAATCAATCCTAATTTATGTCATATACTAACATACCAAATGTCGTTCTTTTATCTAAAAAAATAAAAAAGTTATAGGGGTGAGCCCCTTTTGAGGCGCACCCGGTATAGACACACTCACCTGTACGAAAAACGGACACGTTAAAATTTTGTTGTATTTTAAAGTTTAGTATATTTTGTTCTAGTAGGCCGATTTTGATAATTTTTTAAACAATTTGTAGCTAAATTATTTTACTTTTTAGTATCTCTCTATAAATTATAAATGAAAGTTTCCACTTTCAATTATACGAAGGAAAACAAAATGATGATATTTTGGTGAAAGTTTGAAACACCCTGTGGAATATGTTAACAAAGCAAGGAATTTAAAAATAATTTTATCATCTAGGTACGTCTTTGCTCGTTAGTTTATTTTTTGATTCATATCAATAGCTTTATTTTTATTGGAGATATTTGCTTTTGAATAAGACAGTAACTTTTGGGTCCTCATCAACACACTTATAAAATAGTGTTTATTGTTTTTGTAATGCCACTGTCATTGAAAAGTCATATTATTATTATTTGCTCTACTAGAGCAATGCCGTTCTTTAGAAGATCAGCCTGGGGGCCGATACTATGGATTAATATATATATATACTATGGATTAATATATATATATATATATATATATATATATATATATATATATATATATATATATATATATATATATATATATATATATATATATATATATATTATATATATATATATATATATATATATATATATATATATATATATATATATTTATTTTACTTTCGATTTTTAGAAATTAGAAAAAATACACAGCTAAAGGCAAGAAAATATTATATATATTATATGAGGTTAGTTACCTTATATATATACTAATACTTTGGCAAATAAACTATGAACCATACAAATGCAGAAAATGTTTTACAATATACAAATAATGAATAGGTACATAAAATAACGGGTAAAATGTAAAATATATTTTAAATTTTGGGGTTTGAAAATCGATCTAATTTAACAAAAAACATTCAATATCTACTAATAGTGATGTATTACTATTTGCTTTCACAAAATATATATGTATATTTTGCAAGTATCAATGTTCGAAAGATTATATTTGCAAATAATACAATATTATAGAAAAAAATGTGTCAGCGATGGCTATGAAATGAAGATTGCTGTCATTTTATATGTAATATTATTCTAAAATTTTTGATTTTCTTGGGATTTAGGTTCGGAAAAAACGCTGATTAAGTTTTCATTTAGTTTTTCATTATTTTTATTTGGTTTAAAAAAAGTCTCGTCTAACATTATAGCCTTCATCGGTGTTGGGTCATATCAAAAAAATAGTGTCGAATATAATCCAAAAAATTACATATAAAATATTCACACCACACACCACATAATGTTTAAATTAATAAACTAATATAAACTTGTCAAAAGATGACCACATATTTTTTAAAATTATTATTCACACTAAAACTATCTGCATTGACTATGGAGTACGATTTCAGCCATAGTCAATGTTGATAGTTTTAGTGTTAAGAATAATAATTCCCTCGTATAATAATTGACAGATGGGAACTTTCATTTTGAATTTAGAAAAAAGATACTAAAAAGTCAAATAATTTAGCTACAAACTGCTTAAAAATCATCAAAATCGGCCTACTAGAACACAATATTACAAATATAAAACATTAAAATATAGGAAAATTTACCCATTAAAAGGTGCCCGTTTTTCGATCCGGTATTTTATATATTATTTTGAACGTTGATATTCCTAAAAGTTTCCGAATACGAATGCGAATATTCGTTACATCACTATTATACATACATTAATTTATCCTAAAAAGGTATTTATTAGACTTACCCCATTAACTATATAAACTAAAAATACTTGTATATTTGATATCAATTAAACCATTAGTTATGTAATCGACGGCGCGATTTTTAAATTCATTGTTGCCAACCATGGACATATTCGGCGCCTGCGCCTGGTTGACTAGTTAGTCTAGGAATTTAAATTTCCTGCTGGGGATTCAGGTGGTAGCTTTGCTGTAAAAAATATCAAGTTGCCACATTTATTTATTTATTTCCTGACATTGTCATTCGTTTTGACACTTTAGTTTAGTATTACTATTATTGTTTTTGGTTTAAATGTTTTGTGATACTTTAAACTAAAATGTTTACTAGCAGACCTTGCAGTCGAACATTGTGCTTTTTAGAACCTCTTTTAGTGCGAAGTGTACAGGGTGGGTCAAATTCGACGTTTTTAAATGGAAACACCCTTTTCTATAGGAGATAGACGAAAACTAATATCGGTGTCTGTAGCTCAATTTTCATTAAAAACACGATGGTGAAAACCGCACATCAATATCTGTTACCGTTTCGGAGTTACGGGGTGTTTTTCAAAAATGTGCATTTTTAACAAATCGCTGTAACTTTTTTACTATGGAAAATTTTGTATTTCTATGAAAACATTTCCAAAGCACCTTTTACGTAGAATTTAATGGTTTAAGTATATATATTTTAGTTAGAGTTTAGTTGAGTTATCAACTGACAAATTAATTTTTTTATTTGGGACAGCCTCTACATTTTTAATTAACTGAAAAGAATTTAAAATTACCTTTCCAAAAGTATAGCACACTTAATATTTTGTTATAATCCCCTTCGAAATATAGAATTTTTAAAAGTTCGCCACTTTTAACTAGTAGGCTTTGGACCCCTTATTGATGATATGCCCTTAATGGAACTCGAAAACATATTTTTCCAGCAAGATGACGGACCGCCTCTGAACGCTGAAGTTATCAGCAAATTTTTGCAGCCAATTTAAAGAATAATTGAATAGCCAACCAAGATCCAAGCCGTTGGCCGTCGAGGCCGCCTGACTTAGTGCCCATGGATCTAATCTTATGGATATATTTACTGAAGAATAAAGGTTCCTTATTCTTCAGTATAATCTAGACAAGAATTAGAAATAGTTAGTAGTTATAAGAGGGTGCCTTTCACCCCCACGAGTTAATGAATTCCGCGAGAAATGTTCAAAAACTGCCCCGTCTGTCCATAACAGAAGACGGTCGATATATTGAAAACCTGTAGCAAAATCTCATGTCTTGGTTTGCTATTTATTTTTATTGTTATTAGATATAGTTTAAATGTATTGATGTTGGTTAAATATATTTTAAATTGTTATAAAATTCTGCATCTCTCATAGCAAATATTATTTTCGTTTTAATTGATGCTCACAGCTAGAATTTTTTTGCATTACAGCCACTGCCGTTCAAAGCCTACTTATTTAAAGTGGCCGAATTTTTATATACTTTATATCTCGAAGAGGAATCAAGTAAAATATCAAGTGTGTTATATTTTTGGAAAGGTAATTTTAAATTCTTTTCAATAAATTAAAAATATACAGGGTGTCCCATATAAAAAATCAAATTTTCTGTTGATAATTCTTAAATTATTAATTTTAAAAAAATTATACTTAAACCATTAAATTCTACATAAAAAGGTGCTTTGGAAATGTTTTCATAAAAATACAAAATTTTCCATAGCAAAAAAGTTACAGCGATTTGTTAAAAATGCATATTTTTGAAAAACACCCCGTAACTCCAAAACGGTAACAGATATCGATATGCCGTTTTCACCATCATGTTTTTGACAAAAATTGGGCTCCAGACACCGATATTAGTTATTGTCTATCTCCTATAGAAAAGGGTGTTTCCATTTAAAACGTCGAATTTGACCCACCCTGTACAAGATCACTTAATAGCCGTAAAAAAACTCATCGCAACTTTATTAGAATGTTTTGAACCGAAAAGCGGTAGTAACGACCCTTAAGTTCTGTTAAGATGGTAAGTTTTGTTGATGTAAATAATAGGTAACTGTTATACCTATATATTTAAAATAATTAATTTTTTTTTGTTTCCTAAAATATTTTGATTGAAAGAAAATATATTATAAAAGTGGGCAATGCTGTGCCGGTCAAGCTTAATCACGCTACTAAAAGTTTATTTGATATGAACTATACATAAGTTTTTTAGTAGTTAAATCGAAATTGATGATTTCCGTTCAATTTTTCCTGGTTCCGCTTGAAAGCCCGCAACACCCTGTACAACGACGTTACGGTTTATTTAAACGAAAGAACCAACGCATATGTACATAACTATCCACTCTAATTCTACTATAAAATCTTTCTAAGCAACGGAGCATTTCTCAGAGATCTTGTTCCATCAATTAGCCTGGCTTCTCCATTTTTTTCGTTACGAACCATTCCCGACTATGTTATTTTCCATGTTTCCCAACATATACACTTGTAATTATATAAAAAGGAATTTCACGCAGGTTAGACAAGAATTCTTTGCGAAACCAACTATTTAATACTTTTTTCCGTCGGTTATGGATGAGTATTCTAATTTCCTACATGTGGGAAAGGAAAAAAACCTTAAAAAATAGCGTTAAACAGCGGAGAACCGTACAAATCTTAATTCTTAAAGATAATTAGTTAGTTAGAAATACTTTTATGGATATTTTTGTTGGTAATTGTGTATTTCTTGGGAACTAGTGATCATTTTCCACCTCAGAGAAATAAGATATGAGGATGTCTCTTAAATAAATTTAAGTATTTCAAGTAGTAGTGCATTTTGACACCGGAAATATGACCATGAATTATTTTTCACTAAAAAAAATTGAAAATATTACAGTTCGTGCCAAATAAACTTTTAGTCAAGTGATTAAGCTGACCGGCACAGAGTTGCCCACTTTTATATACAGGGTGGCGCACCTCATTCGCCTCGGTTGATTATACGAAAACGAAAAGATGTAGAAACGAAATATTTTATGAGTATATGTGGGAAGGCAATGTGCACAATTTAAAATTATTTTGAAATGTACAGGGTGTTTCAGAACTAAGAGCCATACCAGAGTTTTTCTTATGGAACACCCTGTATTTTATTTCATTTTTGGATTCTTGGGCCCAAAAAAAGGTATTTATTATAAGGGTTAAATATGTTTAAAATCTTTGGTTTTTGAGATATTTAAAGATATTTGAAAATGCATGCTACAATAGAATAGATTATTAACACCCTGTACATTGCTTTTCTCAGAATTAATTCTTGTGCTGACTTTGAAGGTAGAGGAATAAACTTTACAGAAAAATGTTATTCCTTCCTTAAATGTATACAGGGGTATCAAAAATTACTGGTCTATTTTAAATATTTACTTTACATAAAAATTACGTTATTTCAAATACAACACCCTGTATTTTTTAAATAAATCGAAGCAGATTTAAATGCTCTTTCAAATTATATAAGGGTTTCCTATACCTATCTAGCTCAGATTTTGAATAAAGAGCCACTTTTCAATAAAATGGAAACCAAGATGGCTGATGTCAAGTTTCTAGTGACAGTTAGTAGCTCTTTTCAAAATCAAAAAAAATGTTTTTTAAGACTTTATTTAAATGTATAGCAGTTTACTTTTATTTAATTTGCCGACAGTAGTTTAATAAATAATATTTATTAAATATGTATTTATTACTCTTTCAAGAAAAACAAAGAAGTAGTTCTCTCACTTCGTCCCATTACTGCCAAAAGTCACTAACTTACTTTTTATTACTTCCGAGAAAAACGCGTCTAAAGATGAATTACATTGCATAAAAATGTTATAGTTAGTAACTATTCGGTATACATACATAATTAGTGATTTTTTCAATCGATTCTCCGCTTCAAAATACAGTTAGTGATTGAATTTTTAGGTTCGGAAAAATGTTAGTTAGTGACTTTTGGCAGCAATAGGACGATTTATTTTATGATCACTCGTAGATATATGGATTTTCTATAAAAGAGTCAATTACGGCAAATTTATTTTCTTTACTTCCAACGACAGGTTTCTGCCTAATAGGTTTTTTATAAACCACACCACCATAGCTCTGCGAAATAGAAAAGTATTTTTTCAAGGAACGCTTATGAGGAAGATTCCTATTTGGATATCTTTGAGCATAGGCTCTTGAGGCGAAGAAACAATTTTCCTCACAAAATAAAATCACTAGTAACATATCCATTCGTTCCTATTTTTCTTGACAAAATAATGAATAATGGAGTTTAATAAGTATTAAACTATTGTAACTAAATTTAAGTAAACTGTTATAAATCTAAATAATAATGTCCATAAACTAATTTCGATTTTGAAAAGAGTTACTAGCTTAAACAAGAAAATTGCCATAGCGACACCAGCCATCTTGATTGTCATTTTATTGAAAAATCGCTTTTTATTCAAAATCTGAGCTAGATAGGTATAGGAAACCCTAATATAGTTTGAAAGAGCATTTAAATCTGCTTCGATTTATTTGAAAAAATACAGGATGTTGTATTTGAAATAACGAAGTTTTTATGTAAAATAAATATTTAAAATAGACTAGCAATTTTTGATACCCTTGTATACATTAAAAGAAGGAATTAAACTTTTCAATAAAGTTTATTTCTCTGGCTTAAATGTCAGCACAGGAATTAGTTCTGAAAAGCAATGTACAGGGTGTTAATAGTCTATTCTAATGTAGCATGCATTTTTAAATATTCTTAAATATCTCAAAAACCAAAGATTTTAAACATATTTAACCCTTATAATAAATACCTTTTTTTTGGGCCCAAGAATCCAAAAATGAAATAAAATACCGGGTGTTCCATAAGAAAAAATATAACTTTGGTATGGATCTTAGTTCTGAAACACCCTGTACATTTCAAAATAATTTTAAATTGTGCACATTCCCTCCCCGCATATACCCATAAAATATTTTGTTTCTACATCTTTCCATTTTCGTATAATCAACCGAGGCGAATGAGGTGCGCCACCCTGTATTTTCCTTTAATCAAATATTTTATTTTTTACAGTTATGTATATCAGCAAAACTCACATTCTTAACAGCACTTAAGGGATATAAAGGGAAATACTGCCGCTTTCCCGTTCAAAATATTTTAATAAAGTTGCAATGCGTTTCTTACGGCTATTAGCTGTCTTATACAGTTCGCACCAAAAGAGGTTCTAAAAAGAACAATGTTCGACTGCAAGGTCTGCTGGTAAACATAAAGTATCACAACGCTATTTACTTAAATCAAAAACTCGTAATACAAAACTTAAGTGTCAAAACGAATGACAATGTCAGGAAATAAATAAATAAATGCGGCAACTTGACATTTTTACAGCAGAGCTACCACCTGAATCCCCACTGCGAAATTTAAATTTCAGTTAGTCAACATGGTGTCGAATATGTACATGGTTGGCAACAATGAATTTAAAAATCGCGCCCTCGATTACGTAACTAAAAGTTTAACTGATATCAAATATAGATTTCTTTTCTTGTTATGACTGGTTACGAATTCGTACGGGCAACAATGTAATCCCCGCCTAACCCGTCTAATTTCCAATCAAAACTACACGGAAATCAAGATATATTCTCTTAAATTTCCGTAAAAAATCTCCGTAACATTATATTATGACATCGTGTATTAAGTATATCTCGAAACCGACAAAAACAAGAGTGAAAAAATCGCATGGATACAAATCGGGTAGTTCAGGAAGCAACGCCGCGCTATTTCGCAAAGTGAAAATGAACGAAATTTTCGTAAAAGGAGGTCGGAATAAGGAAAATTGTGAAAGCCGAGGCGTAGACGCAGTGAAAACTTTTGGAAAATAAATTTGCGAGAGGAGTAAACAAAAAAAAAATAAGGAAGAAATCGTGATAATCTGACCCCGTTCGGTCCTCATAGGAACCAACATCTTATCCATCGATTATTCTATTGTAAAAAGAATCATTATTTTTAGTCGCAGAGAAATAAGTAAACCTAGAGATATTCTAAAATTGTATAGTTCTTGTATATGCACATACAACCTTGAATGATCTGTGATGTTGATGTAATTCGTATACCGGGTTAGCCCAGCGTCGGACTGGCCATATAGTCAGGGTGGCGATTAACAGCCGGGCTCCAGACAGCTGGCCCTCCTGTCTTAGGACCTATATGTAAAATAGTTCATTATTTACTCTTAAATAGAAACGAAACAGAAAAAAGTGACCTTAATATTCTGAGGATATCCTGAAAACTTTGACTTGGATTACCAATATTTACATTTGTATTGCATTACGGGTAGTTCCCTGATTTCAAACTTACTCACTTACCGCCATTACTCGCTGACGAGTATTTGACACGCATCAGGAGATGGTTACGCAAGGCGTTTTCTTTCATGAGCTTTTCTGTGACTGAAAAGCCCGATATGTGATGTTATCACTCTTCCGCACTCCGGATATTCAAAAATCTCATTACTTTGTTGCCTCTTTACTTTTTGGTTGTCTTTGTTTACTGAGTTTACGATTCTTCTCCATTGCGTCCTATTGTGCGCTGCTTCCTCCCACTGATTCTTCATGCTTATCCCCTATAAGTTTTCATGGAAAATATCCTTGTATATTTTGGGTTGTCCACCAGGTTTCCTCTTACCATGTACAAACTCACCGTAAAGAAGAGATTTCGGTATGCGGTTTTCTTGTATCCTGCATATGTGGCTAGGCCATCTCCAGCGGTATTTATTAATCATAACTTCACGCTCTCACAGCTGGCTTTTTCAAAGACTGATACGTTTGAGACACGGTGCTACCATTTGATCCTTAACAGTTGTCTACACTTTTGTGTCTGTGTCTCTGTTGCAACTTGTTTAATGCGTTCGTGTGCCGGCAGTAAGGCACCCAGGTTTCACTTCCATATAACATGGTGGAGATTATTATTGTTGGGTACACAGCAAGTTTCGTTTTTGTGCTCAAGCCATGATTGTAGAAAACCCTGCCTTTTAATTTCCAGAATGCTCTCGAGGCGCTGTCAATTCTGCTCTTAATTATGGCATTGTCTTTGTCGGCGTCGGCTGGATTAAGGAATTAAGAGTCTCACTACTTCCAATTGCTTTCGGAAATACTATAATACACTTTCAATTTCATTCTTTGATAGATGGTTATTATCAAATTCAAACCAAACTATTGTCACCGTTTCCATGGGATTGAATTAGATAATTTGTGCTTCTTTAACATTTTAAAACAGCAAAAAATATGACGTTAATTAAAATTCAATCAATAACAATTTATCCATAGAATTTATCAAAGAATGTAAACGAAATTACATTACGATAGAAATGCGTTTTTATTTTTAGGAATTTAGGAAAAAATTCAACTATATTTTCATGTCTTTTTTTAAATTTCTTTAAAACGATATGGAAATTTGGAAAAGTATAAACGAGATTTTTTAGAACAAGCAAAATTTTGTATAAAGAATGCATTTTTCTTCGCGGATTCAAAATTTGTATCAACGGCGTTGTCGGATTTATAGTTTTTCCAATAGCAATGCAAACTTCTATTTTTTAAATATGGTAATAGCGAAATCAATATTATTACACTTTTAAATTCTACGTAATAATTAATCTAATTTTATAATCAACTTCTGTACCTAACTTAAGCCGTATGTATTTAAAAAACAAAAGTTTGCATTGTTATTTGAAAAAAAAGTCTGGCAACACCCTATAGACACGAATTTTTAAATCCGCGATTATCAATAAACTCCACGCCCAAAATTTCAAAAACATAGCATTAGCGGTCTTTAGGATATTTAATGGGGTAAATATTTTTACTAAGCCGGTATTCGTAAACTTTCTGTTTTCTTTTCCAGGCTCTCTGGAAGACAAAATCTCCGTTTTAGTTTTACGTCCGTTTATTTAGATCTTCGTAGCATTCTGTTTAAAAAAAAACTTTGTGTACCGTTTCTAAACTAACCATCAGATACTTCCGCATCTTCCATTTGGTCGTACTCTTATGTTGAATTAAAATTACAAAAATAACTTAAAAACATAAGATCTCCGTCCCTAATCGGGCAAATCAAATCTAAATTTAGAATGTTTGTTTATCGAACTTTACTTTTTATTTATGTAAGAATTACGGCATGTAATGGTATTAATTACCCGTGAATTTGATCGGTTAGTTACAGTTTACAGAGATTTTTTCGTTACCATATTACAAGGCTGATTGGACAATAACGGATATTTAGTTTCACTTTCTCCCGAAATACCTCTTACAAGTAAAAACATTTTAAAATAAATAAATTAATTAGCCCTCAAAGAAATCTATATGTACCCTATTAGATTCCTACATGTGTTTAAAAAAAAAATAGAATAGACCCTCCAACAATGCAACCATAAAAATGCTATTGTTTGATACCGTTTCCTGCTATACATATAGATTACCTAGGTATAGTTTTACTACTAAGGCTTCACAAGTGTTAATCCTATTCGTACTATAATTTCATACAAACATCGTTATTTCATGACATAAATTAAGGCAGTAAAGAATTGTCACCACTCTAAGCTTACTTATTTTCTTGGTCTTGATGTTACAAAATTAACCAAATTGTGTCAAATAATTATAACAAAGTAAATAATTTCTTGAAAAAAGTGTGTGCTTTTCACCAGTGGAAGAGAAATCTACAAAATAAAGAGTCATTTTTTTTGTAAACACCACAGAGTTGAATCCAAACGGAAACCTGCTTGTCAGTGGTTTTTACTAGTAAAACAAATTTGCCCAACCGCCAAAAATGCTTATCGTTTCAGGATATATATTATATCTCCTTCCGTCGTCAGAAGCAAAAACCACAAATAAAAAAAACTATTAGATACAACTCTGGATTTACTTTAGATTTTAGCAGATACGTCTATATATTAAAACCGTTGACGTTCTGTTAAAATGACATTACATAAGGTCAAACCTGAAATTAACAATTATTATCTGATAAAAATTACTTAACGAGGTAAAACCTTCTTCTTCTACTTATTGAAGATCTGGTCGATCTGTTAGTTTTAAGGTTGCCTCTGTAGGATTTTTTGGGAGATGGACTGGAAACTGTCTTTCCATCTTTTTGGAGATCTTCCTGGCTGTCTTTACCCATGGGTTTCCCTTCAAGAGCTATGCTTGGTAGCCTGTTCTCTTCCATGCGTTTTACGTGTGCGAACCATTGTCTTTTTCTTTGCCTATATCCCATCTCACTACGTCCTGTATTCCACATTGTTGTCTGATATTTGTGTTTCTAATTCTGTCTCTTCTAGTCTTCCCCATTGTGGTTCTTAAGTTCTTCATTTCAGCAACCCTTAACATGTTTTTGGTTTTGTTTGTTTCCTCTCGGATTTCTATGCCATATGTCATTATTGGTCTGATGCAGGTATAATAAATTTTAATTTTGTTGTCGGTTCGCATTAAAGGGTTAATCCACACTATTTGCTTCAGACATCCTGACATGGCCGTTGATCTGTTTATTTGGCTTCTTAGATCTTTCTCTGGATCCTGGTAGTACGACCATATCTAGGTATCTAAACTTTGATACTTGCTCAATAATTTTGTTTTCTACTACCAGTTTGCATCTTACCGGCTCTTTAGAGGAAGTTAAGCAATGAGTTTTTTCTCTAGAGATAATCATATTTAATTCTCAGCTTACTTGATAAAATTTATGAAGTTGTCTCTGCATATCGTCCTCTGTCTCCGCGATAATGGCTGCATCATCAGCGTAATAACACACTATGCTCTTTTTAACTCTTTTTAACTTCTTCTAAACTTTCTTAGAGGTAAAACCAAAAAGCTTAATTTTTCTGTATGTTTTTTTATAGTTGGGGATTGAAATATTTGGTGTTACCACAGCAAAATAAAACACTGGACGCGCGTTTCGCTAACCGTGTTAGCATTCCTTAGTAAGATTATACTTTTCCAAATTTCCATCCCGTTTTAGAGTAAATTAAAAAAAAACAAGAAAATATGGTTGGATTTTTTCATGTCCTAAGTCATTCCATTCATTCAGAACCTCGAAATCAGTGGAATAAATTAGTAGTTTCAATTAGCCGTAGAAGTTTGTTCACCTAATTTTAATGTAAGCATTCAGAACGTTATAATTAGAGGTAGTACTTTTCAATTATTGGAAAAAGTTAACAAACTTTTGACTTTTCCATTAAATACTTCAAAATTTGCGAGGAATGTCATTTTGACTTTTGATTATCATCCGTCAAGAAAAATTTTGGTTAGAAATCAAAAGTTTATTGTTTTATAAGCTTAATATTAGGATTTCTCTATGGATACAACAAACTACTGCTAGCTGTTGCTAGGATATTTTATTAATTTTAATTATGTTTTTTAGACATTGTGAATGATCGTAAACTAAAAAGTATAAGGTGTAATTGAAACCACTAATATATTCCACTAATTGGGAGGTTCTGAATGAAGCTTAAAGCTTAAAGCTTAAAGCTTAAAGCTTAAAGCTTAAAGCTTCTGCTTTAAGCATTCAGAAAGCCATAATTAGTGATAGTAATTTTCAATTATTGGAAAAAGTTAACAAACATTTCACTTTTCCACTAATTATACTTCAAAATTTGCGAGGAATGTCATTTTGGCCTTTGATTATCACCCGTCAAGAAAAAATTTGGTTAGAAATCAAAAGTTTATTGTTTTATAAGCTAAATATTAGGCTTTCTCTATGGATACAACTGATTACAGCAAGATGTTGCTAGGATATTTTATTAATTTTAATTGTGTTTTTTAGACATTGTGAATGATCGTAAACTAAAAAGTATATAGTGTAATTGAAACCATTAATTTATTCCACTAATTAGGAGGTTCTGAATGAAGCTGTAGTCCTAAAAATTAAAGGGCGTTGTATGGTAATATAATTTCGATTTCATTCTTTGATAGATGGATATTATTAATTTTAATTAACGCCATACCTTTTTCTTGTTGTTAAATTATCACATTTTCCGATAACTATTATCACCCTTTCCGTAGCATTGAACTAAATAAATTTTGTGCTTCTTTAACATTTTAAAACAGCAACAAATATAACGTTAATTAAAATTCTATCAATGACAATTTATCAGTGAAATCGAAATTACATTACCATAGAACGTTTTGATTTATTACCATAGATTATATTACGACTTTTTAGGAAAAAAATCAACCATATTTTCATGTTTTTTTTTAATTTTTTTCTAAAACGGTATGGAAATTTGGAAAAACATAAACGGGGTTGGCCGTTTTAGAACAAGCAAAATTTTTATGAAGGATGTTTTTTTCTAAAAATGTCAATAATAAAAAAGTTTCTAGATAGACATTATTTAAAGCAAATTATATTTTTTTTGTGTAAACTAGGTAGAAACACTAAACTGAGATGCAAATCATTATTTTTTATACATATAATATCCTTCTATAGTAAACAAAGATATTATGTATAAAATACCATACGATCTAGAAAAAAAAGCGTCAAAGATAGCTGAGGAAAAACAATGGATAATAATTTTAGAGAGGTCAAGCCCTAGTCTTCTGTAATTATTATTGGCGCTTACTGCCAGTTGGCTTTAATAGGGTTGTAATTTATTTTTATACTGAGTAAAATCATTTTTAAATGGTGTAAAATCATTATTAATGGTATTTAAAATTCAAGAAAAATAATTTTTTGGAAATATATTTGTGTGTCTAGAATTGTTCGATACTTTATTAAACTTCCTATAATTAGTACTAATTATTTACAAGTTTTATGTCAATTTTTTAGTACATGGCGTCTAGAGATTGACCTCGCCAAAATTTTATCTCGCCGTCTTTGACGCCATTTTTTCCGACATACAGTATCTTGACTGTAATTTCTTCTAGATTTAATTTTAAGTAAAAATAAAAATAACGCAACACGAAGGAAATTGAATGTGTCCTAAATTTCCTACATAAATAAAAGGAAGTCACCTAGAACAGCAACAAAATCGTGCCAATTTATTTATAAATTGTTCGTTCGATCGGCAGTTATTCATTTATGTTGTTACTTTTTGTTTTAGTCTGTGTGTATGTTTGAAACTTTCCTGTAAGAAATAAACAGAGCAGAGAGCAGAAAAGTTTAGTTAATTATTAAACAGTTTTACCGTCTAATTTGTAGAAATTCGTGAAAGGCATTTATTATTTCGGAGTCGTGATTCGATGAAAATGACTTATTTCGCAACACTTACTGCCGTGAAATGCACACAGAATTTGATTTTTTCGTCCCGATTCAGAGTAGAAACATCGCCGTTTAAATTAACTATTATTTTCTATCTTCCGAAAGTAGGGATGAGGATAACTATTGATATTTTATTATCGATATTTATACTAAAAGTTTACCTGATATTTCAGTGTACTTTGAAAATATCGTCTATACAGGGTGTCTCTTGAAAACGTCTAATATTTTAACTGGTAGTAGGTAATGGTATATTTCGACCGAATTTAAAAAAAATAATGTGGCAGGTTCATTCTTTTAAAATTTCTTTACGCTGTATCAAACCCTTGCGATGTTGCTGCCTCTTATATTCTGCTTAATTGTTTGTATCTAAGTTCAAAGTAATTTTAATTTTCTACGTACACAATAAACGAAGAAAATTAATTTTAATTATATAAGTTGCATTACTAACAAAGTCTTGAAAAACGCATTGTAGATACTTATTTTTAACAAACTACCTAATACATTTTACATGCACCGGGTCATATATGGTGAAACCCCACGGATCATATGGTGAAAAAAGAACGGTGTCCAACTGGCATATGGCATGAAAATGACGATCGATGACGTATTCGTTATACTTTTACGTATAAAATGACAGATATCTTCATTTCAAAGCCATCTCTGATGCCGTTTTTTTTTCGATAAAATTGTGTTTTCACCGAGGTTTTCACTCAAGTAAAATATATACTATCTTGTCCATATAGTAACACAGCTTTTTTATTGTTTTAAAAATGGTACATAGAAAATGATTCTTTTGTCCAGATCTACAACCTCTTAAAATATTTGCACTTATTCAAGAGACAACCTGTATATTATTTTTAAAAGACCATTTTGATGCTCACAAAATGTAAGCCGTTTAATATGTAATCTCAGTTAATTTCAATTTATTTTCAAAATGGTAAGTAGACATGTTTTGTACAATACTTGTACTTAAAGAGACACCTTGCATATTGTTTTTAAAGCTAACTCTGTATATACGTTGAGAATAACTAATAAAATTGAAATATTTGTTCAGTTATTATAATATCAATTAGATCAGATATCGATATTTTACATGTCGATATATCATATACATCTCTACTTGAAAATATAATTTATTTTCATCTCAGGTTTTCAATAATGAAAAAACCTCACCACTATAGATTCTAGACATCTTGATGGATATTCCTTTCGCTAGATTTATAAACCTTCACAAAAATATTATGAAACATGACCTGTTCCCTTACACTTTTACTCGGCTATACCATCAGAAAAATACAATATGATCGAAAGAAAACGATGGCTATGAAATGAAGATCGCTGTCATTTTATATGTAAAATTATATGGGGAATGCCATCGATGCTCATTTCCAAACCAACTGGACGTCGTTTTTTTTTCGAACATGCGGTACTTATAGACAAAACTTACTGTATAAAAGAATATATAGGGTGAGTCTTAATTAAGTGCAAATTGAAATAGATTTGCACTGCATGCGTTACAAATGACATCAGAATTGGACTATCCCTTTTTAATAGAAAATAAAACTTTGAGGATCTCTTTAGTTACTGCACACTTTCGTTTTGGCATTAAATGATTAATTTTATTTGTTAAAATTAATTATTCCACGTAATACCGTGTGGTGCATCGGAACGCGGGACATAGGAAATCCCATGTAAATTTTGAAAAGGCCAAATATTATCTCCGCAGATGATTTTATGCAAAACATTTATAAGACTTTTTTCAAGAGGCGCTAAAGATGTAAGTACTGTAGTCTAGAATTTAGTTTTATTTGGAATAGGTATCTAAAAGTAATTTACAAAAATCTACCTTCAAATTACTAGAAAAATCTTTGTTTCAAAACAAATTTCTGTGGTTTAAAAAAGGTGGTTAATTTTTTTCTGAATTGGAATGATTATCTACACAAGAATTGGTTGAATCACAGGTTGAACTGCGAATAGTATTCGAGGTGTATGACTTGTTTGTTGATTATTACTGGATCACTCGCAGGCCTCGCTCATATCAGATACATCCACAATAATTTAACAAATAAATGAAATATTTGTAACTAAAGGAACTTTATTAAATTATACTAATTAATAAAATTTTACATAATTCCCCATTCACAGCTAAACAATATGACTGTGAAATTCACGCCTCACAATACAAAATTGTTAAGGGGAGAATCTTTAGCATTCTACAGAGGTGTCGTTTTCAGTCCATCTAAATTTCTGTATTTAATATGCCCATAAAAACGGTTTTTGAGTGTGCTCCACAGAAAGAAGTCATTCGACGAATTTGGTGTTTTCTTATTGTATCTCCAATGCACGGGAGTCAATATTTTTCTTTTCTTCAACAACATGAAGAATATTTAAGTCATTGTAATTTTCTTCCTGTTCAATTATTTTTGTCTTCACACTTCCATGTGCTTAATACCTTAGTGCCTTTAGTTTCAAACCGCCGGTTGTTTATTCTTTAAACTGTTGACTTATTCGGTATAGGCTTTCTGGAGACTGAGCTGCGAACATATCTAACACAGCGGGAATACCATTTCCAACAAAATGCCGATTAACCATTGTTATTTTTTAAGTAGTTGCGAAATTCATAATTATTTTATAAAAAAAAATACTCTGTTTAGTACCTTCACATTTTTGTAAACAAAATGTGACATCGAATTTGACAATGACACAATCACATTTTTAGCTGGTATTAATTGTAGCTTTCTCGGGACCGTATTATAAATTTTACTAATTTGAAGGTAGATTTTTGCAAATAAACTTTTAATGACTATTCCAGATGAAACGAAATCCTATACAAAAGTACAACTTTAACGCCTCTTCAAAAAAGTCTAATACAACTTTTACATAAAATCATCTGGGGAGATAATATTTGACCTTTTCAAAAGTTACATGGGATTTCCTATGTCCCGCGTTCCGATGCACCACACGGTATACCCATACCACAAATTACCTATAACAGATGCGAAAGAAAGCGACTGCATCGGAAACCGCTCGGCAAACCCTATAAGCCTATTGAGTAGTGTAAATACACCAGTCGTTTTGTCCGGAAACCTATGCTGTGTCGTATTCGCTTGCTGGAATTACATAGTGGGTGGTTATATGTTTCTTTTTAAAAACGGGTGTAGGATTTTTGTTGAACTTTTGAACTGTTATTTCTAAGTTTTGGTAATTTGTATATCTTTTATCTTTTATTTAAAATGGGATACAAATGTGTTTATTTATCAGGAAAAAAAAAGATATTTATAGTATAAAAAATTAATTTATTTAACAAAATTTAATTAAAGATGTGACAAAATAGTTCTATCGGACTTTTTTCGACTATGTAAATCTTTATTTTTTGTAAACTTTAATGCATAAAATATTTTCAATCTAATAAATAATTTAATGATGTAAATAAGAGGAAATTTCTCACATGGGTGGTCAAATTCTATAGTTTTCATTATATCAAACAGCCTCTGAGAAATGTTTTCAACTCAAAATGCCTTTAATTATGTTTGACTACATCAATTAAAAGGGTCTTCAAATACATCAATGTGATATTTGTCTAAAATTTGCAAAAGAATCCGAATCTCTGGATAACCCGAAATTATTTACCCATTTAAAAGCCTTTGATCATGAAAGTGGAAAAATTTGTTCATTTTATTTACTGGAAATGGAAAAATTATTTATATTAAATTTTGATGAGTTTTGCACTGAAGAAAACATTTAGAGGCTGTTTGATATAATGAAAACTATAGAATTTGACCACCCATGTGAGAAATTTCCTCTTATTTACATCATTAAATTATTTATTAGATTGAAAATATTTTATGCATTAAAGTTTACAAAAAATAAAGATTTATATAGTCGAAAAAAGTCCGATAGAACTATTTTGTCACATCTTTAATTAAATTTTGTTAAATAAATTAATTTTTTATACTATAAATATCTTTTTTTTCCTAATCTCCTACGAACTGATATAATATGACGAGCAATCTATTAAATTACTGTGAGATTATATGCCTCGATAACATATTGGTGCAGATTATTTTCACCCAAACAAATAATAACCCAAACTATACATTGATGCGGATTGTCTATGAACTCTTTCTGAAGGTCACAGAAACCTGAACGCGTAATTCGGTGTTCTTTCCCATCTGTTGTAGTTAATTTGTGCCCATACTTCTAAACCAATTTACCCGTTGCATATACAATTAGCATGAGCTAAAGTCTGTCTAACGAGAATGGGAAGATTTCGACAGATGAATTTCAAAAGATGACACGAAGATGACACAAATTACCTATAACAGATGCGAAAGAAAGCGACTGCATCGGAAACCGCTCGGCAAACCCTATAAGCCTATTGAGTGGTGTAAATACACCAGTCGTTTTGTCCGGAAACCTATGCTGTGTCGTATTCGCTTGCTGGAATGACATGGTGCGTGGTTATATGTTTCTTTTTAAAAACGGGTGTAGGATTTTTGTTGAACTTTTGAACTGTTATTTCTAAGTTTTGGTAATTTGTATATCTTTTATCTTTTATTTAAAATGGGATACAAATGTGTTTATTTATCAGGAAAAAAAAAGATATTTATAGTATAAAAAATTAATTTATTTAACAAAATTTAATTAAAAATGTGACAAAATAGTACCTTTCTATTGGTTCTATCGGACTTTTTTCGACTACATAAATCTTTATTTGTAAACTTTAATACATCAAATATTTTCAATCTAATAAATCATTTATGATGTAAATAAGAGGAAATTTCTCACATGGGTGGTCAAATTCTATAGTTTTCATTATATCAAACAGCCTCTGAGAAATGTTTTCAACTCAAAATGCCTTTAATTATGTTTGACTACATCAATTAAAAGGGTCTTCAAATACATCAATGTGATATTTGTCTAAAATTTGCAAAAGAATCCGAATCTCTGGATAACCCGAAATTATTTACCCATTTAAAAGCCTTTGATCATGAAAGTGGAAAAATTTGTTCATTTTATTTACTGGAAATGGAAAAATTATTTATATTAAATTTTGATGAGTTTTGCACTGAAGAAAACATTTAGAGGCTGTTTGATATAATGAAAACTATAGAATTTGACCACCAATGTGAGAAATTTCCTCTTATTTACATCATTAAATTATTTATTAGATTGAAAATATTTTATGCATTAAAGTTTACAAAAAATAAAGATTTACATAGTCGAAAAAAGTCCGATAGAACTATTTTGTCACATCTTTAATTAAATTTTGTTAAATAAATTAATTTTTTATACTATAAATATCTTTTTTTTCCTAATCTCCTACGAACTGATATAATATGACGAGCAATCTATTAAATTACTGTGAGATTATATGCCTCGATAACATATTGGTGCAGATTATTTTCACCCAAACAAATAATAACCCAAACTATACATTGATGCGGATTGTCTATGAACTCTTTCTGAAGGTCACAGAAACCTGAACGCGTAATTCGGTGTTCTTTCCCATCTGTTGTAGTTAATTTGTGCCCATACTTCTAAACCAATTTACCCGTTGCATATACAATTAGCATGAGCTAAAGTCTGTCTAACGAGAATGGGAAGATTTCGACAGATGAATTTCAAAAGATGACACGAAGATGACACAAATTACCTATAACAGATGCGAAAGAAAGCGACTGCATCGGAAACCGCTCGGCAAACCCTACACGCCTATTGAGTGGTGTAAATACACCAGTCGTTTTGTCCGGAAACCTATGCTGTGTCGTATTCGCTTGCTGGAATTACATAGTGGGTGGTTATATGTTTCTTTTTAAAAACGGGTGTAGGATTTTTGTTGAACTTTTGAACTGTTATTTCTAAGTTTTGGTAATTTGTATATCTTTTATCTTTTATTTAAAATGGGATACAAATGTGTTTATTTATAAGGAAAAAAAAGATATTTATAGTATAAAAAATTAATTTATTTAATTAAAAATGTGACAAAATAGTACCTTTCTATTGGTTCTATCGGACTTTTTTCGACTATATAAATCTTTATTTGTAAACTTTAATACATCAAATATTTTCAATCTAATAAATCATTTAATGATGTAAATAAGAGGAAATTTCTCACATGGGTGGTCAAATTCTATAGTTTTCATTATATCAAACAGCCTCTGAGAAATGTTTTCAACTCAAAATGCCTTTAATTATGTTTGACTACATCAATTAAAAGGGTCTTCAAATACATCAATGTGATATTTGTCTAAAATTTGCAAAAGAATCCGAATCTCTGGATAACTCGAAATTATTTACCCATTTAAAAGCCTTTGATCATGAAAGTGGAAAAATTTGTTCATTTTATTTACTGGAAATGGAAAAATTATTTATATTAAATTTTGATGAGTTTTGCACTGAAGAAAACATTTAGAGGCTGTTTGATATAATGAAAACTATAGAATTTGACCACCAATGTGAGAAATTTCCTCTTATTTACATCATTAAATTATTTATTAGATTGAAAATATTTTATGCATTAAAGTTTACAAAAAATAAAGATTTACATAGTCGAAAAAAGTCCGATAGAACTATTTGTCACATCTTTAATTAAATTTTGTTAAATAAATTAATTTTTTATACTATAAATATCTTTTTTTTCCTAATCTCCTACGAACTGATATAATATGACGAGCAATCTATTAAATTACTGTGAGATTATATGCCTCGATAACATATTGGTGCAGATTATTTTCACCCAAACAAATAATAACCCAAACTATACATTGATGCGGATTGTCTATGAACTCTTTCTGAAGGTCACAGAAACCTGAACGCGTAATTCGGTGTTCTTTCCCATCTGTTGTAGTGCCCATACTTAATTTGTGCCCATACTTCTAAACCAATTTACCCGTTGCATATACAATTAGCATGAGCTAAAGTCTGTCTAACGAGAATGGGAAGATTTCGATAGATGAATTTCAAAAGATGACACGAAGATGACATTCAAAAGATGACACGAAATATAATTTCATTGTGAGTTAAAATGACAGGTACAAATGTCACTGTCTGATATTCATAAAGCGCATGTAATCATACCCAAAATAAAGAAACAATCAATTAACGTCCACGAGTGCACCGGAAAGGAAAAAAATTGGCGACGGGAGGCACGTATAGCCGCCCATACTAAAATATGTTAATAAAAAGTTGGTAGGCAGTTCTTTTAGTTTCAAAGTAAAGGAATTTTTCCAATTTTTTTATCTCAAAAACTGCGACTGACTGATTTTGATGTTATTACAAATTTTGTTGCAAATATTATTCCTAATCTTAAATCGAAAACCGCGTTTCGCTAGCTACTGTAATTTTGGAGTTACAAATTTTTAAAATGTTTAACCCTCTCCCATACCCCCTTAACAACCCCCCACCCCCACCAAAAACGAAGATTCTTAGATTCTCGGGTGCCACAGTCTTATTGTGCCAAATTTGGTTAAAATCGGTTTAGCGGTTTTTGAGTTATCGTGTTACAGACAGACGGACAGACAGACACCATGAAAATATTTTGTATTTAGGTCATTTATGACCCAAATAACTAATTTTGAGTGAAATTAAAAAAACTTTTTTTTTGCCGATCTTAATAGCCTACCATACCCGTTGGTATGGTCGGCTAAAAATACCAGATAGATATAGGTACTCGGGCTCGGGTTAGCAGATATGTGACATCATAACGGTTAAAATATTCAACAAAGTTAAATCGGTTTTACGGTTAGATATTCCAGACATTTCTTCCAATAACTTATAAACCCGGACATGCCTTACATTAGTCCAATCTTCGTAGGGTTAAAAATCATTCCCGATAGAAATGATTTTTTCTCCTGTTGATTTTGAAAAAAAAGTGTTGATGGTATTTTTACGGTCTAGGATTAACAAATATATGTATTATCGAGAAAATAATGTTTTTTGTCGTTGTGGAACTATCTGGAAGTTGTACCGATATTTTTACCGCGGTCCGTTGGTCGCGAGATGACGTCGCCTTTGCGACATTTCTGGGTTCGTTTCCCGGTCGAAAAAACAGGGATCTGCCCACCGTAGTCGTTGCGGTCGTTCGTCCACGATTAGCGCTGATGCGTTAAGAAAATCGTGGCCGGCCATCATTCTGCATTATATATTTCCGGTCCGCTGACTTACCGAACCCACCGAGAAACAAAAACGGCGCGCTTCTTGCTAACCTTACCGAGGTAATTACGCGGATGGTGGTGTATCGGTGGTTCGCAAACTGTTTATAGGTTTGGATTAACTTTATGATGTCTATTGGTCTTTTCAGACCTATAGTCTGTCCAACGACAAGATCCTTGACAGTGATAGATGTGTCTGTCATTTTAATTTTAAAGTAGTTTATTTTATTTTACAAAGAAATAAGTTGGTACAACTGGAACGCATAACAGGCAATTAATACATTTAAAATTTGACTGATAAGTAATTAAGTTTGGAAACCACTGGGTTAAAGTCTTCAATTTTGTTTTCAATTTATTATAATCTTCCCTTTAGTGATTCGAATGAAATTTTGACTTCTTGATGAAATAGACGCAATTTTATTAATCATTAATTGGCCGAAGTGTTAAATAAGTATAAGAGAAATTAAAATAACTTTGGTTGCACATCATAATACGACCACCAACAAACTCCATAAGACGACGCAGGGTGTCATTGATGACGTGCAACGAAAGTTTTTTTAACTTCCTTTTACTCGTGGATTCCTCATCAAAAAATATGAAAAAAAGTTCCTATAAACATGGGTATGGAAATGCATAGTTTTAGAGTTACAAGATGTAAAACCTTTTTAAAATGAAGTCTTTTGTGATTATCTTAAATACCATTATTTTTTTATTTGAATTTGCTGTAGGTAGGACTAACAGTAATATAATATTTAATAATAAATTAGATAAAATAAATAATTTATTAATTTTATTTTTGTTTTTATTTTATTAAATGTAATTAATAAAATTGCGTTTATCTCAAGTAGATCAAAATCGGCAAAATATCAAGATACAACTGTTAATTGGCATTAAACGGTCTATACAATTTTGCTATCACAAGAAAAAATTCAGCAGCGCACATGTTTTTTTTTCGTAAAATATTTCAGCGATAACCCATATGCACGTCCCTGATGAATTTGTCCATACTTTTTTAGCATTAAAATATGTAGCACTTATAGTAATTTTTACCCTCAAAATTTCATTCGGATCGCTAGAAGCACTTAGAAAATTATAATAAATCGAAAAAAAAAAGAAGACTTTAACACCTGGTAGCTATGAAACAAAGCAGAATTGGACCTATATTGATATAATAAATAAATCTTATTTTTACGTGAACAATCTCCCCACAAGAGATGGCACATGTTTTTTGAAACACCTTGTATATTCTTTTAAATGTTAAATCTGAATGTTAAATTTTCTTACATTAATTTTAATCTAATTCAAAGCAAAAACTACAAACTACAAAACTGAAATTTCACCTAAGGATATAAATAAAAAAGTGGCATATTTTCGATGCAACGCTGTATGAAACTCTTCATTCATACATATTTTTTACGATTAAGTATGTGCTAAATAATTTTGACCAGAATATTTCAAAGGAATTCTAACTAAAATACAGTAAAGTTGAAATAAAAATGCAATGTATCGTGGCTTGATTTTACACACACATTTCTGTTACAATCGTACGGTATTCAGAAACACAAAAATAAAAAATAGAAATGAATTCTAGGACGCGCACTATTTTAAAAATGTTTGGTTGCCACCGAACAGCTATGTTAGGAGATCCGCCTTTTTGACCATGCTCGCCATAGAGATTTTAAACATCGGAAAATACAATGTGCACGGCATATTTGTTATACTGCTGCACACATAGCAGGGAAGTCAATAATCCTGAGGATGAACATAATTATTTTAGCTTTATGGGGGCATATTCCAATTTATTTAACTTCAATATCGTAGATTAATGTTTTACAATTATCACGATTAGTGAAGAGCAAATGCAAGACTAAGACCAAGACTCGATTGGTCTTGGTTTTACTGCAAGACACTTGGATTTTTTAATGGATTTTTTCTGAACGCAATTTCTTCATAGAAAAACCTAAGAAAAATATTCTTAGCAATTTAATGCAAATGAAACTTTTTGAAGAAAGAAACAATATTTGCCCGATTAATATTTTTATTTTTCAATATACAGGGTGGTCTGAATTTTAATTGAGAAACTTCGGCAATATCTTCCGCAGACAAAAATAATAATAATGCTCGTTTCGGAGATATAGAATATAGAAGTTTAATTTATATTTCGGTTTTCCAAATAATTACTTATTCAATTGTTTTTGGTCATTTCCTGCTTCCTGTTTCACCGGAAATGATTAAAACTTTTGATTTTTAAATAGCACCCTCATTATATTTCTACTTTATTCGATAAAAAATGACACTCTCAATAGAATGGCATATCATATGTCAACTTTTGACATTTACGCATATGGTTTATTTGAAATTGTAACGTGCGGTTCATACCGACAATTTGACTCCAAACACTAAGTGTGTAGTACCAAATTATTCGTAAAAAAGCTTTTTCCAAATATGCTAATGAGTCACGCTTTTTCCATTTGAAAAAATTGAGATATGATTTAAAATACGATTTGGGCATCTTTTGCCAGGACATTAGACGATGCATTCTATTTTTCCAAGGTTCTTTCATTAAAAATTAGTGTTCTTAACATAGCCATGACACTCTAGATTGAAATTTTAAATACGATTTTGTTTTAAGCGAAAATGTCAAAAGTTGACAGATGATATTCAGTGTGTCATTTTCTATCGAAAGTAGAAATATACCGAGGGTGTCATTTAAAAATCAAAAGTTGTAGCCATTTTTGGTGAAACAGAAAGCGATCAAAAACAACTGAATACGTCAATCAATCTTAATTTATGTCATATACCAACATATCAAATCTCGTTTTTTTTATCTAAAAAAAATAAATAAGTTATAGGGGTGAGCCAATTTCGAGACGCACCCGGTATACCAATATAGCTTATTGTTGACAGCTACCATAAATTATATATAATATTCGTTGGCAATAGTTTAAGAAAAACATTTTTTTAATATTTTTTATTTAAAAAATTATAGGGTTAAGGGTGAAATAAATAAAAATTCCGTTATTTTTTTAAATTATCTATGAACAATGAAATGTAAAAAATACAGGACCGCAAGGGTCTTGCATGCTGGTCTTTGTCTTGCGTTAGTCTTGCACTGTGTTGGTCTAGCGGATAAAACGCTACTCTTGGCCTTGGTCTTGCTTTATATGCAAGATCAAGACCAAGACCAGTCTCGCTCATCACTACTCAAAATCGATTTAAGAAAGGAAATTAACATATTAGTATTTTAATAAAGCATGCTTTTAGATGTTTCAAAAAACTTTTAATAAGAGTAACTTTAACTCTACATATATGTTTCGGCTTGTTAGGCCTTTTTCAAGAGTTTTTTAAGAAACATATATGTAGAGTTAAAGTTACTCTTATTAAAAGTTTTTTGAAACATCTAAAAGCGTGCTTTATTAAAATACTAATATTTCAACGATGTTTCACAAGGAACCAACCACAGCTTCAGTACAGGAAATTAACATTTTAGAAAACCAGAATTTTGTTGCTATTTGATTTTCTATTCATGAATAATATTCTGATTGTTCTTTTTCAGATGTCGCAATCCTTCATCGGAGATCTTCAAAGTATTTAGCCCAATCAGCGACATCCAGGCTAAAAACCAAAAGAATCTAGCTTCCAGAAAAGCTTCCCAGCATAGAGATTCCTTTGAACGATTATTCGGAACTCCTGAGAACAAGAGAACTTCCAAAAAAGGTACCAATGACATTTTTTCCTTTTATAATACAGTATACAGTACAATAACATTAAGGACAGAAATTAAATAACTGAAATCAAAAGTTTAAATGAAAACGAATCTACGTGTTTACTAATTTTTGTCAATTTTCAGATATTGTAAATAGGAATCCAGTAACTGGAGATGGTGTAGCTTCCTGGGATTCGCTTAAGTTCAAAACGCCAAAAATATACAAAGGTAAAAAATTTCGTTAAAATCCTGAAATTATATTTTAACAGAAATATACCTAATTTCAATGAAATCACCAATCTTATTTGCTGTAAAAGATTCATGTTATTGGTTTCATATTTAAATTGTTTTTGATATAAATTTGATTATGAATTTTCATTCGATATCAGCGCGCATAAGGAGGGGTATTATCACCTCTGCTGTGGCTAATTGTAATGAACCCGATAGTGAGCTCTCTGACAATGAAGGGAGTTAGGATAAAGGCATATGCAGATAACGTGGTAATACTGATCGTTGATATAGACTTGCAGACGATCAATGACATCATGGAATCTGCTCTGAAGAAGCTAATGGAACGGACAAAAAAGAATGGTTTTGGCATCAGCCCAGAAGAAACCTCAACCAAACTCATTCTGTTTACAAAAAAAATATACAAGATACCCATGTTCACTCTAGCAAAGCTGGAAGGGGAGACACTTGTACTTGCTAAGGAAACAAAATATTTAGGAATCATTCTGGACTCGAAGCTTTCCTGGAAAAGTAACACGGAGGAAAGGATGATAAAGGGAATAAATGCATTCTATGCATGTAAGAAACTGTTTGGAAGAAGATGGGGTCTGCAACCGTACATTATACACTGGATGTACCTACACTGCAGTAGTTAAACCAATCATCACCTATGGAGCACTAGTATGGTGGGAAGCGATTAACAGCTCTAGGTACAACTAAAGCAAGGAACAACACAGCGCAAGCTGAGCTAGAAGTAATTCTGGACAAGCAATCAATCGACTGGCTCGTGAACGATCTGGCTGCTAAGGGCGCCCTAAAATTAAGGGATCCAATCTGTGGAATCAGACCAACTACGGTCACTCGAGGATATTGCCAATGATAGGGAAAATTATGGCGAACACCAGTCCACATCTGCTAGACCAGAAACCACTGCTGAGACCAAAGACCACACCGTTGCTGTGACCTGGCACCTGCTGGTGCTAGGCCACAGCAATGTGGTGAGCAACCAAGAAGCAGATTGATTATCAACTAAGGCCAAGCAGCAAGAGACGTGGCAATACCGGGAGTACTGCGCTACAGCTTGAAGATTGTGGCCAGTGGTAGGAAGCAAAAAGACAAAACAACTACTAGAGCACAAAAAGAAAAAAATACCTATTACAACCTAGTACACATGATTGTAAATCGCAGGAAACTGACACACGGGAGTAAACCTCGTGAAATGGAAGATTTCTAACAACGACTACTGCAGAGAATGCGAAAAGGAACAAGAGACTATAGACTATTTATAGCAAGCTTTTTTGTAGGGACCAGAGGAAGCAGCGAAGCCAACATCAGCGTACTTTAACGCAATAACAAAATGAGAGGAAGATTTGGTACAATAATAACAGGGGTATTGCAAGGGACCCAACGCCTCTGCCAGTGAGAGATCAAACATGACCCTTAAACCCTAGTAACCTAACCTAACCTAACCATAGTTTAGTCCCAGAAACACGTCCATGATTTTTTTGGCAAATCAAATTGTTGAAAATTTTAATTTTCTTTAAATTTTCTGGGAAATAAAAAAAATATATTGCCGCATTCTCCTGAAATTTCTTGCCTGTATATCGAAGTTCACAGTAACTATAATTTTTAACACATTAAATTACAAAGACTAATTTTAATTATATCTATATATTATACAGGGTGTCCCAGAAATAAGTGCAAGTATTTTAATGAGTGGTAGATCTCGATAAAAGAAACATATTTTCTCTTTATCGTTTTTCAAATAAGTCCAAAATTACAGAGTTATTTTACTTTGAAAATTTCCAAAAAAATATTTTTGCTTAAATTTTGGGAACCACTGATTCTTTTCTGATAATATGACAATAGAGAAAGATCCAGTGGAACCACTGGATCTTTCTCTATTGTCATATTATCAAGAAATTATGTTTTTTAACTAAAGACTAAAAAAAAATCCGAATTTTTAAATTTTTTTTGCGAAAAAGAACCTCATAGGCGTTTTTCTGGGGTTGAACTATACTACCAGTTAAAATATTTGCACTTATTTCTCGTACACCTTGTATTAATCAAAGTCGAGTGTTACATTATTTATCTCAAGAAAAGCTGGACCGATTTTAATGATATTTGATGTGCTAGATTTGCCTCCGCCTCGAATAGCAGAATTTTTTTTTATCAAAACCATTGATTTTTTTACATATATTTTACTTTTGATAGAGCCATATTATGTCAAATATCTGCAAAACAGTCAAAACACTTTAAATACAAAAATTCCGATTGCTATTTTTCAAATTGTCATTCTCTATGATAGAAAAATATTTTTGACGCGCTATACTTTACATACTAATATTTTTTATTTATTTTCAGAAAGAAACCCAATTACAGGAGAGACTTATATTATCAGTAGCCCTGCTTCAAGTCCCGCTACAAGTCCAACCCCAACCCCCACCAACGGATCGCTATAAAACACTGACTGCCAAAACACTAACGTCAACCCTCGAATCACCACGATGACGACACGAGACCCTTTTAGTACTTAAGGAAATAATTTTAGATCTTCCAGAGAGTTTAAAAGACAAACCAACATCCGAGATAGAAAGAAAATCTTCTAAAATAGATTTTTAGACCATTTTTCGATAAAAAAAAGTTTTGTTAGAGGTTAGAGAAAACTTGTAGATGGCACCCCGTATTTCCGCTAGCTCTATATGTTGGTAGAGTATCCGAAATACTTGTCAAAAAAATTGTAGTAGCATATAGTTGATTAGAAAATATCACTCAGTGACACACACCGTCTATATACACACATATACATATATTTTTTATATGATACTCGTTTATATAAATTATTATATTCCGAATACTTATTGTTTTAGGTTTTGATTTATTTATTTATTTTTAACTGAACTATTCTAATATATTAATTTTAAATCGTTTTTTAGTATTATCGGTATTTTAATAAACGAAAATATATACTGAACTGTTATGTTGTTTTTTTTTTCACGTTTGTAACAAACTTACAAAGAAAATTTTTCAAAATTTTATATCAATGTTTACTATTATTTTGAGAGCTCTTATTGACTAATTAAAAAGACTTATATGCTGGCTTGGCCATACGAATGCAGTATTATACCGTATGATCGAAAAAAACGGCGTCCAGTTCACTGGGAAATGACGATCAATGACATTTCCCATATAAATTTACATATAAAATGACAACGATCTTCATTTCATAGCCATCGCTGACGCCGTTTTTTTCGATCACACGGTACAATATGATCGAAACAAAATACGGCATCAGCGATGGCTATATGAAATGAAGATCCCTGTCAGTTTATATGTAAACGATCCATTCATTTCCATGCCAACTGGATGCCTTATTTTCGATCATAGGGTATTTAAGCAAATATTTGACCACCAAGAAAAATTGTTCGAAAACAAGTTTTATAAAGTAATTATCTTGTTATAACCAGAGTATTTATGCTTTAAAATCTCTAAATATTCAATAAGTATCTAAAGTTTTCAATAAATGAGCCCTGTAAATGTGTAAAAATTAAGTTATGAAAATTGGTAATTTTTGTGAAGTCACCAGTCTGAGAAAACTATGGTTATTGACTAAAAAATAGAATATTGTTATTAGGAGTAAAAATGTCACTTTTTGTGACGAGGCTGTACGTTTGCCATACAGCCGAGGCACAAAAAGTGATCTTTGCTCCGATGAATAGAACATGCTATTTTTTTTCAAACGCCACAAGTAATTTTTTAAAAAAATTAAAACGTTTCATATAATATAAAATGATTTAAAAGTAATACCCTATACCCTGTAAGTAATTATATATCGAAAAACTATGGTTTCGCTCGTTGAATTTGACAATTTATGCCAGTTTAGATAATATTTTCGTACTTTTGTGCTTAGTTAAAATGACTCTTTTATATTGTTAATCACGTAGCAAAAATTAATACTTTTGTGACACTTGAAAAAAGTATATTATGAAAATATGCCAGTTTTGGATTTATGAGTATGTTACTAGATATAAGCAAAGAATAATAATTATCCACCAGAAAAATATTTTCAAAACAAGGGTTCGACAAATCATTTTTTTGCAACACCAGAGAATTTAAACTGTGAAATATCTAAAAAAAATGTAAAAAGCCAAAAACAGTCAATTTTAAACTTTTTTCTTTCAAATAGTGGAGAAAATTGTCCATTTTGGTCAAGTTACTGATTAAGACACAACCTACAGTGTGAGCATTAAAAATGCAAATATTTTCACGGCTTGTAGATCTCGGTAAAAGAAATATATTTTCTCTTTGTCGTTTCTCAAATAAGTGGAGATATTTTACTTTCAAAATTTGAAAAATAAAATAATATGTTGAAATGTTAAAAATCACTGGATTTTTTATGTAATTTCGTTCCTCTAAATTTAATCTAATACCTATGTTGCCATATTAACAAGATATTATGTTTTTTACCAAACAAATTAAAAAAAAATCGAAAAATACAATTATTTTTTTCGAAAAAAAAAATTCGTAGACCACCTTAAGGATATTTACATATTTATTAATTTTATATTGCAACTTTTAACAAGTTAAAAATTATTCAAAAACAGGTGTTAAAAAATTGATTTTGTAATAAAACCGCACCGCTTTATTATTTAGAAATATACCGGGTGCGTCTCAAAAGTGGCTCACCCCTGTAACTTTTTAATTTTTTCATCTAAAAAGACGAGATTTGGTATGTTAGTATATGACATAAATTATAATTGATTGACTTTGTTCAATTGTTTTAGGTCACTTCCTGTTTCACCGGAAATTACTACAATTTTATTTTTAAATGGTATATCCTCGGTATTTTTTTACTTTATTCGATAGAATAAACAACTCTGAATAGAATAACGTATCATATGTCAACTATGTCAACTTTTGACATTTTGGAATATGGTTTATTTGCAATTATAACATGCGGTTCATAATTTGCTGTTCATTGTGGTTCATGCGGTTCATTTTTTCAAAATTTGACTCGAAATACCTAGTGTGTGGTATCAAATTATTCGTAAAAAATGCTTTTTCCAAATATACTAATAAGCCACCCTAGTTCCATTTGAAAAAAATGAGATATGTTTAAAACTACGATTTGGGCACCTTTTAACCGGCCAGGACAAAACACTAAACACATTAGACGATCAAATATATTTTTCCAAGGCTTCTTGATTAAGAATCAGTGTTTTTAACATAGCAATGGCACTCTAGGCACTCTCTTCAAATTTAAAATATGATTTTATATTAAGCGAGTATGTCAAAAATTGACATATGATATGTCATTCTATTCAGAATATCATTTTCTATCGAATAAAGTAAAAAAAATGCCGAAGGTGCTATTTAAAAATCAAAAAGTGTAGTCGTTTCCGGTGAAACCGGAAGTGACCAAAAACAATTGAATACGTCCATCAATCTCATAGCAAATCTTGTTTTTTTATCTGAAAAAAAAAGAAAAAATATATAGGGGTGAGTCACTTTTGAGACGCACCCGCTACAATACAGAATACAGTTTTCATAATTTTATCTCTATGTTTACTATTTTTCTAAGCACATTGAAAATATATTTAAAAAAACAGCTAAAATGGTCAATTTTTCCACCTGCTCCAGCTTATTTAAAATATTGAAAATTTACTGTAATACAAAAAGTATTCTCTAATACGAAATAAATTTAGCAAAACAAATCGTTTACTGGTTCATTTGCTATTTTTAATTCACTTTTTATTGTATAAGGGTACTCATGGAAATTTTAAATATAAATACAAGATGCGGTTTGTTCATGGTTCATCTTCGGTAAAATGGCGAATGCATTGTATCTGTGCATTAAAATTCCGTAACACAAAATAGCTTAAGCAACTGTTAACTTCAAAGAAGTAACAGTTGTTTTGAAAACAATAGTGTGTGTTCATCACGTGCAAGATTTGAACCGAAATAAATATAGGTCTCAATCGGCCTTATAAAAATAATAATGGACGACAGACAACAACAAATGAATAATGATGTTAAACGTACAAGGAAAATATTTTCTAGTGGAATATATAAACAAGAAACGGCATTTAAGAAACAGTAATACATCAATGATGAGTGATATTTGATAACAATATTGTTCTTAAAGAAAATATGTCAATGTCGTTATTGTAATTATTGACCTGGGATGGTACTACAACAATATCGCTCAAAAAGAAGTCTTCAAAAAATCAATTTTCTCATAAAATCAAATCGTATAATAGTGGAGTGCTTTAAGCCCTTATGGGATACAAACCTCGGGATTCATTTACTGTGAGCGAATTTTTATAAAACTTTTTGCATGGTATTGTTAATAAGATAAATATATTACAAAGTTTACCCATTTAAATTCGTTCCTTTCACTTTAGTATTTAAATAAACACACATATACAAATGCATACATACAAGATGGCTCCGTATTTGGCAAAAGATCTGTATCAGGATTCCTATTTGAGATTTTTACTCCAAACCTTTTGCAAAATATGTGTTTAATGGTAGTTCACATTTCAAAAATATTTTTATAGATATACAGGGTCAAATATATCTATATTTGTTTAGTTCAGTGAATTTGCTATAAAATTCCGGTTCCAAAAATACCTTAATATCATAGAGTATACTAAGTGGTTTTTGAATTATAACCACAACCATGAGGACGTCAATGTAGACGTCCAGGAACCTTCGTATGAGAACTTCTAATCGAGACGATCGACTTATTGTAAGTTTATCGCTAAGGAACCACCGTTTGCCAGCTTTTCAAATTGATAATGAATTGCACTTAAGAAACGTACATATTAACTAACGGACTATAAGAAGAAGATTATATAAAGCAAATCTTATGCTTCGGGACCAGAACTTACTAGATGTGTTGACTGTTGGTCTGTGTGTTTTGGCCCAAAAGCAAAGGCATAGTCTCAATGTAAAAATTACGAATAAATGTTAGTGTCTTCTTCAAAAGTGAATATTTCTAACAAAAATAAAGCTAAATGAGATGAACCAAAAAACAAACCATCGAGAAAGGATGTATCTAAATAAATGATTTTTTGATAAAATTTTTGATAACATTTTTGGTTTGACATTTTTGATAAAATGATTTTTAAATTTCTTGCGGCTTTTCCATATTCCACAGGGTGTTTCAAACTTTCACCAAAATATCAACATTTTGTTTTCCCTCGTATAATTAACAGATGGGAAGTTTCATTTTTAATTTAGAAAAAGATACCAAAAAGTCAAATAATTTGGCTTTAACAAACTTAAAACAAAATATATTAACCTTTAAAAAACATCAAACTTTTAAGGTGTCCATTTTTCGTGCCGGTGAATGTACATATTTTAAAAACTATACATTTTAGTCATATACTTTTCTAATGAATAAAACCTTTATTTTTTTACTAGAATCCAAAAATCAATAATTAATATATTATAGGGTGTTCTCTTACAAAAAAAAATAACTTTGATGTGTAACTTTTTTTGGGAACACGCTGTAGAACTCTACATAATTTTAGAAAATGCTTTAATTGAGTTACATAAGCTCACAACATTTCACTTCAATAAAAACTTTTGTTCTCCTTGCGAAAACCGCGTCGTATATGTCACGCCACCCTGTTTAATTCGATTTCAATCAAAATTTCAATAATTAGAATACGAGTATAAGCAAAATATACTAAAATAAAAAATTAAAAGCAACAAAAAAAATTTAGTATTTTATCTATAAAACACAATACAGAAGGTTTCACATTAATACATTCATAGTAATTGAGTTCCGAGGTAAAAGTCTCTGGGCACTCCACTATAAGTAGTGATGAGCAAATCCAAAACCAAGACCAAGATTTACCTTGGTCTTAGGCGTGCATATAAGAAGTGGTATTGGTCTTTGTCTTGCTGCAAGATCCAAAAACCCTTGCAGGTGTTGCAGGTCTTGCAGTTTACATTTCTACTGAAGGTAAATTCTACGTGGAAAATGTTTTAAAAAATAGTTTTTCAAGTAACTTAAAGTAATTAACTACTACTAAAGTTAACCCAACCTAACCTACCTAAATTTTTTTCCAAATGTTGAAATTTTCAATATTTTATAACTATGTTTACTATTTTTTGTGAGCTCTAAAAATGTGTAAAGAAAAGAACAAATATAATCAATTTTTCTACTTTTTTCCATACATATAATTATGAAAACTTGCGATTTTGGTCAAGTTATTCGTTTTAATAAAACTACTGTTATTCGGTTATTAAAAGAAGTGGATTATAAAAATATAAGCCGGTTTAGCTTTAAAGGGCTTTAAAAATACTGTACCAAAGCAAAAGAAAGCGAAGATTAAGCCAACCTAAAAAATGGTTCAAACACAAGGGTTCAGAAAAACTTTTTTTTAGACGTGTCAAAAGTATTAATTTTTGCGACGTGATTGACAATATAGAAAATTGATTTTAACGTGATAAGGCATAAAAAATGATAATGCATAAAAGTAAAGCTCTACTACTCGCAAGCATAAAAGTACAAAAATATATTAAACTGACAAAAAGTGAGTTACTGAAATGTAACATAAAAATATCTATTCAAATTAAACAAATTAAATTTAACATTTGCTTTTCTCAGAAAGCAAGTATTGCTACAGATTGGCCCCTAACTATATTTTTTTGAATTAAATGGGGGCAAAATAATTTTTAAATGCAATTTGCCTTAATACATAATTTTAAAATAAATAAAAAATAATTATTTAAATTAAATAAATAAAATTTAATATTTTTATTTCTCGAAAAGCAAGTAGGTACCTACACCAGTGGGGCAATACAGGGCCCGGCAATAATGCGTCGCGCATCTGCAGCTTCTATGTATAATAAAAAAACTTAGGAATTTTGTAGACCGAAAGTATATCTGGATGTATTTCAGGAAAATAATAAAATTTCTACAGGGTGGCTCAAAAAAGGGGGAGTGGATCGCGATAATTTTTTTTTAAATGGAACACCCTGTATATCATTGCACTTTTGGGCTTCCTTTCTGATCATTTTATATATCCTAAAATATTGAAATATTGAAAAGAGATGCCCTGAAATCAAAAATATACTAGGTATATTTACTATAGTTGGTCTGTACTTACTTTGGTAATGTAATATTGTAATCTTAAACCATATAGGGTGTTTAAAATTCTATATTTTTCTCTATAAAAATACATCAAATTTTCTACAAATAGGTAGTTTACTTTCTTAAATTTATAAGCATATTTTTTATTTTTAATTTATAACCATTTTGTGCATTGAAAGCACTGAAAATGTGCACATCATTAATAGATATTTACAAAAATTTATAACAATATTGACTGCGATTATACATAAAATGAACGATAAACCCCTGAACTCACGATTAAAATTATTACTATGCCCTGGTATTTAAAGATTGGCGTTGCTATGCAAATTATAGCTCTGATATATAGAAACATACAGAATTTTATCTGTTTACATTCCAACACACACCTGATAATGTCGATGGTACGTTCCACACATAGGTAAAACAGTACCACTCCTAAATTGAAGATTACGTACCAACAGTCCCTCGTAACTCCTCATTTCAGGTCGTTAGTCGTTTTACCACGGTTTTAACAGTAGTGACGGTACCATAGCACAACTTGGTACGAGCTACGATCATGGCTGACAGTTTTTTATATCGCTAAATGCCTGTGACAAGCGACAGACTACAATAGAACATCCTTTTTCGATAGATAGGTTCACTGAAAGTGTCTTCCTCGGTACTAGAATTAGTATAGGTACTGATAGGTGCAACTTTAGTCGTACTTTCAAGTAAGTTAATAGATTGATAGAACTAAGTCTTAAGTGGGACCGGTGTGCAGACGTAGAAATGAATGGTACTGCTAAAATAGCCGATAGAAATAAATTTGGATCTAAAACAAGGTACTGTAAAATATGTAACATCAAAATAAGCAGAAATAACATTTAAAAAATCAAAGTTGTGCAAAAAATAAAGTTTATAAAAAAGATTTTAACTGGGCCATTTCACAAATAATTCAGTATATTCCAAGTATAAAAGAATGAGTAGTACTTTAGGAAGTAGTACTATTAACTGTAATTTTATTATATAAGTTGATGAGAACACAAATTGAATTGTTATTAGGCCTTATGTAGTAAAGTGTTGGATGTCATTCTATATTTCATCAATCTCAACTGACATACTTTTAAAAAACTATAGGTGAAAGAGCTAAGATTACCGTTCAAAAATCTAAAAAAACCATGATAAACTTCTATTTTATTAATTTTGCATAGATTAGTTTTAAACCACTGCGTGAGTACCATGGAGTACTGATCCAGAGTAAAAATGTACGAAATTACTAATAAATAAAAAAACATTATTTCAGTATTTGCAATTATTTTAATTTGTATTACGAAAACGCTAATAATAATTCTAATAGTACCATTAAAAAACGTTTGAGATTTGTGTATACATTATTTGATGTCAAATAATTTTAGTTACATTTGTTATTGTATAAGCAAGCTATTTCTTCATTCAAATTTGCATACTTCAACATAGTACCTAACCTGTGGTACCAAGTTAAATGCGTTTAAAATTTAATAAGTGTCGCATTGGAAGTACGCTTCAGTGTCCTATTTCTCAAGAAAATTTCACTTAAAATTATTACACGTACATTATTACACAAAGTTAAAAAACAAATTAAAAATAAACCATGAAAAAAAAAACAAATTGCAATAAATAACAATACAAATACTGTAAGATCGACGGCGTCAGCGATGGCTATGAAATGAAGATCGCTGTCATTTTATATGTAATGATGTTCATTTTCAAGCCAACTGGACGCCGTTTTTTTTTTCGATCATACGGTATAATCATAACTGGAAATGCTAAATGAAAACGGACACCGAAACTGAAAACTTAATAAAAAAAATAAAATAGACTAAAAAGTCCGAGGTAATAATTGTATCTCACAAATCCTCACGATTATGAATTCCATTAAAACTGTAGTTATATTTTAATGTATGTTATGTGAACATGAAACTAACTTCAATACAATGGATGCTTTTCCTCTAGCATCTCGAATGAGGAAATCCGGTCTAGTACCGCCTATATATACAAGGTGTTCCCGGTTCAGCTTGAATTTGAAGTTTATAGAAGTTTACATAATACACTCAGATGCAAAAAAAGCAACGCAAATTTTTTTCGTCAAGTTTAAAGTGTTATATTTTTTTACTTTTAGCCCTATTTTCATGATTTTTTTAGGAAACTGTATATTAACCCTCTATAATAAGCCAAATACTAAAGTTTTGTATAAACTTTAGTAAAAAATACTAATAGTACAAAACTAATAGTAAAAATACTAAAATTTTGTATAAACTTTAGTATTTGGCTTATTATACAGGGTTAATTAAAGGGTTGTGTTTTTACAACCCTAATTTTAAAACACTCTGTGTAATAATTTCGTGAGTAACTTTTCCTAAAAATGCCGGGTCCAGACCAAGCAGACAAAACAACGACAAGACAGAAATATTTATGTTTTACGACTAAGTTGTGACAAATCCAATACATTTCTGCGACATTTTTGTCTCATTTTTGCTTTGTTTCAAAATTCGGAGACTTTTCAATGTACCGTCTCGAGTCGGTAAAGATCAAAGTGTCTGTTTTGTTCGTATATTTTACAAGTTGTCGGCGCAGTGTGGTTGGCGTGCGCTGCCAACAGTAGGAGACCAGTGAAATCACACATGGTTAATAAAACTCATTCGCAACAACTAAACTTTTACTTTGTTGTACTTTTGTCCTTGCGGTGTGGACAATTTGTCATAGGTTTGTCTTGTTTTTGTCTCAAAATCGTGTTTACTTTTTGTCGCCTTGGTCTGGACCCGGCATTAAATCAGAACCATGTCTCCTGAACATTTTGTTCACTCATATCAAAACATGCCTTGGTTAATTTTTAAGAGCGAGATGAACTTGCCATCAACAATTTTTTCAACTGTCAACTGTCACTTACTTTATGATGTTATTTTTTAATATCACGGGGTGGTTTTGGTGACTATTGTTGTCAGGGGCTGATATAGAAATTTATTTTAGGGGGGGTCCAAATAAAAAAGTAATGTAGAATATGCTTTTTAGTGCGCCATTTTAAACCCAAAAGTATCCGCCACTGATTGTCGTATTGTCATATCGACACTGGTTAGAACTCTGTATTAAAGTTTAAAAAACGTTAAAAAGTAACGATACAGGCTTGGTTTTAATAAATATTAATAACACTAACTTTTCTAGGATATTAAAAAAAACGTATGCCTTCCCCAGCTGTTATAACTGTCTGAGACGTCGGTTCTCGGTTCATACTGTTAATAAGCTGCAACTATATTTTGTTATGTTTTCCCATTCTTGTTCTAGAAGTCAAGGATCAAGATTCAAAGGGACCAAGCGAATATTCATAATTTCGGCCATCTTCAACAAGATCAATGACTTTTGAACAATCTTCGACACTAAGAACCATATTCAATCGTACACAATAATAATCACCAAAATTATGAAGAATAACATCAAAAAGTAACGATAATTGAAAAAATTGCAAAATATTTGTTGCAAGTTCATTCTGCTCTTAAAAATTAACTACGGTATGTGTTCAGGAAACATGGTTCTGACCGAAAAATAATGTTTTAGGAAAATTTTGTGTTTTACAGAAGTTGAGAAAAAAACAACTCTTCGATTAACCTTCTATAATAAGTCAAATACTAAAGTTTATAATAAACTGAGTTTACGAATAATTAAAGTTGATATATTTATATACAGTTTGCTATTAATTGAGCGGTCGCATTGTATGAAATGCATGTGCAGAAACTATTTCTAATACAATCTCAACTAGGGACACCCTATATAGGTTGGCGTTTCTAAGAATGCGATTGTTGCTTATTCAACCTTGTGTTATTGACTCTCTTCCTCTCTCTCTCTCTTATTTTCTCAGTTATGTGATTCTATTCAAGATTCGAGATATCAAAATAGTTGAACAACAGGTATCGAAGAATCTATTATTATTCTTTTTGATTAACTTATATGCAAGGTTAGATGAACATTTCTGAATTTATTTTAGAATGTCTACACTGCTTAAGTGGGCTCAGAACACTCAAGGAAAACTGAGCAGTAACAAGAACAGTAACAGCTCTGAGAAAAAATGGATTCATTCTCCGGAATCATTACAGAAAGGTCACATAGCTTACTTGGTGAAATTTTTAGGAAACACAATGGTAGATGAGCCAAAAGGTACATAGATATATAAATATTGAAACTTCTATTTTTTTATAAAAATACTTAAATTATCAAATTATAACAAAAACACTTGTTTCAGAGGATGTAACCATCCCCGTTGTCAGAAGCCTAAAATAATTTTGAATATCTTTTTTTTTCTTAAAATATAATCATTTCTATTTCCAAAATATCTCCAAAATTATAAAACCGCCAATTATCAATGATTCTTTGGAGGCATTTTATAATAATGTATTCTTCAAATTTAATAATACTAAAATAGTCATAGATGATTGGTGGAATATGTGTGAATCAAAAATTGATGTTATATATTCTCCGCTAGCTATTTCAAATTGTAAATACGCCATTTTATATAAAACATAAATACTATCGTTGATTGGAGATTGAAGAAATGGGGTATATATGCATCCTAATGGGCGAACTCGTGACAAGACTGATTTGACTTCCCCTTACTTGTAAAGTGCTGTACGGTGGTGCAGCCAACGCATACTTATTTTTTTCTAATTCGACCAGCGAAAGCATTTAGAAAACGGTGTTGAACTGAAAGCGACAGCGTTGCCAAATTAAAAGGTGTGATATCTGTAATACATTTGACGAAAATACCTGAAAAAAGTCGTATAGTTGGCTTGGGCTTGAAAATGACGATTATTGACATTTACCATAATATTTTACAAAATATGAAATAACAGCGATCTTCATTTCCAAGCCAACTTTGACGCCGTTGTTTGTTTAATCATATAATATTCTATTAAATTGTTTAATGATACAAAATCCATATTTTAACTTACTGTACCCAAAATGCGTAATCTTCGGATTAATCCATAGTTCTGGCAATACTGTCTCCGGCCACCGCTCACTCTGTAGACGAAAAGCAAAACTACGGTAGATTATTCTTTATCCGCTGCGCTATAAAACAGCGCACAGCGGCACAGAGCTAAACTACATTTTGGACAGGCTGACGGTAACGCCAGCTACATCTCGGACATGTTTTGTGCCACGCAATCGCCCATAAGGTTGCGCATCTTCTTATTTCTTCAATCAACGCTGATATGCACATGAACATTAAATATGGTTTCCATAGGTACGGCCGGATTTACCTGGTCCGATTTTTTAAGGTGCATGCCCTGATTGGTCCGGTCGGAAATTAAAAAAAGGTCCGGGAAACATAAACATATCAGCTTTCAGATCTTACTTATCCAGAATTTTCAAAAACTTGTATGGAAACCCTAACAATAGATAAAATATTTTTTTCCAAACGTCACAAAAGTATTAATTTTTGCGACGTGATTTACAATATATAAAAAAGTCATTTTAACGCCTAAACATAAAAGTACGAAAATATATTATTAAATTAACATAAAGTGTCAAATTCAACGAGCGTAACCATATACAGGGTGGTCCGAACTGTATTTCGTAAAAAAGTAAATAAGTTCTTATAAATAGAGCGCGGATTTATATGCATTATAAAGCCTAAAATAAGCACTTAAAAAAGCCCAAAATATTTCGAAAATAAGCACATAAATATGCACGCAAATTTAAAAAAGCATGAAAAAAATAATAATTTTTATTAATTTAATATTTTTTAATAAACGAGCATTAAAAAAAAATATGCAGAACAACGTAAACTATATACTTATATGAGTACATCCATAAACTATACACTAAACTAAACTCTAATGAGTTATATACCTAATATTTTGTAATAAAAAATATTTAAATAACAAAAACAAATTAAATTAGGACTTAACCTAAATAAACTAATCATCGTTTTTAAATAAACAATAACTGTTTTTCGAAATTTTCTAGAGAAAATCCCCATTCTGCTTCGAAAAACTTCGTTCAACATCTACACCTGTAATCGGGGCATATTAAAATTTCGTAATTAAACTGCCATTAATAGGGAGATCTTCAACAATGCTTCCTTGAATAACATTTGCTATTTAACTTAAAAATCTATACCCTGTATTTTTATTTAAAACGTCAGTCTAGTCCCCCTAGTACTAGTCCATTCTAGTGGGTCTCGATTCTTCTCGAACGAATGAATCATTGTGGTGTCTATGCGATGTTCATTCTATGCGAAGGTCATCCGAGGGCGGGCCATATTGTGAGGTTAGGTCGAGTCCACACCGGCTCGCAACAATATGTTGCCGGGATACAGTTCGGACCATCCTGAATTACATACAAGGTTTGACTTTTAAATATTTTTATATTATTTGGAACGTTTGAAATTGTTTAAAAATCTATATATGGCGTTTGAAATAAAAATAGCATGCTCTATTCGGAGTACAAATGACTTTTTGTGCCTTGGCTGTATGTACAGTGTACAGGGTCGGTCAAATTCGACGCTTTTAAATGGAAACACCCTTTTCTATAGGAGATAGACAAAAACTAATGTCGGTGTCTGAGCTCAATTTTTGTCAAAAACATGATGGTGAAAACCGCATATCGATATCTGTTACCGTTTCGGAGTTACGGGGTGTTTTTCAAAAATATGCATTTTTAACAAATCGCTGTAACTTTTTTGCTGTGGAAAATTTTGTATTTTTATGAAAACATTTCCAAAGCAGCTTTTTACGTAGAATTTAATGGTTTAAGTATATTTTTTTTAAAATTAATAATTTAATAATTATCAACAGAAAATTTGATTTTTTATATGGGACACCCTGTATATTTTTAATTTATTGCAAATCATTTAAAATTACCTTTCCAAAAATATAATACACTTGATATGTTGCTCGATTCCTCTTCGAGATATAGAGTATATAAAAATTTGCCCGCTTTAAATAAGTAGGCTTTGAATGGCACAGGCTGTAATGCAAAAAAAATTCTAGCTGTGAGCATCTATTAAAACGAAAATAATATTTGCTATGAGAGATGCAGAATTTTACAACAATTTAAAATATATTTAACCAACATCAACACATTTAATACTATATCTAATAACAATAAAAATAAATAGCAAACCAAAACATGAGATTTTGCTACAGCAATTGTCGACCGTCTTCTGTTATGTTATGTTATGTTATGGACAGATGGGGCAGTTTTTGAACATTTCTCGCGGAATTCATTAACTCAGTAGGGGTGAAAGATACCCTCTCATAACTGTTAAGTATTTCTAATTCTTGTCTAGATTATACGGAAGAATAAGGAACCTTTATTCTTCCGGAAATATATCCATAGGATTAGATCCATGGGCACTAAGCCAGGCGGCCTCGACGGCCAACGGCTTGGATCTTGGTTAGCTATTCAATTATTCTTGAATTTGGCTGCAAAAATTGGCTGATAACTTCAGCGTTCAAAGGCGGTGCGTCGTCTTGCTGAAAAAATATATTTTCGAGTTCCATTAAGGGCATATCATTAATTAGGGGTCCAAAGCCTACTAGTTAAAAGTGGTGAACTTTTAAAAAGTCTGTATTTCGAAGAGGATTATAACAAAATATCAAGTGTGCTATATTTTTGGAAAGGTAATTTTAAATTCTTTTTAGTTAATTAAAAATATAGAGGGTGTCCCAAATAAAAAATCAATTTTTCTGTTGATAACGCTTAAATTAATAATTTAAAAAAAAATTATACTTAAACCATTAAATTCTAAGTAAAAAGGTGCTTTGGAAATGTTTTCATAAAAATACAAAATTTTCCATAGCAAAAAAAGTTACAGCGATTTGTTAAAAATGCACATTTTTGAAAAACACCCCGGAACTCCGAAACGGTAATAGATATTGATGTGCGGTTTTCACCATCCAATTTTTGATGAAAATTGAGATCCAGACACCGATATTAGTTTTCGTCTATCTCCTATAGAAAAAGGTGTTTCCATTTAAAACCGTGGAATTTGACCCACCCTGTACAGCCTCGCCGCAAGAAGTGTCATTTTTACTCCTAATAAAACAATATACTATTGTTTTGATTACTAGAATTGACGAATAAATATTGTAGGAATAGAAGTGATCAAAGAAGCGATAAGAAAATTGCGGTTTTCACAACAACTAAGGAAAAGCGAAACAGGGGCTAAAACTAAAAAGGTGGAACTTACAGTGAGCGTAGACGGAGTGGCTATTCAGGAACCCAGATCCCACAATATTCTACATCAGTTTCCCTTACATCAGATTTCGTACTGTGCAGATGACAAAGGCGAAAAAAACTTCTTTTCGTTCATCGCCAAACAGCAGAGTCAAGGTAAAAATGAACGATGGCCAGTATAACTGTATAGAGTATCCCAAATTCGAGATTCGCCATCGAAACTACACGAGAGACGAGGTCTGTTAAGTGAGGCTAAGAAGAGCGATTTGATGTTGATCAAAATACCAACTAAAAAGTTTAAAAATTCCGATTACTGCCGACGCAGGCGCCGCATGATGATTTCCGGAAATGATGATTTCGTTTTATTTTTTATGGATCTAACTGAAAGAGATAACAAAATAAATTTCGCATTTCTGTTGCTATTTTTTGGTGTTCAAGATGGTGTTATTAGATTTTTGGTAATGAGCATTGTTTTTATTCTGCTGCTTAGCTGCTGCCTAACAATTTAAAAAGAAATGCTGCTGTTAAAAAATTATCATAAAAATATATAACAATCTGACTTATATCTTTTATAAAGAGACTTAAATCTTTTTAATGACTTAAGTCTTTTCTAAAAAGATTTTTAAATCTTTTTTTATTTGAGAATAAAAGATTTAAATCACAAGACATTTTGAAAAAGACTTAAATTTTAAGTCTTAAGTCAGCTTTCGAAAAATGACTTAAAATCAAATGACTTGAGTCATTAAAATGATTTAAGTCAAAAAAAGACTTAAGTTTTTTGTGAGCTTGCAGCTCTGAGCCCAATGATGAGGTTCGAATTTGGGACAGTCAAACTGAAAAAAGATTGAAAAAGATGCAAAAATGTTATTTTTAGTTTATATTACGAAACAAATAGATACAGGCTATATCGTGTGGTGCATCGGGGTATAGGAAATCCCATGTAAATTTTGAAAAGGTCAGATATATTATCTCACCAGATGATTTAATGCAAAAATTGTATTAGACTTTTTTGAAAAGGCGTTAAAATTATACTTTCGTCTGGAATTTCGTTTTATTTGGAATAGGTATCTAAAAGTTATTTGCAAAAATCTACCTTCAAATTACTAAAAATGTATAATACAGCCCAGAGAAAGCTACAATTAAAATACTAGCAAAAATATGATTTTGTCATTGTCAATTCAATGTCACATTTTGTTAACAAGAAATTATGTGGTTTGGAAAGGGTGGTTAATTTTTTAATTGTAATGATCATCTACAAAGAATTAGTTGAACTGATAATAGTTTTGTGGTATATGACTTGTTTGCTGTTCATTACTCGATCAGTCGTAGGCCTCGCTCATACCACATAATTCATTCACAATAATTTAACAAATAAAAGAAATATTTGTAACTAAAGGGACTTCACAATCAAACCATACCCAAAATACTTAATTGTAAAATTCACGTCTCAGAATACAAAGCTGTTTAGGGGGGAATCTTTAGCATTCAACAGAGATGTCATTTTCAGTTCATCTAAATTTTTGTATTTAATATGCCCATAAAGACGGTTTTTCAGTGTGCTTCACTGGAAGAAGTCCTTGGGCGAAAGATCCAGTGGTCTTTTACTACTGTATCCCCAGTAGAGGGAGTCAATTTTTTTTCAGAGGGAGAAACAATTTCAGAGGGAGAAAAATTTCGGTCATTGTTGTTTCTTCCTGTTCAATTATTTTTGTCTTCTCACTTCCATGTGCTTAATACAGTGCCTTTAGTTTCAAACCTCTTGTTTATTCTTTAAGCTGTTGATTTATTCGGTTTAGGCTTCCCGGAGACTGAGCTGCGAACATATCTAACACAGTGGGAATACTATTTCCAGTAAAATGCCATTTAATATAAATTCTTATAATTTGAATTTTTGACAAATGACAAAATCAAATTTTTGGTAGTATTTTAATTGTATCGTTCTCTGGGCCGTATATTATAAATTTTACTAATTTGAAGGTAGATTTTTGCAAATAACTTTTAAATTACTATTCCATATGAAACGAAATTTCAGATAAAGATAAAATTTTAACGCTTCTTCAAAAAAGTCTATACAACTTTTGCATTATTATTTACAATTATCTGGGGAGATAATATTCGACCTTTTCAAAACTTACATGGAATTTCCTATGTCCCGTGTTCCGATGCACCACACGGTATAATTATTATACGTATATAATGATTTATATTTTTCTAGATGGAGATGCCGAAGATAAACACGAATGCTTCGTATTCATCTCCGAAAAACTGGCAGAAGAAATAACCTTAACCATAGGCCAGGCTTTCGAGCTGGCCTACAAAAGGTTCTTGGAAACTTCTGGTAAAGATTTAGAAGCCCAAAGGCGCGCGATGATCGTCCAGCAAAAAATAAAAAAACTGGAGCAAGATGTAAAAGTGTACCGGCAAAGATTACAGGATATCAGTCAGTTTCCTGGCATAAAACCGGAGCTTGATCAGTATTTGAAGAGAAAACAGCTGAGAAATATATTAGAAATAGGCGGTTCCGTGAATAATAACGATTCTATACAGGATCAATCAAGTTCAAAGAAGGAAACCCACGAATTCTTGGATTTGAATGACATGAACGGATCAGGTAATGAAAAACCTAATTAATGGGGTCATTATTTTAAAATAAATACCAGAAATTATCTGAAAATAAAGAAGTAATATTTTTAGCGCCTACAGTTCCTCAGGTACCACCAAGGGAACCTCCAACAGTAGGAACCAGACTCGAAGGACTTTTACTAAATGAACTGGAACATGACAACGACTTTGATCCAAGATCTTTTGAAAATAACACTAATTTTCCATCAAGTCCTCCACCATTAAGTAAGTAGACATGGCGTGCTTTTAACGAGATTTTTAAAAGCAAATAAGGCAATAAAAAAGTAACCGTCAACTTACCTGGTAATATTACAGCATGTTAATTACTTCCTGTGCACAAGGAATACACATAACACTTTTACTTTTAGTACCGTTTTAATTTTACTTTAATTTTTGCAATAAATACTAATAAAATGACTTTTTTTTATTAATCGGTAGCCACCTGTCGACAATTTGTTAGTATTAATTAATTGAACTGAACAAATTCAAAGGTATTTTTCTGGTTGCCTATATCTTAACAAAGGAAACTCATAGATATTATTGTTAAGATTTTTTATTATTGTTAATGTTAATAATCATTATTCATGCATTTCATAGTAATTACGGTTACTGCATACCAGATATGCCAACGAACGGTATTTATAACATCATCAAGTACTGTTGTAATAATATTCATTAAAAACATGTAATGATGCTGAATAATTTTTAGTTGCTCCGCCGCCTAAACCAGCAAAAAGAAACAATATTTCAATAAATTTAAACAATGATTTAAGTATACCGTCTCAAATTACTCCGTCCACTCCCAGTATTACTACACCTACCAGGTATTTTAATATGAATGATTATTATTTGAAGATAAGTAATGAATAAATGATTTTTTTCAGTGCAACCAGTGCCAAAATATTAGATCCTTTTGAAATGGGTGACTTTTCCACAACTTCGGCTACTCCACAGGATATAGAGAATGCTATAGGTCTTTTGGATAAAAGAATAATGGAGATGAAAGTATGTTGTTTCTCGTCAGTTAAAAATTAAATTTAAAATTAATCCAACAAAATAATTTTGTTTTTAGACTGGTTTTAGTCGAGGAATAAGCTTTGGTAATGATGATTTCTCTCTGGACAACTTAGATCCACTAAAAAATTGAAAAATGAAACTCAGGAATCAATTCGAACAAATTCTTATTGTGATTTCATCTTTAGACTAGCAAAAATATACGATATCTTTATATAAATTGTTATTAAGTTATGTATATCATCATCAGAACACTATTTTTCTATGTATTTGTAAATAAGAGGTTTATTGCTTATTTTGTTACGAATTTTCATAAAACTAATAATAAAAAGAAAATTTAATACAACAGTGCTTTTATTAATATCTGAAATTGTATATAATATTAAAACTTCAAGTAGTGACTAGAAAAAGACTAAAATAGACTGCAAAATATTGTACTAGATATCATTATGGTCTTGTAAATCGCTTAAGGAACAAGAACTTTTTTCTTCCAAAAGATCAGTTTTTATTTTAGTTTTATCAATTTCTTTTGATAAAAACTCCAAATCATTTAAAGCTTTAGCATAAGACAGTTTTGTTTGAGACTTAAAGTGCTCTAATTTAGATGCCTCTTCTTCTATTTGTTTATAATATGATTTTAATTCAAAATATGGCCTAAAACTGATATATTACCTTACCAATTATTAAGGAACTTTAAGCTTACCTAAAAATTAGTTCCTGCTGTGACATAAGGTTGCTAAATTTCAGTAACGATCTTCTTATTGATAAGCTAAAAGTACCGAATATTATTAAAAATATACCTCATTTTGTATTATCAAATCTACATACTTGCTTTTCATCATTTGTTCCTGCAGTTGATTGTTTAATTTATTAATCTTTATTTGTCTTGGTTCGTCAGGTAGTGGTTCAATTAATTTAACAGATTCAAGCTGATATTCACTGCTCTTCTTTAAAATATGTTGACACATATCTAAGCACATACGAACCTTTGATTCTAATAAAGAAAGACATGAAGTACTGTCTGATATGAGATCTCTGAAAGAGTTATAGGCTTCCTCTGCTTCAAATTCATATTTATGTAAGTCGGCAAGGGCTTCATTGGTATAATTTTGGCTGCTCATAGAGTTGTTTTTTACTTGGAAGAAAATAAAAAATAAAGGGCTATCAACGCTATGAACACATTAATTTCATTGGCACGTTAATAAAACATAACTCAAATTTTACTTATAACTTCATTTTATATCATTGTGCTTTATAACTGAAAATAAGATATAGGAATTTAATAAAATAAAACAAGAAACAAGTATAATTTTGATTTGAGGTTAACTTTTGGCCACTTTGTGTTGGCCACTCTGGTTGGCCACTTTTGGCTTTAAGAGTTTAGGCAACTGAAAAAACTTGGCGGTTATTATTTAAATTTATTAATTGCAGTGTTTAAATCCAAAAACTATCTATTATTAACAGTTAATTGTTAAACATGATTTGATATAATTATATTTTATTAATTTTTTTATCAACAATCAACTAGATTGCGTTTTTATGTTTTCTGTAAAGTAATTTAAAATATTAAGATATATAATTTTTTTCGGCAATTGAAAAATAATTATATATATAAAAGATAAAAACATATGATAATTAAATATTCGTGTCTTCGTATAGATCAGGTTATTAAGGAATTTTATAGAGTATTTAATAGCTTTGTTTAAAGATGACAACATGTAGTTTTATTGTTGTTAGCTAATTAAATATCGTGAAAAAAAATGGGAGAGAAAATACCTATCATTTTTAACATTAAAACTTAAACGAGTAACATTTCTATTAAGCAATAGATAATTATGGGTAAAACTGAAAACGTAAATTAGACAGGGTCGGGGCACACTAATGTTAAAAAAGAATAAATTTTTATACAAAATATTTCATTTAATTGACACATTTGACTAAAATTGGTGCATTTGCTAAAATTAGATATCAATCGATAGATCAAGTTTAAGCACGTATAGCCGCCCATACTAAAATATGTTAATAAAAAGTTCAAAAAGGCAGTTCTTTTAGTTTCAAAGTACTCAAAGGAAAATTTTCAATTTTTTTTTATCTCAAAAACTGCGACTTGATGACTGATTTTGATGTTATTACAAATTTTGTTGCAAATATTATTCCTAATCTTAAATTGAAAACCGCGTTTCGCTAGCTACTGTAATTTTGGAGTTACGATATTTTAAAATTTTAACCTCCTCCCATACCCCCTTACCAACCCCCCACCTCCACCAAAAACTAATGGCCAGATTCTCGGGTGCCACACTATTTTTTTGCCAAATTTGGTTAACCCAAATAACTCATTTTGAGTGAAATTAAAAAGACACTTTTTTTGCCGATCTTAATAGCCTACCACACCTATTGGTGTGGACTAAAAAACATTGGCGACAACCACCGTATATACGGAAAAAAAACGGCGCCCAGTTTTGGCTTGGAGAGAAACATCGATGACATTTTTCGATCATATTTATCAAATAAAATTGAAACGAATTTAAAATATACAAAAATTTTGTATATTAAAAAAATATCTTCTCAAAAAATCGACAATTTGATCAGGTATCGAGAGATTCATCAATACTAAATTCTATTAAATCAAAATATTTTTTTTATTATACAGGGTGGCGCACCTCATTCGCCTCGGTTGATTATACGAAATCGGAAAGAAGTAGAAACAAAATATTTCATGAATATATGTGGGAAGACAATGTGCATAATTTAAAATTATTTTCAAATATACAGGGTCGTGTGTCAGAACTAAGATCCATACCAAAATTAGATCTTTTCTTATGGCACATCCGCTATTTTATTTAATTTTTTGATTGTTGGGCATAAAATAAGGCGTTTATTATAAGGATTGGAATTGGATCTTTAAATGCTTTGGTTTTTGACTAAATTGTTTTTGATATTTAAATATGGATGCTATAATAAAAAAAATTGTCAACACTTGTGTTGGGTGTTTATAACTGTCAATTATAAACACACTGTACATTACTTTTCAAAGTTAATTCTTGTGCTGACTTTGAAGCCAGAGAAATAAACTTTACTAAAAAAAATATTGCTTCCTTAAATGTGTACAGGGGTATCAAAAATTGTTGGTCTATTTTAAATATTTATTTTACAAAAAAAACTTCGCTATTTTTAAATGCAACACTATGTATTTTTTAAAACAAGTCGAAGCAGATTTAAGTGCTCTTTTAAACTATATTAGGGTTTCCTATACCTATCTGGCTCAGATTTTGAATAAAAAGCGATTTTTCATTAAAATGGCAATCAAGATGGCTGGTTTCGTCATGGCAATTTGCTAATAACAGTTAGTAGCTATTTTCAAAATCGACATTAGTTTATTGATTTTATTTAAATTTATAACAGTTTACTTTTATTTAATTTACCTACCATCTATACTATTATATAAAATCCTTAAGTGACTGGCATACTGATTAATCACGATCCTGCTCAAACCACTCAACGAAAGAAGCTCAATTTTGGCATACAGGTTGATTCTAGGGTGTAGAGATTCGATAAGAAGGGATTTTTCGAAACTCGAATTCTAAGAGGGTGAAACTATCCCTCAAATATTAAAATATATTTTATTTAAAAACCGGTGAGTTTTTCGGAAAAACTCTTAAACACGTATAAACTCTTAAACACGAAAAAACTCTTAAACATGTATATTTTATTTTGTTGTTTTACATATTTTAAGATTTTTTATAAATTTATACTGGGTATTTCATAAAATATAACCATTGATCGAGTAATCACGATTCTGCTTAAACTGCTTGACGTTTAAAGCTGATTTTTGGTAAACGGATTGACTGTGGGGTGTAGAGGTTCGATAAGGAGGGGTTTCTCAAATTTCAAATTCCAAGAGGGCGAAAACGCCCCTCAAATATTACATTATTTGTTATTTAAAAAATGGTTAGTCTTTCGAGAAAACGCTTGGACAAGCATAATTTATTTGTTTTTTTTACATATTTTGAATTTTTTTAAAAAATCATACAGGGTGTTCCAAAAAGTTGGGTAATTTCTTAACCACGATTCTGCTTAAACTGCTTGACGTAAAAAGCTTATTTTTGGCAAACGAATTTTTCGAAAGTCAAATTCCAACGAGATGAAACTAACTCTCAAACATTACCAAACATTACCAAGTTATATAATAATATAGCCATATTGTTTTTTCTCATGCTGACATAAATGTGAGAAAATTTTATCCAGTTTGTATGGTAATGGAAATTCTTGCTTTGCTTTATCATCACTATTACAAATGATTAATTCAACGCGAACGCTGATACACGCTAGTAGTTTAATAAGTAAGTATTTATTATTTTATCAAAAAAATAAAGAAATAGTCCTTTGATTTATATTACGATGACTTATAATGGTAATAAAAATAATTACATATTGGATTTTCTATAAAAGAACAAAGAACCAATTAAGGCAAATTCATTTTCTTCACTTCCAACGACATGTTTCTGCCTAATAGCCTAGATAGCACAAAAGGAACATTTACATTCTAAGAATATTCCTCCTAAGTTCTCATAAGTATATTCTTTTTTTAATAAGTATGGCATATGAATAGTACATTCTACTATGAATGTGATTTAAAGGTATATTATCAGCATGACCTTAGAATGTCTTCTTAAATTATGGTTTACAATAAATTTTAAGTATCTGCTATTCACGTTCTAAACATATCAATATCTGAATAAAAATAAAGGAGAATAAAAATTATTTCGAAATGAAAAAATGAATACAATACATTATATTTGTATATGTTCTTACTATTAAATTTTTGTGTATTAAATAATTAGGGATTTTATATATTAGTGTATATAGATGCACTGTAAACAAATATTCAAGCAAAAATACAGTGTTTCTTATTCTAACAAATAAATAAACCTGTAAAACTGTATAAATAAAAACGATCTTCCATTATGAAATAAAAAGATCGATTATACCAAAAGATAGTTTAATAAAACTCGATAGATTTTAATCGATTTTGGGTAAAAAGATCGATCTTCGATTGAAATCGATTCGAATCGTACATCCATAACATAACCTTAAAAAACAACAAGTGAACTATAAACGCAGGGCCATGTAAGTGAAATATTAAAAATGGTTCCAGCAAAAGTTTCCCAATTATGACGGATGATGGCGCTTATCGTCAAAATTTTTGGACAGGGATTTTGCTTACCGACAATACGACTTGAGCTACGACCGGACCAGGACCAATCAGAATGATCAGTCTTTCTTGGACATTTGCCGCGGAAGTGTGTGATAATTTCTGTTGTGATATGTGTGGTTGTGTTTGCAGTTTGATTTTTCGGTTTTGATATTATGTTAAAATTAATTTTGAAGTATTGTATCACCTGTTTTTTTGTAATAGTACTTTTTTTAGTTCTATGATCTGATATGTTATGATTTGTTAATGTTTGTTAAACAATGTTATACCAAAGAGGTTATACTTAATATACTTATGAATTTGCATAGCCCAACTTTTTTATCAATAAACTTCAGATTATTTAATTCCTTTTGTTTCCGTTTGTAATTTTATTTTTAAGACATATTATGTGATTGTTTCACATAATATGTTTTAAAAATAAAATTGCAAATAGCGAATAAAAATAATTAAAATAAAAAAGTGTATTTTACAATTCCCCCCGGCCCCGCACCCCTTTGGCTAACCTATAATGTCAGCTATGTCGAGAGATGGCGTTACAAAAATGGAACCGATTTATTACAAGGAACTTGGGCTTCTTTTTCGTTAGTATATTCTGTGTATAAACGTAAACGTGCTTCATCCAAACCCAAACTATTTTAATAATTAAAACACTGAGATAACGTAAAGGTAAGTGATGCAAATAATTATTTTAAGGATAGAATCGGTAAAATAGTTTTTGTTATGTTTGTGTTTTCAGTATCTATTTTAAGGGGAGTGAATTTAATGTTCTAAAACCATGAGACCTCGAAAAAAAAATAGGTTATACTAAAAAATATTTTAAAATTCAACCAAAGAAAAGGAGCCAAAATCTTATTAAGTCAATGTTACGCAAATATGACTCAATATTGTACATTAAACTGGATTCACACCAAAGCGATTCTTTATTATCCTCTGTACATCATCAAAGTAGTACTATCTCTGGTAGTATCATTGAAGATTTCTGTTCTAATAAGTGTAGTTCCAGTGCTGAAATTTCCTACAATATAGTATTTATATAGGTATTTATGTAGGCTCTTTTATAATCATTTATTGTGTGTATTTTTTAAGAGAAAGGTATTTTTTAGAATTATTAGGTTCGAGAATTATCTAGACTTGGTGGTTCATGAGTAGCACAAAGTACAAGGAAAGTGCTTTATAAGGTTCTTGGATGGGGCCAAACAGAAGAGAAGTTTGAAATCATTGTTAGTGGCCAAAAGCAATTTTAGGTATCTGAACTTAAAGATATTTGGTGTTGCAAAGACTGTAATAACATATATTTTAGACTCCATGAAAGGTCAATTTCAAGAGTCAAAAGAAACCGAAATTATCAATATAATCAAAATATGGCTTGTAAAAACAAAAGAAAGATTAAAAAATACAAAGGTAAGTTGTGCAAATTTATTTGAACAGTATAATTTTGCTGATATTATTTCAGAAGGGTAAACAAGAGAATATAGAAACATAGACATAGAAGATAATATCAATGTATATTGTTATATTAAAATATTTTTAATTAATAAACATATATTACTCCAAGTTCTTCTTTATTACCTATTATTTTTCGTACCTATTATTTTTAACCATTCTATTTATTAGTTAATTTTTGATTATTACACACCAAATTATTTAATTTCAGCAAATTTTTTGTAGTGTGTCCCCTGTGTCCCAGATATGAATGTACTGTATAGGTATCCTATAGATTTTAAGAGATAAAAAAATTGCTAAATATGAAAAAAATTGTATCTATCTATAGTTTATAGGATATTGGTACAGTGCATCCTTATACAGGACACCCTGTAAATACAGAGTTGAGGGTTGGAATTTTTGGTGTTACAACAGCAAAATAAAACACTAATTCACCACAATATACCAAAACACTTTACTTTTGAACTGGACGTTTGTTTGGTTAATCATGTTAGCGTCATCAGTAGATGATTAAAACTTAAATTTTGACCATCTGCTGATGATGCTAACATGGTTAGCGAAACGCGCGTCCTGTGCAAAAGTAAAGTGTTTTGGTGTATTGTAGTAAATTAGTGTTTTATTTTGCCTCTGTAGATAATAAAAAAATATGAAAAGCATAAATATAGAATATTAAAAACATGAATATCATATAATTGGAATATTATTTTTAAATACGTTCTTTTACGAACATATAATTCACGTTCATACAATATATCTTGGAATGTGAAACGCACTTCTATATCACTTGAATAGGGTGGAACGTAATCTCTGCTATTCATGTGCCATATATGTTCCCAATGAAAAAAAGGAATGTGAATAGAACATTGTTGTTCTCCAAAGTCACTTGCTTCGCATATGAAAAGAACGTAAATGTGCTATCTGGGAGGTTTTGCATATACATATCAGCTGATCAGCTCTACGAAATAGGAAAAGTAGTTTTTTAAAGGAACGCTTATCAAGAAAATTCCTATTTGGATATCTTGAGCATAAACCCTTCAGGCCAACAAGCAATTGTCCTCACAAAATCACTAGTAACATCCTTCTGCCAGCAGATACCTACTCGTTCATTTTTCTTAATAAAATAATAAATAATTACTCATTAACCTTATTGTAGGTAAATAAAAATAACCTCTTATAAATGTAAATAAGGTCCATAAACTAAAGTCAATTATGAAAATAGGTACTAAGTGTCACTAGAAAACTGCCATGGCGACAACAGCCATCTTGATTACAATTTAATTAAAAATTTAAATTTATTCAAAATATGAGCTAGATAGGTATAGGAAATCCTAATATAGTTTGAAAGAGCATTTAAATCTGTTTCGATTTATTTAAAAAAAATAGATGGTGTTGCATTTGAAATAACGAAGTTTTTATGTAAAAAATATTTAAAATAAACCAGCAATTTTTGGTACCCCTGTATACATTTAAGGAAGCAATCAAATTTTTTTGTAAAATTTATCTTTGGCTTGAAAGTCAGCACAAGAATTAATTCTGAAGAGTAATGTACAAGGTGTTAACAATTTTTTTTATTAGAGCATGCATATTTAAATAACTTTAAATATTTCAAAAACTAAAGTTTTTAGACATATTAAACCTTTATAATAAATGCCTTATTTTATGTCCAAGAATCCAAAAATGAAATAAAATACCGGGTGTTCCATAAGAAAAAATATAACTTTGATGTGGATCTTAGTTCTGACACACCCATGTGACTTTCAAAATAATTTTAAATTATGCACATTGCATTCCCATATATACTCATAAAATATTTTGGTTCTACATCTTTCCGTTTTCGTATAATTAACCAAGGAGAATGAGGTGCGCCACCCTGTACATATTTGTTTTGTAATAATAGTACGCCTGTGTAGAAAATCATGCATTATTATCTAAGATAATCAACCTTTACCTTCTTTTTTTTAATTAAAGTGGTTAACTGGTAGTATTTAATACAAATTATTGTGTTGCTGCCTTTAATAGTGGGGAAACCGCTATTTCATATAAGTATGGAATAATAAAACCAACTGGGAAAGTACAGAACTTTCATTAGTTTGAAAAAATGGGTGAATCGAAATCAGACGTGCATTCTTGGTTAAGAGATTTCTTAGAAAAGCGAAAAATCTTTCAATATAAACTGGAAGTAGCCGGAAAAACTAGCAAAGGGGATGGCTATTTAGGGGAAGTAACTTTCGTCAAAATATCCACGTTTACAGATAGAATATATCACTTAGTGATAAAATCAGCTAAGCAAAGTGTAGAACTGAGAAAACAGACACCTATTGAAGAGGTATTTCAAAGAGAAATGTATGTATATACTGTCATTATGCCTGCTTTTACAAAATTCCAAGAGGAAAATGAGGTCGAACATATTTTTGATAATTTTCCAAGATGTTATGGAGTCTACAACAAAGACAGAAAAGAAGCTATAATATTACAAAACATGAAATCTCTCAAATACGATATCCATGATAGAAAAACACCTCAAAATCTCCATCATGTCGCTATTGTTTTCAAAAACTATGCCCGATTTCACGCTCTATCCATTGCAATGAAACGTCAACAGCCTGAAATCTTCAAAAATCTGACTAAGGACATGACGGATCTTCTTTCGCAGTTTGTGATTCAAGCTGGCATGGTTCCTGGAATGTTCAGTGACTTCAAATTGGCTCGTGAGCTCCTTAAAGAGGAAGATCCAGTAGCATTTAGAAAGCTGGACTTTAATGAGAATGATATCGAGAGGGCTTTATGCAAAGTTAGTGATTTGCCTGATGGGTTGTCTGTGATACTTCATGGTGATTGTTGGAATAACAACATGATGTTTGCTTATGAGGTAAGTTTATTGTTTTGTTGCACTCCAAGTTAAAATTTAATCACTGGATTACCCATAAGTTTTACCGGGTAATATAAAATTTGTTTAACTACGTGTAAATTTTCTTTTTCAGAACAAAGACAAAACCCAACCCTCCAACATGGCGTTTATCGATTTTCAGTTGAGCAGCGTGGGATCTCCTATATGTGATTTATCCTACTACCTCTACTCTGTGGCAGACGAATCGGTACTTCAGTATTTTGACCTGATATTACAATCCTACCATTACCACCTCACAAATTTCCTTCTGGAAATGGGCGAAACAAATACGGGCGTTACTTTGCAAGACTTAAGACGCCACTGGTTTCTGTATGGCAAATTCGGCATAGCCATGGCTCCCTTTATTCTGAAGATCGAGTTGTCTGAGTCAGATGAAGTGGCAGATTTGGTGCAAGGTGCCGAAAGTGGACATATTGGAGATACTTTTAACGTGGAGTTGAAAAATAAAGACGAGTATAACTATAGAGTTAAAAGTGTCTTAAAACACTATGCGTCGTTCATAGATAAATAAACACTTATATTTGTTTAGAATTCTTGGATTTTATCATATTATTATAAATTTAAATTCGTTCATACTAAAACAATTCCATGCAATTCTTTAACTTTATAAAGGCATCAAAACTTGTATAAATATCAAATTTTATTGAAAATGTAATTTAAATTAAAATTACATTAAAATAGCCAAAGTGAATATTATTTTTTTTATAAAGTCTGTCCAACGAGTCAGGAAAGATTTCAGCAGATGACATCCAAAAAAAAAAAAATAAGAGAAAATACAATTTATAGGTGAATTAAAATGACAGACACAATTGTTCATGTCATGTATCCTTTTATCCTCTCGTTAGACAGAATACAGTATTTTCCCAAAAAAAATTAGAATAAAAACTACACTTCTTTCTATACAGTTTTATATTTTCTTTCTCTCAATTGTAAAAAATGGATGTAGTATTGATTACAGATTTACCATCTACAGAGTGTTTCAAAAAAGAATTAAAGAAAGCAGAATCGGACCCATGTTGATATGAAAAATAAAACTTATTTTTATGTGAAGAATGTCCCCACGACAGATAGCCCATGTTTGTTGAAACACCCTGTATTTCCCATTGTACTCGTATTATTTAAGTTTTTACCTTCGTTTTTGTTAATTTTAATTAGAAAAAATCAGATAGCTTCAAGTTCTTTTTATAAGTTTAGTCTCGGTTTAGCACAAATAAGGATATTCTGAAGCTCATTCATATTTTTTTTTATAAAATATGCCGACATAGATAAATGAAACAAGTTTAGATTGGAAAGTGCCCATAAGGACAATGGAAACACTATTTGGCGCTATTCTTGCAAAGGTCGCGACCCAAAGCTTTTAAAAATTTCGGGGCGGTTCGGATTTCTCCGGAATTATATCGCCAAATATTATTTATTTAAAGTTATTATTATTTTCTTTTAATTTTGTGAATAAAATACAGTGTGTTGCATACAAGAAATTTTATTTTATATAAGGACATGTATGAAATGCCTATGAAACATTGGAAACCGACTTTATGCTTCGATCCACGATGGCTTTTGTCTATGTTCACAGTTCACAGCACAACTTCTTAAGTTTTTAATGCCACTTTTTCACAATTATCACGATTTTGAGTAAATAAAACTTAAATTAAACTCACAGGATAGCAATAATTACTTTGAAAATGGACGCTTTAAACGCTTTTTTAATAAGAGCGATTTAGATTTTGAAAAATTTTATAATTTTTGAAGATTCTGACTGACAAGAGATATGAAGGAGATATGGACAAGAGAAAATTATTTCTGTTTTTGTTTGCGGTTGTTCTTCTTAGCAACCGCTATAGCAGCGCCAGATCGCGTACAACGGTTGCGACCCAAAATAATCCCATATAACACAACATGATCCTATAGATATTTTGAGGATATTCACCAAGGATATAGTAAATATCTTAGTGATATCCAAAAACCAGAGGAGGATATTTATGGGATATCCAAGTGGGACAAAAAAAGTAATCTTCAAGACATCCCTAGGCAAGCCTTTTACAATTATTTAGAATATTTCTAGGATAATACAAGGATGATGTTGGGAGCATTATAGAATATTTTTAGGACATTATATGAGGACTGTTATTTGACAATAGTTACTTCATCCTTAGTTTATAGTAAAAACGTTCGCGATTTAGTTTTATTTAGCCACATTTTGACGTTATTCATTGGATATTTTTATTAACAGCTCGAAAATATACCTACATAAATATGTCAATAAATTTTGCGTCAAAATTTATAAGTTTATTTGTATGAGTTAAGAGCTTTCAATTTATACTGTACCATCGAAAAAAAACGGCGTTCAATTGGCTTGAAAATTACGATTCCCCATATAATTTTAGTACAAAATAACAGCTATCTTCATTTCCAAGCCACCTCTGACGCCGTTTTTTTCGATCGTATGGTATTATACCAGATTATACCGTATGATCGAAAAAAACGGCGTCCAGTTGGCTGGGAAATGACAATCGCTGACATTTCCCATATAATTTTACATATAAAATGACAGCGATCTTCATTTCATAGCCATCGCTGACGCCGTTTTTATTCGATCATACGGTACTACCCTTTATAGAGTCTAGCAGTTTATGTCTAGCAACAACAGTTTACATCAAAGTTAGCACACAGGATACAGGTATAATTTCTAACACCACACATTCCAGAAACTCACAATTTAAACTGAAAAATAGGATTTCTGTTTGAATAGATCAAACACGAAAATGGGTTTAGGGATAAGGAACAAGCGATTTTCAACAAATGTTCACCTATAATTTTGTCACAAATTCTTCATTATGAGACCCTGAGTTGTTCGTCGTTTTTCGACATTAGTTGAGGTTAGGACAGAATTTCTGCTAGAACAAGGCTAGAACTATGAGTATAAGAAAAAACTAAGTCAAACTCAACCAGTTTTGTTAGTTTCAAACGACCGAATTCACCGCGAATTTCACTAAATCAAAGAACTGAATAATACACGATGCAAAAACCATCAAAAATAAACAACTGTCGAGAGTCGAGATGGATTGTGGGAAATTTTTTGCGCGGGCGTTTTAAATTCTCTGTATTACTGGGAGTGGCCAAGCGCATAAATATCCAGATTATCCAGAAGATACCAACAGGATATTTTGTTTTGTTTGACGTAATGTATATCTATCTGTATGGTTTATTGCATTTTATGTAATATAAAAAGTTGTACATTATTTATTTTTCCTAAATATCTAGACGATATTGTTAGGATATTTTATTATCATGAGCATGTTTGGATATCTCAGCTGGATGTACATTAGATATACGACAGAGATATCCATAAAAATAATTTATTAATTATCATTATTACTAATTTAATCGACAAAAAAATGATACAAATGTAAATATACAGATATATTTTTTATTTCAACATCAAATATAAACTCATAGTCATTTCTAATAAATAACAATCTATCAATATTTTTTAAGTAGATAAAATATACATTTAATTTACTGAAAAAATATATTCTTAAAAAACAAGGTGACATATATATTTTGAAGGACTAGACAGAAACTTCACTAATTTTTATAATATTTTTTATATAAAACATTTTCAGTTTATAAAATAAGTCATTAATATAAATATTTATGCTTCTCCCTAATTTAGAGAAAATAAAGCTAGACCTACACGCTAAATATTCAACGTACGTTTTGTCTGACTCAAAAGACTAACTCAAAACCATAAATATTAGGTACTATAAATTAGTATTTCGATAAAGTTAATTATAAAAATACTTAAATCACATGTCAATCATATAGATACGAACTGCTGAAATCAAGTGTTCTTTTGAGAACACATCAAAACATATATTGAACTGTAGTATTTGATTGTACCACGATACAGACAACTTATACATACTTATTCCAGACTTTTTAAGGATATTTCCAGGGGTGATAGTTTAGTTTCTGAAGAAATTGGAGGTGGTATGCATGAGGTTCTTGGCGTAGGAATGTTATAAAGTTTTGGCTTGACTTTAACGGGTTTCCTGCAAGACTTGATGCTGAATAGACCATACACTAAGGGGTTCATGCAGGAGTTGGTACAGGCAAACAAGAATAGGCCTCTTTGAATGCGTGGATCGAGTTTTTGAGCTGATTCTCTGTCGTACCAATACCTGAGTGAAAAATAAAACATTTATAAAACAAATCATATTTGTTAATTCATCTATAAATAAAGCACATGGTGTCCAATTTTCGTGTACCTTACAGGGTTTCTCGTTTATGGGTAAAGATAGAAAGGGGCGGTTTTCACATTACTATGTTACTTTTTATGAAACTAAAGATGATACACATAAATTTCTTTTAGCCATCTTAGTTCCTGAAATACAGGGCGAATTTGAAATTGTTGCATTTTTAGACTATCCTTGTATCTCGGTTGTCTAACTTATTGTCAAGCTACGTGTGGCGACATCTGTCGGATAAGCGAGAAGCTACAACCGCAACGTGTATTGTTGGTTGACGACATTGATTGAGACACCACCTCTTAGCCAAGTAGAACAGCGGGTTCTAACTTCTAACCAAACAGTAGAATTTACTGGTAGATGGCAGAAGGGTATCGAAAATTATAGAGAATAGCTAAGAATAGCGAACGTTCCAGAAACAGTCGCTACGATATATACGATATATAAAAAGAGCGCGCTCGGCAGTTGGGCAGTTAAGTTTTGTAGTTTGAAAAATATGGTTAAATTGTGAATCGTGACAATTTGGCCAAGGATTTTATAAATGGTTAATTGTGTGTTGTAATCAGTATAAATTGTGTGTATATAGTGAGAGAACAAATTTGTTAAGTATTTTATCGTGAGTTTAAATTAGTGGACCCACGGAATCCGTAACATTATCAAAAAGGTGAGATCTGAGTGGTATAGAGTTTTTCACGTAGAATTCAGTTTCGTAGGTAACTCGATTTTCGCTGAAAGTTGTTATTCTTTAACACTTTCTACACTATGCCCGAAACATTTCGCGAAGGATTTCTGGAAATACTTTGAGAAGTAAACTCAATGTTTTTTTTTGTTGCGCGGAATCTCGGCCGCAAGTTTCGAAATAGATCGAAATAGTCCGAGACACAGTCTAATAGCAAGTTTCTAGACAGAGTCTCAATCTATTTCGGGAAACGTTTCGATCAATTCGATCAGTTTCAACAAAATTTTTGTAACATGCGTTTATATTTGAGGGGTTCAGAAGTGAACTGGATCAAGTCCTAGAAGATAATTATGGAGAAAATAAGAGTTAAAGTTTTTTAATGTTACTTAATTAAAATAAAACAAGCTGGAGAAGAACACTTCACTGCTTTGTTATATTTTAAATTGTATAATTGCAAATTAAAGTATCTCAAAATACAACTGTGGTTATTTTTAAGAATGTTTGTTAGTTTGTTTATACTTTTTTGGACTTGAACCATTTTATTTCTGAATATATTTGAAATTTGAGATATAAATTGGTTCATTGGTGCATTATTCTTTATCATTAAGAGATTTGTTGATTTTACATTGTCTATTAATCGCATTCTCTTCGATTTTTATAAAAATTATGGTATATAGGCGGGATAAAGGGAAGAAGATCTTTCATGTGTTGACTTTTAGAGCGTGTTACCTTACATCTATATGAAATGATGAGACTTTTCTTCCTCGTACAGTTTTATTCAGATCAACAACATGTCAGATATCTAAGTATTTGTAAGAGAAACAGCCTAACTTATTGATACAGTAATAGTGAAAATAATGATAAATCCGAGGGGTAAACCGCAGAGGAATTATGGTGTACACTATGAAGGAATTCTACAGGAATTCCAAGGAATTACGAGGAATTCCAAGGAATTCCATAGGAATTACTAGGAATTCCAATTATTTTCGTAAGAATTCCAAGGAATTCCTTAGAAATTTAGAGGAATTCCACAGGAATTAAGAGGAATTACAAGCAACTTTATAAAAAATTAACGAACATTAGTAAACCATGAATACTATAATAGGTAGTACTAAATTTAAAGAAAAACGTTTTGCAGGCGATTTTTTACTATCCGTTTTTCTTTTTCGCTTCCAAAATTTCCCAATATCGAATATCTACAGGTTAGATATTCTTTTAATTTAATATTGTACCCTCGATTATATATCTAAAATATTTTCCAATAGTACGGCCGAACCACCCCCGAGAGATCTAGTTATAACGTTCCCTGATTTCGCCATTTTAAAGAAATCCTCATAAGATTTTTTTATTCAGTACTCCAGAAAGTGTAAAGTTGATTTTTTCATTTCCTCGGAATAATACCTAGGTATATACTATAGGAAAATTAATACAACTTTAGGTGCACTTCATCAATGATACCATGCGTAATCTTATGGAATTTACTGGTGATCGTATTATGACGTGCAACTGAAGTTTTATTAATTTCCTTTCCTATAGATACGAGTATAACTAGGTACCTCTCATTTTCAAAAAATCCCGAGAAAAATTAATTTTAATAAGTAAGTGCCGACATATTTCCAGTATTTTTACCTCATGATCCCCTATTGGTACTAAAATTTAACTAAAAAAACGTAAATCTCGTAATAGTACTTTTTATTGTTAGATCTAGTACTTATAGAGACATTAGACATTTATAAAAATCACCAGAAAATTCATAGCGGAACTGCGAAACCGAGGTGGCAACGCTGGTTCAGACTGAAAGAGTTACCGAGTTCGTACCAAGGAATTCCAAGGAAGACCTTGAATGATTGACCTTGACCTTGAAGACCAGGAATTCCAAGGAATTCCGAAGGAATTACGAGGAATTCTGAGGAATTATTTGAGTAAAAGGAATTACGGTGTACACTTTTCCCTCTGCGGTTTACCCCTCGGATAAATCAAACTATACTTTCAGAATCGATAGAATCAGACCTTTCAGATGGCTAATAATCTGATTCCCTTGGTGCAAATGGTTCAGACTTTGTTTCATTATCATCCATTTTATCAAAAGAGAATTTTTTTAGCTCTAAACTTTAGAACGTGTGTTAAAATCGGTTAAATTTTGTGGACTTGATCCAAGATCCAGTTCACTTCTGAAATGAATCAACGGAATATTCAGAAACCAAACAGATACAAACTATCTGTTTAATCCGTGAAGTATGACTTGATTCATTTCTCTATTGGAAAAAACAATATTTTATAAACGTATTAAAACGATTATCTTAAAATAATAGAAAATTGGACTTGATCCATTTTAATTCTGATCACTCCATTTATCGTACTATTTGGCGAAGTAATTAAGGTCAACATTGTGCTGGCTTTTGAAAAACAAATAAACATGGGGTATGAATAAATATCATTAGTTTGTAATGCAGTGTAATGTAATAATAAATATTAAACTGATATGAAAAATCAAAAACAGTGCATTTAGAAAACAGTTATCGATGATAGATTAAATTGGCTATTCCTCTAAAGTTATACAAGAATACTTAGTTTTAATCATTGTCTAATATTATTAATTACAATATAGTAAGAAATGTATATTTCCAAACCTTAACATCGTAAAACTGCAGAACAACAGTGACTAACTTTTCTGGCTGTCCGCCTTTTATAAATTATAATCCACGAATCCACGGTAAAAACTATTTAAAAAATGGTGTTAAACTATTTATAAAATCATCTAATTATTTCTTATTTTGAAATAGATATATTATTATATATTTATAATATTATATACAAAAGTATCTTTTACAGTTTTTTCTTATAAGAGAACGTTAAACAATAAGAGAACATTGCTTTTTAGAGAGTGTTATTTAAAAAAAACTTTGAGTTATATTTCGATAATAACAGTTTGCAGCGAAAAACTAGTTACGCCACTGGATTATACGTGAAAAACTCATGGAACTCAATTTGTAATTTATCGAAAAGTTATGACAATCAAGATACGAAGGAGGTCGAAAAATGTAACATTTTTAAATTCGCCCTGTATTTCAGGAAGAAGGCTAAGTCTCTGTGTAGCATCTTTATTTTCATAAAAAAGTAGCCCAGTCATGAGTCCAGTGATATGAAAACGAAAACCGCTTCTTTGTATCTCTAATCATAGACGAGAAACCCCCTAAAACACACGAAAATGGGACACCCTGTACAGAGCACATTTGAAGTAAAACAGTGGATTATATTTCACGCAGTTTGCAATAAGGGTTGGGATTTTTTTTCGTAAATAACACCTGTTTACAAACCTATCGATCCAAGTAAGGAGAAAATTAACAAAGGCGGAATATTTATTTATTTGCTCATAACTACCGATGTCCTTTCAGATAAAGCATGTCATTTTATTTTAACGAAGGTGCAGATGTAATAGATAAAGCAAAAAAAGAGGAAAAAGATGAAGATCAACAATGATGCAGACGTTGGAGATTTTGTTTTTCTATATGTTTCAGCTACGCATAAAAAATGTTTTTCTTTTGTCAGATTTTATATTTTTTTATGAAATAACTATAAAATAGGCTTTGAGACATTTATAGACAATTTTTTCAGATTTGTTGCTTGCTTTTCATAAATTAAAACAATGGGTATGAGGTGGTATATACATATAACGTTTCTGGCATTTTTGGATACTTTTCTTGACTGGCAAGCTTTAACCAGAAAATTCGCAGAGTATAGTTATGTTGGCTGAAAATTTTGTAAGCCTTAAAACTCTAAATAACACTATTTTGTCTCTACAGGGTGAATCTTAAATAAGCGCATGTAATTTTAGGGGTCGTAGATCTCGATAAAAGAAACATATTTTGTCTTGATTTTGTTTTGAAAATATAAAAAAATGATTTTTTGTTTAAATTTTGAAAACCACTAAATCTTTTCTGGATGTTCTTTCTTGTAAAAATAATCTACTATCTATGATGCCATGTTATGAAAATATTATGTTTTTTTTACTAAAAATTAAAAACAAATCCAAATTTTCAAAATTTTGACGTGTTTCTGGGGTCGAAATATACTACCCCTAAAAAGATTTGCACTTAACTTAAGACTCACCCTTTATATTATCACTATACCTTGTTTAATAAACTATAGAATATACAGGGTGGTCCGAACTGTATTCCGGAAACTTCGGCAGCATATTCTGCAGATAAAAATAAGTAAAAAAGTTCGTATAAATGTATGTCCTAGAATGCTTAGTTTCGGAGATACAGGGTGAAAAATTTTCATTTTTATTTCGATTTTTGCCAAATAATTTTTGAAGTAACGTTAATATTTGGATGAAAATTTGTGTTTGGGAATTTTTTGATATGAAAAATTTGATTTTGATGTCAATATTACTCTTATTTGTAGGGGGCGCCACCTACATGTATTTTAACTGTTTTAAAGAGCAATAACTTTTCGTCCGTGCCTGTATAAAACTACTGAGTGAAAAATTAACATTTACTACAATTTTTACGTAAAAAATGTTTCTTGGTAAAAATCCCTACGAGTAATGGTTCTCGAGATATTTGGAATCGAAATTATCATGTCATCACTGACATAAATTAAACATGTTGACTGTGTTGACTAAATAGTTGAGTTGAAATCATAAATTTGAAAGGTTTTTGTGCCAAAAGTTGAACGGAAACTATTTTATCATTATTTTTTCGAAGAAAAGTTTATGATTAATTTAAAAAAATAAAAATTTCCCAAATTTATTATTTCAGTCAAGTAACTATCTACTCAATGTGTTTATTTTTTTGTCAATAATGACATGTATTGACTATTTCCATTCGAAATGTCTTGAGAACGGTTGTTCATGGTGATTTTTACCAAGAGACATTTTTTACGTAAAAAGTCACGACAATTTATATTTTTTGACTCAGTAGTTTTGTACAGGTGCGGACAAAAAAAGTTATTGCTCTTCAAAACAGTTAAAACACATGTAGGTGGTGCCCTCTAATAGTAGGAGTCAAATTGACATCAAAATCAAATTTCTCAGATCAAAAAACTCCCAGGCACCAATTTCCATCCAAATATTGATGTTACTTCATAATTTTTTTAGAAAAAATCGAAATAAAAATGAAACTTCTACACCCTGTATTTCCGAAACTTACCTGCAGAATATGCTGCCGAAGTTTTCGGAATACAATTCGGACCACCCTGTATATCCTAAATATATAGATATGTAGTTATATGATATACGAGATTTGTATCTACTTACCATACGCACATTACGTGATACGGTGTCCAACATACAAAAAATACAAATACAATAAGAATAGTTAGCTTCAATGTCCGAATTTTAGCTTTTCCCAAAAATGCCAGGCTTGATCTTGTCACACTGTCAGCTAAATATAAAACAGAAAAAAACAAATATAAAACAGAAAAAAAATTAGAAATAATTTTGAGATTAGACTTTTATTTAGTATATTCCATCCAAACTTAATTATCTGGATAGGGTAGGGACAATTTCTATGTAGTAAGATAAAATAATCTTTTGAAAATATATTTTTTTAAAATGTCAGATAATCATGTGTATTCATTAAACACCCTCTACACTATGTCTGAAATGTTTCACGAAATATTTCTAGAACTATGTAGGTATGGATTCTTATAAGTAGAGAAGAACATTTCTGGGCTTTAAGTATTGGAACACAAATGTTATTTAATTTGGTAAATTTAAGATATTTCTTAGTTCGTTCTCTATATATATATACCGGGTGCATCTCAAAAGTGGCTCACCCCTATAACATTTTTTTTAAGACAAAAAAACGAGATTTATTATGTTAGTATATGACATCAATTAGGGTTGATTGACGTAGGTATTCAATTGTTTTCGGTCACTTCTGTTTCACCGGAAATTACTACCTCTTTTGATTTTTAAATGACACCCTTAGTATTATTTTACTTTATTCGATAGAAAATAACACTCTGAATAGAATAACATAACATAATGTTAACTTTTGACATTCTCGCTTAAAAAAATCGTATTTTAAATTTCAACCTAGAGGGTGCCATACAGGGCCGTATCTAGACCAAGATTTCGGGGGGGGTGACTTGGAGGGGGGTACAAAAGCTGCTAGGAAAAAAGCATAATAAAAAAATCGCTTTGGGTTACGCTCAAATCTTAATTGAAAATAAAATTTTAAAAAAGTAACAGGTAAAAATTATTAATCTTAAAGGATAAACTGGTCTTTTCCCTGGAAAAACGATTGACTACCTCTTCGATATCGATATTTATTTCTCTATGTACGCTTAATAGAGGAAGTCCTGTCAATCGCTCCTGACCTGTAGAGTTACGTAGGAAGTCCTTAATCGTCTTATGCCGCAACCGCACATGCGGCATTTAGCTTGAACTCGAGCGCTCGTCAACTACCGAACGCTCGTGATCGGACTTCGCCTTTCCATCCACACATGCGGGCTCTGATAGCAACAACATAGAGATGAGCGCTCGTTCTCGTCGCCGATCGGGTCGCCGAACTCCGACTTCTTCATCCACACACATAGGAAATCGGCGAAGCCCCGATCGGAGATCGCCGAATACCGCATGTGCGGTTGCGGCATTAGGGTTGAAAAAGACCTTTCTGGTGTAGACCACAGAATATACTAACGAAAAAGAAGCCCAAGTTCCTTGTAATAAATCGGTTCCATTTTCGTAACGCCATCTCTCGACATAGTTGACATTATAGGTTAGCCAAAGGGGTGCGGGGCCGGGGGGAATTGTAAAATACACTTTTTTATATTAATTATTTTTATTCGCTATTTGCAATTTTATTTTTAAAACATATTATGTGAAACAATCACATAATATGTCTTAAAAATAAAATTACAAAGGGAAACAAAAGGAATTAAATAATCTGAAAATCTACAAAGTTTATTGATAAAAAAGTTAGGCTATGCAAATTGATAAATATATTAAGTATAACCTCTTTGGTATAACATTGTTAAACAAACATTAACAAATCATAACATATCAGATCATAGAACTAAAAAAGTACTATTACATAAAAACAGGTGATACAATACTTCAAAATTAATTTTAACATAATATCAAAACCGAAAAAATCAAACTGCAAACACAACCACACTTATCACAACAGAAATTAACACACACTTCCGCGGCAAATGTCCAAGAAAGACTGATCATTCTGATTGGTCCTGGTCCGGTCGTAGCTCACGTCGTATTGTCGGTAAGCAAAATCCCTGTCCAAAAATTTTGACGACCAGCGCCATCATCCGTCATAATTGGGAAACTTTTGCTGGAACCATTTTTAATATTTCACTTACATGGCCCTGGTGTAGACCACTGGTTACACTCCGATTATCGTTTCGATGGCGTTTTTAGGTCGGTCGACTGCAGGTAGCTGCTTCCATTTTTACCGCCACAAGTCTAGTTCTGCCGCTAAAGTGTCATAGTCCAAGAATTCTTTGTCTAATAGCAGAACAATAACAAACGTTAATCACGTTAATGACCAGCAAAACACACAACATTCAAAATCTTGTCCTTGTCAAACTTTTGCTGTTTTAAACACTTGAATGTTGAAAGTCGAAAATTGAAAATGACATTTGCTTTCAAAGTGGAAAAGTGAGGTTAGGATGTATAATGTATATTCATCAATGATTAAAGAATACAAGGACAAATAGCACCCGAAACCAAACTGTGACCATTCTTCCAAACAGTGTCGTAGCACATATTTTACTTAACATTGCCGCTTGAAGGGGTATTTATATTTTTGATATTATATGTTTTCACCATGGTACAAAGAAAACAAGGTATGATCGATAGCAGCTCCAATTTCGTTAAGTTTGCGCATACCACCTGTGACGTCATACGCCATACAAAAAAATATCCATATTGTTCAATTGTCACTAATAAAAAAAGACCTAAAATAGAGAAGAATTAGGACATAACCCCAAAAGTTATGTTTTGACATCGAGCTTGACATTTGAAAAATTATTTTCACATTTTGACACAATCAAATTTCACAGATGACACAATCTCTTTGACAATTTGAAATTGGCGCGCAGAGCTTGCCGACCAATGGTGCCGTTTATCACCTGTGACGTAGTAACCAACCTGCGCAATATCATACCTTGTATTCTTTGTATCATGTGTTTTCACTACGCCTATGGTGTATCGGGTGGTATCATACTAATTAATTACGAAAAAAACGTATTAAAATGTTAACAAAAGGTACATAACTAGTATCGACGTATAGTACATATCAAGTACATATAATATCAGAAAAATAATTATCGAATTCAATAAAAAAAACGCTAAAAAGGTGTAGGGGACTGTTTATTTCCCTATAAAACGTAACTTCTGGCTCTTTCTTATCATTGCGCCTTTTACACTTGACAGCTGAACAAATTACCATTGTAATATTGTAATAAAGTTTATACAAAGTTCACTACACGCAACCAACTATTAAAAATCGCTAAAATTGTCGCTGATGACCAGCTGATGATTCATTCGTTATGTCTAAAAAGTTAACGTCTAAGGTCATAAATTATGCTGTAGCCCGTATATGGGCGTTACATGTCCTTGTATTCTTTAGTCATAGATATTCATCCATCTTGTTCTTTTTTTGTTTCGTTCTTACTTACTCAATGATCATTACTTTTTAAAAAATTTCGGCCATAATTTCGGGGGGGGTTTGAACCCCCAAAACACCCCCCCAGATACGGCCCTGGTGCCATATGGGTGTGTTAAAACACAAATTTTTAATCAAGAAGCCTTGGAATAATAGATTTGATCGTCTAATGTTTTTGGTGTCTTGTCCTGGCCGGTTAAAAGATGCCCAAATCGTATTTTTAATCATATTTCAATTTCTTTAAAATGGAACGAAGATAGCTCATTAGCATATTTGGAAAAAAAAATTACGAATAATTTAATACCACACAGTTGGTATTTCGAGTCAAATTGTCGTTATATGGCCATGGCACTCTAAATTAAAATTTAAAATGCTATTTTATTAATTGAAAATGTTAAAAGCTGACATATGCTGTATCATTCTATTCAGAATGTCATTTTCTATCAAACGAAGTAAAAAATACCAAGGGCCTCATTTAAAAAACAAAAGTTGTAGTTATTTCCGGTGAAACAGGAAGTGACAGAAAATAATTGAATTCTAAATCTCGTTTTTTTTTATCTGAAAAAATTAAAAAGTTATAAGGGTGAGCCACTTTTGAGACGCACCCGATATACAGGGTATCCCAGAAATATGTGCAAATATTTTAACTGGTGGTATAGTCCAGCCCCAGAAACACGCCTATGAGGTTTTTTTCGCCAAAAAATAATTTTGAAAATTTGAAATTTTTTGAAAAATTTTTTGGAATTTTTTTTAGTTTTTAGTTAAAAAACATAATTTCTTGATAATATAGCAACATAGGTATTAGATTAAATTTACAAGAAAGAAAAACAAGATCTGGTGGTTCTAAAAATTTTAGCACAAAATAATTTTTTTTGGAATTTTTCAAAGTAAAATAACTCCGTTATTTTGGCCCTATTTGAAAAACGATAAAGAGAAAATATGTTTCTTTTATCGAGATCTACCACCCCTTAAAATATTTGCACTTATTTCTGGGACACCCTGTATAAAGGGTATTAAAATATCTTTTGATATAACTCAGTAATCGCACTTGCATCCAAATAAATTAACGAAATTTAGTGTTTTTCCGTTGTCTAAGATGTTTTAATACCAAATTTTAAATAATATAAGATCAAAATGATAAAATCAATAAAAAATACAAAATGAAGAAAAGAAATAAAAAGGTAAAGTTCCTGAACCAATACCCCTTTTTGAACGATTTTCAAGTTTAAAATTCTGACCCAACTTCGCAAAAGAGCAAAAAATGCAATATATCAAAATCTGTCTCTATATACGAAAGCAAATAACAGCTGGTGTGATATCTTCCACGTTTATATTGGATGCTAGAAGAGCTTTCTTTGTAGTAAAGGAATGATTGCATAAAATTGCTTTTTTGAGAAAGGCACGTACGAGGGTTCTGTGAAAAGTAAAGCTGATTGATGCTGATTGAAACTTACCTCGATTTGGATTTCTGGTTCTCCTAAATATCTCCAATAAAATGGAAGCATAAGAAAATATAATAACAGTTAAAGGAAAGCTGTACATCATCACCATTCCAAATATGTTGTAAGCCAGTTCATGAGCATAGGATGGGTAGCTGTGATACGTGACGCATTGATGGTACCAATCGATTTTTGGATGGACTTCCACGTGAAATAGAAATATCTGCAGGAATTATTGTTGATGCCATAATATCGTTTTGATAAATATATACTCACCGGCATGAAAAACGGGCACCTTAAAATTTTCATGTATTTTAGAATTTAATATATTTTGTTCTATAAGGTTCCGATTTTGATGATCTTTTAAGCAATTTGTATCTAAATTAGTTGACTTTTTAGTATCTCTTTCTAAATTAAAAATTAAGTTTCAATCTGTCAATTATATAGGGTGATCCGAATTATATTCCGGAAACTTCGGCAGCATATTCTGCAGATAAAAATAAGTAAAAAAGTTCGCATAAATATATGTCCTAAAATGCTTAGTTTCGGAGATACAGGGTGTAGAAGTTTTATTTTTATTTCGATTTTTTCCAAATAATTTCTGAAGTAACCTCAATATTTCGATGAAAATTGGTGTCAGGGAGTTTTTTGACGTGAGAAATTTGATTTTGATGTCAATATGACTCCTACTAGTAGAGGGCGCCACTTACATATTTTTTACTGGTTTGAAGAATAATCATCACTTTTTGTCCGTACCTGTATAAAACTAATGAGCAAAAAAATATAAATTTACAACGTTTTTTTACGTGAAAAAGGTCTCTTAGTAAAAATCGCTACGAGTAATGGTTTTCGAGATATTTCGAATCGAAATTATCAATACCTGTCATCATTGACATAAATTAAACATGTTGACTAAATAGTTATTAGACTGAAATCATAAATTTGAAATGTTTTTGTGCCAAAAGTTCAACAGAAACTGTTTTATCATAATTTTTTGCCGAAACATTTATGATTAATTTAAAAATATAAAAATTTCCCAAATTTTTTTAATTCAGTGAAATAACTATCTACTCAATGTGTTTATTTTTTGTCAATAATGACATGTATTGACTATTTCCATTCTAAATATCTTAAGAACGGTTGCTTGTACCGATTTTTACAAAGAGATATTTTTACGTAAAAGTCACAGTATATTTTTCGCTCGGTAGTTTTATACAGGTATGGACAAAAAGTTATTACTCTTCAAAACAGTTAAAACACATGTTAGTTGTGCCCTCTACTAGTAGGAGTGATATTGACATCAAAATCAAATTTATCATGTCAAAAAACACCCAGGCACCAATTTTCATCCAAATATTGACGTTGCTTCAGAAATTATTTGGAAAAAATCGAAATTAAAATGAAACTTCTACACCCTGTATCTCTGAAAGTAAGCATTTTAGGACGTACATTTATATATACGAACTTTTTTACTTATTTTTATGTGCAGAATATGCTGCCGAAGTTTCCGGAATACAGTTCGGACCACCCTGTATTTTGTTCTATAAGGTTCCGATTTTGATGATCTTTTAAGCAATTTGTACCTAAATTAGTTGACTTTTTAGTATCTCTTTCTAAATTAAAAAGTAAGTTTCAATCTGTCAATTATATATGAGAGAACACAAAATGTTGTTATTTTGGTGCAAGTTTGGAATTTGTAATAACCTGGTGCAATATGTTAAAAAAGTAAATAATTTGAAAATCATTTTATCATCTAGGTGAATTTTTTTCTTGATAGTTTATTATTTGGTTCATCTCAATAGCTTTATTTATTTTGGAGATATTCGCTTTTGAAGAAGACACTAATATTTTGCTTTTGGTCCCAGCCAAGAGACCTATGAAATAATGTATATGATTTATGTAAGATCACTGTTGTTAAAAAATCATATTATTATTGCCTATTGGCTGATAGGTAGTTACTTTATTAGATAGGTTTTAAGTCCAAGAGTTGTATCTATATATAGGAGTTGCTTTAATTGAAGATGATAGATATCAAAATTATGTTGCTAACAGATTAGGTGTGCACGAAGTACAGTGCAGTCGCTTTCTCGAGACATGTTTATATGCTAGATGCCTAGAAACTTTCGTATGAGAACTTCGAATCGCCTTGACCTATTCTAAGTTTATAGTTTATATTTGCACCCTATAATATGGAACGTTCTGGTAAAGTGAACGGACTGTAAGAAGTAAGAAGATAGTTAAACGAAGCAAACCTTATGCCAAGAAGGCCGGCTTGGGGAACACGACTTAGTTAACAGACCTAGGTTGACTAGGACCAAAAGCAAAGGCATGGTTTTAATGTAAAAATTACGAAAAAATATTAGAGCCTTCTTCAAAAGCAAATATCTCCAACAAAAGTAAACCTACTGAGAGAAACCAACAAAACAAACTATAGAGAAAGGATGTATCTAGATAACAAAATGATTTGTAAATTCCTTGCAGTGTTAACATATTCCACAGGGTATGTCAAACTTTCACCAAAATATCAACATTTTGTTTTCCGTCGTATAATTGACAGATGGGAACTTTAATTTTTAATTTGGAAAAAGATACTAAAAAAGTCAAATAATTTAGCCAGATATTGCTGAAAAAAATCATTAAATCGGCCCACTAGAACAAAATATATTAAATTTTAAAATAAATATGTCAAAATTTTAATGTGTGCGTTTTTCGTGCCGGTGAGTGTAGTTATGTGAAATAGAAGTGTCTTTTTTAACTAACCTGAGGTGTACTGCAAATTATTGCTCCCAGCCAAGCTGTAATTACCATTTTTCTGCCTCGTTCATCTAAGTTACCCGATTGCAAAGGCTTTAAAATAGCATAGTATCTAAAAAATGTGAAGGGTATAGAGGGTGCTACAAATTCGATGTACGAGCAATGGTAACTCGGTAATCGTAATAGATACGAACATGGTTAAATTGGGGCAAAGTTGCGCTTTGGGATGTTCACCAAGATGCAACCAAAAAAAATTTTAAAAATTTCAAGGATTGCTGAGTTTTTTTGGAAAAAACGGATATTTTTGAAAGTCCATTTTATTTTTTTCTGTCGATACTTTTTAGAAAATCAAAAAAACTAATTGCACATTCTCATAGCCACTTTATTAGGGCTATCTGATAGTATTTTTAGATTTTCAAATCAACTGATAATTTGTGAGATACAGAGGCCAACTTATTTTTTTTAAATATGGACCTACATTTTTTATCTCAGATTTTGAAAGAACTCGCTCTCCTGAGTACAATGATATGCCACACTTAATATTTTTTTGTTTTGGAAATTTGGACACAATTTATTTAAACTAATTTCAAGTCAGGCTCTGTTTTTTTTAATATTTAATATTTTCATCGTTACAATATTGAAAAGCTTTCAAACTTAACAGTAACGTGGGTTGAATACGGAAAATCAAATGCAATAAAATAATAGAAAATAATATAAATAAAATGTATTATAAACAATCAAATCATTTCCCCGGAAGATGAATTGGAAATGGTTGAGCAGCGAGGTACCTGGACCGTTTGATGACGTCAAGTAATTCGACAGATCCAAATTTTACAAAAAAGTGAAATCAACACATCTCGGCAATTACAATAAAGAGTACAAAATGCATTCGAAAGTATAAGAAGGTCTATTCAAAAGCTATAAATAAAATTGAACGAAATAAATTTGTGCAATAGAGAGGGTGTTAACCCTTTCGAACATGTAGACTATGTAAAGCATTAGAAACTAGTTTGTAGAAGTTAATTTATTCATAATAACTACGATTATTATTATGCAAATTATTAGATCGTACACTGATAATTCCAAATTCACAATAAGAATAGTTAAAAATAATATCTTTAAATTGCTGATCTGGATATTATTTATTTGAATCTTTCAATTGGCTCAATTTTTTCCTTATTCAATGTCAATTAGCACTGATCAATGTTGTTGCGATGATTATAATCAGATTAAATAATTTAAAAACAGAGTCGGACTTGATTTTTTTTAAATAATAATTAAATAGTTTTGTTGCTGTTAAGGTACCCAAAACAACAAAAAAATATAAAGTGTGGCATATTGTTGTACTCAGGAGACTGAGTTCTTTCAAAATCTGAAATAAAAAATGCAGGTTCGTATTTAAAAAAATTAAGTTGGCCTCTGTATCTCACAAACAATCAGCTAATTTGAAAATCTAAAAATACTCTCAGATAGCCCTAATAAAATGGCTATTAGAATGTGCAATTAGTTTTTTGATTTTCTAAAAAGTAACGACAGGAAAAAATAAAATTAGTTTTCAAAAATATCCGTTTTTTCAAAAAAACTCAGCAATCCTTGAAATTTTTAAACCTTTTTTGATGGCATCTTGGTGAACAGCCCAAGGCACAACTTTGCCCCAATTTAACCATCTTCGTATCTATTACGGTTTCCGAGATACCAATGCTCGAACCGCGAATTTGTAGCACCCTGTATAACAACAACCAAATACGATATTCCTTTGATATAAATACTTATAACAACAACAAAAATAAAAGCAACAGAATTAATAATTAATGAATTATTTTCAAAGATTTACAAAAACTATATGTTTAGATATTTATTTTTATATCGTTATATGTATAAATGAAGTTATTACTGTGCCTCCATCGCCCCCCCACCCCGCGCCTAATAATTGGATAAGTAATAATTTTCTGATGAAATAAACATGATCGATTGCTAACACTTATATTTAATGTGATTAAAAATGTATAGTAACTAATACAATATAATCCAAAAAAGAAACGGCATCGGCGATTGCTATGAAATGAAGATCGTTGTCATTTTATAAGTAAATTTATATGGTAAATTTCATCGATTGTCATTTTCTAGCCAACTGGACACCGTTTTTTTCCGATCATACGTTATCAAAGTGAGCTTATACAGGGTGTTCCAGGCTGAGCGTGCATTGGAAATTTCTAGAGAACCACAATATCTAAATCGGAGATTTTTTGCACATCATCGTTTTACAATGAGATCTATCGATTAAAAATGTTTTCAATATGGCGGCATTTCCAGAAATACCGGAAGTTGACAGCAACCTTCTTATTTTAAACGGGTGCTCCCATTTTTTATTACATACTTAAATTCTCTGTAAAATTCTATGAATACTGATGTTAAACACTCTATACCTACCATTAACCGTTTATGAGAAAAAAATATTTAAAATTTTTGGATGAAAAAAATTACCTGTCAAAAAAAAATGTGTAGCCTAAAAGTCAAACTTAGTGATTAACACAGCCACTATTACATAAAGTGAAGACATGTGGCTATCTATTTCAAAAATTAAATTGTTCAAATGTCATATAATAATGGCGGTAGCTGTCATGGAATTGAGCAGAAAAAATTATCATAAATCATTTTATTCAAATGGAAACCAACTTTTTTTTTTCACTAATGAAAAGGTTTTTCAATTCGTTACTTTCTAGCTATACATGTTCCTATACCTAAAATAGATCGTTTTTAAGTTATTTAAGATTTAATTTGAAAACGTATATTTTTCTTGATTTTATCTAGCTTCCTTTGACATTAAGTGTCAAACGCTCAGAAAATTTATTTCCATCTGTCAGCAAACGAATTATTTGACTTTCCTATATTATAAATACTGCCTGTCTTAAGAGTTTAAAAAGTGTATATATACAAATATATCGCTCTAAATTAAATCTAAATTTTCGCTCTTTAGCTTTGTCTTTAGTGATATCTAATAGTTGATATTATTAATATTTCGTACGATCGAAAAAAAAGTTGCTCGCAAATGATGCTGCTTTTTGAACAAAGCGTCACAATATGAAATAGCCAGATCTATTGTTTTACATCACTTGACTTGGTTAAAATCAAGGAAAATACGCTTTAAAACTAAATCTTAAATAACTTAAAAACGATTTATTTAACGTATAGGAACATGTATAGTCAAAAAGTAACGAATTGAAAAGCGTTTTCACTAGTGAAATAAAAAAAGAGGGGTTTTTTGGGGTGCATTTGAAAAAAATGACTTATGATAATTTTTAAATCGCTCGATTCTATGACAGCTGCGGCCATTATTATATGACATTTGATCAATTTAATTTTTGAAATAGATAGCCACATGTTTTCTCTTAATGGCACAGTGGCTGTGGTAATCACTAAATTTGACGTTCAGGCTATACACATATTTTTGACAGGCAGTTTTTTGCGTCCAAAAATTATAAATATTTTTTTTTTCAAAAACGGTTTACGTTAGGTATAGAGTGTTTAATATCAAAATTCATAAAATTTTATAGAGAATTTAAGTATGTAATAAAAATTGGGGGCACCCATTTAACATAAGAAAGTTGCTGCCAACTTCCGGTATTTCCGGAAGTGCTGCCATATTGAAAATATTTTTAATCGATAGATCCCGTTGTGAAACAATGATGTGCAAAAAATCTCCGAGCTAGATGTTGTAGTTCTCCAGAAACTTCTAATGCACACTCAGCCTGGGACACCCTGTATGTATCCGTCGTGCGTTGTTGATCGTTCCGTCACTCTAATCATAATTAAATATGAGCTGATTTTTTTTTTGAAATAAACCAATGAAACTGCATAAAATCTACGACGGATGATGCAAGACAGATGCATGTAAATTGCATAAAATTGTTGTCATCAAAAAGAATGTGACAAATTGTCACTAGAGGTTTGGTGAATTTCAGTTGATTTTAAAAATTCCGACTGCATCGCTTGATACAGCAGAAATCAGAAGTTTTCGCTCTGAACGCAGTTCTGATGTTGATGGCATTGAAATAATATTAAAATCTTGGCTTTGTCATAATATTTAAGTATTTTAGTTTTTAATAGCGCAGTTATTGAAACTATAAAACACTCAGCTACGAGGTTTGTGCTATGTAACGCTGTTTCGGGTAGAAAACATTAAGTGAAAAAGAACTCGAACTGGGCGTCGCTCGTCGCTTTGTGTTGTGACAATTTCAAATGTTATTGTCGAAAAAATGTTAACATATAAAGGAGAGCGTAATTACGTGGTTGCTGAATGCAATAACATCCAATAACTCGACTTTCTCGGATATGCAACTCTCCCAAAACAACATTTTATAGCTTCATAGTTTCTTACACCGATTGATCAAAAGTAAAAATGGATTCAAGCAGTTCAACGAAACAAGTGTGTAAACAAAGTGCTCGTTACATAATCAAAAAATTAAATAGACATACAATAGACTATGAGAGGATAAAAATATACTTTGCAATATTAACGGTATACTTTTTTTAATCAACTGGTGATTAAATGCTTTATGAGCATCTTCTAAAATTATAATTATACTTTAAAGAAATCCTTTACAACTCAAATAGCCCAGTTATGTCTCCACTAGCAAAATCCAAGAACAGTTAACCTAATAGGACTGCTCATTCAGCCAAAAGTGTCCGCCAGGTGCATGCGAAAACTACTCGCTTTGTGACGTCATTGTAGTCCTTGTCATGGTTATTAGTCCTTATCCGGCAACCAATAATACACACACGTGCATTATTGGTTGCCGAATGCAAAACGTTCATTATTTAGTTTATTTATTTAAACACCTTATAGGTATGCAGTATAGAAAAGTAACTGTATAAATCGTATTAAATACTCGGATAATGCATTTTTAAGAACAGCAGTTCCCAACATCACCTTTTGCAAGCATTCTTTTTAGAGTACTTCCATATTTTGCTTTAAAATAATTAATAAACAAAATCGTGGGCACTTAGTAAGCACTTTGTTACAATCCACAACACAAAATGAACGTATTTATAGCTATAGCTATAGCTCTAAAAACTTTAAAGACACCTTTTTCACATTTAAAATTGACAAAATAATTAACTCAAAATTTCTCAGCTGTTATTTTTATAATTTTACCATAGGCAACTAATAATACACACTATCATGACAAGGCTTTGACAAGGACTACAATGACATCACAACTGTCAGCTGAAGCGCGGGAAGAGGCGAACGTACGTCTTATGAGGATGAGCAATCCTATTAGTTTACCATAAAACTATGCTAGCTACCGTAGTTAAACTTATCTAAAAAGTTTTATTAGCTTGAATAATAAATTATGACACACGTTAGACCGTCTGAAGATATCAAATTATTTACTTTTCTATTTTCATTTTTAGAATTTTTACAAATTATACTTCGTAACATTTTTAGAATAATTTTATAATAAATTTTTCGTATACTCGCTATTTAAATCCGTGTATTTGTATATCCCCGTTGTTTACGATATTCTCCGATGGTGGCAGCACCGGCGGAGAATGCACCAAGCCTATAACTTAATATTAAACGATTTTTTATTGTATGTCTAACATATTTTTGTTTTTTTTTATTTTACAGAAACTAAAGACAATATATTTATTATTCTCCCATTAGTATATATGATCTCTGTTGTAATGATTTTAATAAAAACAAAAAAGTAGCAGTTTCAGTTATTTTTTTCATAAAAACAAATATAATAAAAGCAATTTTAAAGAAATTCGATGCTACCGTTACAGCTTCGGTAAAATCCTTTAAAATTAACCTTTGCAAAGCAAAGTTTGACGTGAAAAATGTAGAATTACATTTTGAACTTCCAGAAACAGAAATTTAATTAATTTAGACTTTATCGTTTTCTTCTTTCTTTGTTTTCACAAAGCGTTAAATCGTTATTTTCAGTTATACCGTAGTTCCAAGGATACTGATTTATAAAATAATAGTATTACTTTGAATATCCACACACACACATGCCCCATAGCAATTAAAATTGACAATTGAGATGTAACAGTAATTGTCAGGAATATGTAAACTGACGATTTTTTTTCAATTTCTCAAATAAAACTAAAATAGACAATAGAAAATAAAGTAAAATATGTTTAAACTGAAAATTCTTCTAAAACCACAAACTAATAAAAGAATTTATTTTATATGATAAAAATATATTTATTTTCTAATTTTACCTGTCAATGCTAATGCAGCACAATATAAAACCTGACAGATATAACCCAAAAATTCGAAAAAACATCATTATCTTACACATAAAGTTGCCAGCTAGCCATTGAACTGTGTAGGCCCAACCAATTTCTAAGGGCATCATCAGAAGTGTCACCTAGAAAAATATTTTAATATTTTCAATATTTATTAACAGAAATTTAATAATATTATTCTGGAAGTTAAAAAACACGATTTTTTTGATTATTTGATTTGTTTTGTTTTAAAAGAAAATTACGAGGGAAAGTTTCTAACTTTGATCTTGGTTCTTATATGACCTAGCGGTGAGCAAATGCAAGACTTTGTCTTGGTCTTGCAGTTAATAAGTAGTCTAGGTTTTGGCTTTTTCAGAGCCTAGTCTTGGTCTTGCGCAGTCTTGCATTTTTCAATAGATTTCTACTAAAAAAATAATTAAAGATAGTAGAACTAGGTAGTATTGTCGATGAGCGTGGCGACATCTTTGGGGGTGCAAACGACCGTTAAAGTGATATTCTGCGATATACTGATATCGATATATCGATATAGTGATATATTGCGTGCCATCTGTTGGACGCTGTGGACGTAATTATGGAAATTACTAGAAGCAAAAAGAATTCGGGAAAGGAATATACTGGAAGATCCGCTAGGGTATTCAAGTGTTCAGTCAGTTTTAAATAGACAGTTTTTAAAATAAGTTAGTAGTCGAATAAATAGCGAAAGAATTAGACAATCCAAAGCATATTTTAGTGTTGTTTTTAATTTAGTCATTGCGATTGTACTTAGGCTGTTATACAGGTTGCGGCAATAGTACGTCGGGCATCTGTAGCTCCTAGAATAAAAAACTTGAGAATTTTGTTTAAATGTAACCCTAAAGTAAGTACAAAGATGTATTTTAGGAAAATATTTTAACTTCTATAGAGTGGCTCAAAAAAGTGTGATTGGATAGGGATGGTTTTTGTAAATGGAACACCCTGTATATTATTGCATTTTTGGCTTCCTTTCAGACCACTTTACATAATCCTAAGATATGAATAAATATATTTCGATATTTTCAGAGATATTAATAAATAAATAAAAAATATATATTTTTCAGCCACAAGAACTGTCCTGAAATCAAAACTATATTAGATATTTATTCTAGATGGTCTGTAATTACTTTGGTATAAATATGGTAATCGTATATCATACAGGATGATCAAAATTTTACGCCAAACTTTCTAAAATACAAAATCATTTTTCTTCGTTTTTTTTTTAAATGGAACACCCTGTATATTATTTTTTATTAGATGGAGAATTAAAAAATTAACATTTTTTGTATTTAAAGTATTTCAAAATTTTTAATGGTTTCGCAGATACACGTAGTATTATTATTTAATATGGCTCTCTCAACGGTAAAATACGAGAGAAAAATCATTGGGTGGCTTTGATAAAAATTTACTATGGAAAATGCCATATGAAACATAAAACCGCGAATATCTGCGAAACCGATAAATTTTTGGAAATACTCTAAAATACAAAATATGTTCATTTTTTAATTTTCCATCTACTGAAAAAATAATATACAAGGTGTTCCATTTAAAAAAACCAAGAAAAATTATTTTGAATTTCAGAAAGTTTGGCGTAAAATTTTGAACATCCTGTATGATATACGATTACCACATTTATAGCAAAGTAAGTACACATCGTCTAAAGTAAATATCTAATATAGTTTTGATTTCAAGACAGTTCTTGTACTTTTAATAATTTTTTTAAGAAAGGCTGAAAAAAATATATTTTTTATTTATATATTAATATCTCTGAAACAAGTGATCTGAAAAAAAAAACAAAAATGCAATAATAGACAGGTTGTTATTTATATTAATTAAAAAAATTCATCCCGATCCACTCACACTTTTTTGAGCCACCGTATAGAAGTTAAAATATTTTCCTGGAATACATCCTAGAACATACTTTAGATTTGCACTTAAACAAAATTCTTAAGCTTTTCATTCTAGGAGCTACAGACGCCCGACGCACTATTGCCGGACCCTGTATATTAGAATAAGTGTCTTATCATGTGTTTTAAATTATTTTTGGTAATTTAATGCTAATAAAACTTAAAATAAACTTTAAAAAAGAAAGAAATTATAATAATGTATGTCTGATAAAAATTTTTAGTTTTCAATATATTATATTGAATCAGCATTTCTCTCTTTAAAATTGTATGCTATTGTCGTAAAAATTGTATTTGTAATAAATTAAAACAATAATTTTGAACCAATAAATCATTTCTTATATCATATAAGCTTAAAAATAATGCAAAAGCAAGAGCAAAGACCGCAAAAGTCTTGCATACTTGGTCTTAGTGCTGAAAAAGTCTTGCACTAGTCGGTCTTGGTCTAGGTCTGGCACAAAAAGCAAGACCAAGACCAGTCTTGCTCATCACTAATAAGGCCAAATATTAAAATTTCTAAGTTTTGTTTTGTACTCTCGCATACTTACCAACAAGTCAGCAATTGCCAAATGCATAAGCATAACGTTAATCCGTGCAGGGTTGGTCCTGCGTCTTTTGATCAAAGCTACCAACACTGTAATGTTTGCTATAGCGGAGAACACCATCAGAATACTGTAAACCGTGATAGAGAGCTTATGTCCATCGTTGAATCGCATGTATATTGGTAAGTTCTCTGCGTTAGTTTCTGGAGTCCAATCCAGAAGGTACCTGTGATCTTCCACAGTCAGCCCAGCGGATGGGGAATCATGAACGTCTTTCATTTTAATCAAAAAAGTTTATCTAAAGATTAAAACAATATTTTTATATATGATAAAAAATGAAGAATTAATCGGAAAATAATTTGACATATATTTGTAAAACTCTGATTCAAATATTTTTAGAAAAAAACTTTTAAAGTTCATTGAAATAATATAAACAAATTTATTATCATATTTTATTCTGTTTTGTTATTTCATATATGCTGTTAATTTTTTTAGTTTTAGTTCTTCAGAATAAGTACGCAGTTTTAATATTATAAAGATCTATTTAATATGCTCATTAAAAAATATCTCTAAGCATCCTCTAAAAACGCCTACAATATTTATCAGAATCAATTCCATATAAAAATAAACCAATTATATTTAACACAAAATTCGATGATAAAAGCTTAGCCGAATTCTGATACAAACAAAGTAATTAAGGAAGAAAACTTATCTTGCATTTGGTTCAAAGACATTTTTTATTATTTGGCTGGAGAAATGGTACATTTTTGTTTAAAATTAAATAGTTAAAATGAGTTTTCCTACCTTGTGATCTTGACCTAGTAAGCAGATGAATTTATTATATTGTCTAGACAGTGAATACAAGCAGACCCATGAAGATATATATTTGTTTAACTTATAATTCACTTGTTTAACTGATTTGATTGGAAGAAATAAAAGAGCTACAAGGGCCGTATTAGATATTTTCCGAAATGCACTGGCGCATTTAAAAACAACACTGTTCTCACACACATCTCAGATATGTGGTCAGCGCTTAGAGTAGTGTTTGTATCGAAAATTATCAGAATTTATCAGTGACCCTTGTACGTCTCAAGACGGATTTGTAAATAATTTATTTGTGTTGTGTATGTTTGGATTTTTTTCAATCTCTCCCTAACTTTTCCTTGAAATCCACATCGCATACTTTTGATTCATTCAATTTCAGATAAACACACATATTAAAACTAAAACCACAGATATAGATATTTTTTATATAAACTTACTTTTAGATATAGGTTATGCAATATTTTTATTAATTTTCTGCAGACACGCTGATTATAAAAATGCTATAATAGAAAGAGCTCTATAATTTTAAAAGTGCAATCATTACCTAAATTTTTCGCATTTACTTGTTTACACCCTGTATGGGTGTGGTTATTTTTAAAAGTAATGCTACTGCAAGTATTGGATAAAAAATATTTAAAAATCAAACAGTCTTAGTTAAAGAACATAACAAACCACTCCAAGAAAATATTATGTATTTTATATTTTTTATCATAAATATACCGGGTGCGTCTCAAAAGCTAACCCCTATAACTTTTTTATTTTTTCAGATGAAAAAACGAGAATTGGCATATTCAGTTGTTTTTGGCCACTTCCTGTTTCACCGAAAATGACTACAACTTTTAATTTTTAAATGACACCCGCGGTATACAGGGTGTCCCAGGCTGATCGTGCAGTATAAATTTCTAGAGAACCACAATATCTAGATCGTAGATTTTTTGCACATCATTGTTTTACAATGAGATCTATCGATTAAGAATATTTTCAATATGGCGGCACTTCCGGAAATACCGGAAGTTGACAGCAACTTTCTTATTTTAAATGGGCACTCCCAATTTTTATTACACTTAAATTCCCTGTAAAATTTTATTCATTTTGATATTAAACACTCTATAACTAACACTGACCGTTTTTGAGAAAAAAAAATTTGGACCAAAAAAACTGCTTGTCAAAAATATGTGTTTAGCCTAATAGTCAAATTTAGTGATTACCACAGCCATTGTGCCATAAAGAAAAAAACATGTGGTTAATATCGAATATTATAATAACGATCATATCATTAAAACTAAATCTTAAATAACTTAAATACAATTTATTTTAGGCATAGGAACATGTATCGTCAAAAAGTAACGAATTGAAAAACCTTTTCACTAGTGAAATAAAAAAAAGTGGAAAAAAATGATTTATGATAATTTTTTAATCGCTCAGTTCCATAACAGCTACCACCATTATTGTATGACATTTGAACAATTTAATTTTTGAAATAGATAGCCACATGTCTTCTCTTTATGGCACAGTGGCTGTGGTAATCACTAAGTTTGACTTTTAGGCATAGCTTTTAGGCTATACAATTTTATTTGACAGGCAGTTTTATTCGTCCAAAAATTTTAAATATTTTTTTCTCAAAAACGGTTAGTGTTAAAAGCTAAGAAACGGTTAATGTTAGTTAATGTCGAAATACCACAGAAAATACTAAGTGTGTGGTACCAGGTTATTCGTAAAAAATAGCTTTTTTAAAATATGCTAATAAGCCACTCCAGTTCCATTTGAAAAAATTGAGATATGATTAAAAATAGGATTTGGGAATCTTGGGAATCTATTTTTCCAAGGCTCGTTGTTAAAAAATTAGTATTTTTAACACAACAATGGCACTGTAGATTGAAATTTAAAATACGACTTGTTTTGAGCGAAAATGTCAAAATTTGACATATGATATGTCACTCTACTCAGAGTGTCATTTTCTATCGAATAAAGTAAAAATATATCGTGGGTGCCATTTAAAAATCAAAAGCTGTAGTCGTTTCTGGTGAAACAAGAAGTGACCAAAAACAATTATTGCAAACGTCAATCAATCTTACTTAATAATCCTACCCAATCTCGTATTTTTTATCTGAAAAAATAAAAGAAAATTATACTGGTGAGCCACTTTCGAGACGCACCCGGTATACAAACCTTCGATATCCATTATATACATTTATAAAGGTCCTATTTAACATATGGACATTGAAGGATGACGCCAAGATCATGTTACGACTTTGAGACAACCAATTTGCTAGATGATAAAGCGGAATAACAATAACATTTCATATTTCATATTTCCTTCTTTAATAGGTAGAATGGGTCTGTGTAGATAATTTTTCCGCACACGCAGTGTGAGACTCAGGAAATTTCATTAGATCAATCTTTAGGCAATTTTCGTTAATTCTTTATTTTTTGCCTGAATTTATGAAGTGTAATAATGAATGGTTTATTTGTCCGAAAAATATTTGCTACGCTTTATTTTTTCGTTTCAGTACACTAAACAAACATAGTACATGAATAATAAAATAGTTGGGTGTTACATATATACAGAGTGAGCCTTAAATAAGTCCAGATATTTTCAGTGCTGGAGATCTCGATAAAAGAAACATATTTTCTGTTTCCTGTTTTTCAAAGTCCAAAAATAGCGGAGTCATTTAATTTACTATGAAAATTCTTAAAAAATGTATTTTTTGCTTAAATTTTGAGAACCACTGGAACTTTTCTTCGCCATATTATCAAGAAATTATGTTTTGAACTTTCAAAATTCAAAAATTTCTAAAATTTGTTTAAAAAAATTGAAAATTTTCAATTTTTTTTTCGCGAAAAAGAAAACTCAAAGACGTGTTTCTGGGGTGAGATATACTACGCTTAAAAACAGTGGCGGATACAGAGGGGCTCCCCCATAAAATCTATAACTCGGGTTAAATATTAAGCTTTTGGGTTAAAAATGGCGCTCTAAAAAGCATATTCTATATTATTTTTTATTTGGAGCCCCTAAAATAAATTCCTGTATCCTCCCCTGCCTAAAAGTATTTGTACTTACTTAAGACTCACCCTCAGTATATAGGGTGAGTCTTAAAATAATATATTCCTTAGATTATAGAGGTCTATTAGTTTTTTTTGCGAAAAAAATGTTAAAAATTTGAAATTTTTTTAAAAAAATTTAGGAAATTGTTTTAGTTTTTGGTTAAAAAAATTATTCATAATATGGCAACATGGGTAGTCGAATAAATTTACAAAAAGAAAATCCAGTGGTTTTCAAAATTTAAGCAAAAAATTATTTTTTTGGAAATTTTCAACGTAAAATAACTCGGTTATTTTGGACTTATTTGAAAAAGGTAAAGTGAAAATATGTTTCTTTTATCGAGATCTACCAGCCCTGAAAATATTTGCACTTATTTAAGACTCACCCTGTATAATCTAAGGGGTATATTATTTTTTTGAAAATTCATTTATTTGTTTGTATTTTTGTCTTAATTTATAATAAATATATTTTTATATAAAGCTTTTCTTAATAATACACCGTATGTTCGAAAAAAAAACGGTATCTAGTGGGTTTGGAAATTATGACCAATGTTATTCTCCAATTTTACATACAACTTTTTACAAATGAAATAACAGCGATCTTCATTTCATAGACATCGCTAACTTCGTTTTTTTCGATCATATTGTATTAATTACTCATAATTGATCTTAAATAGTAAAAAAAGGACAACAATATACTTTATTTTTACAGCAAATATTTACTGGTTAAAATAAATATTATCATTTAATTTTAACATAATATATTAACTGATTGAACTTAAAACTATCTAAGGTTTTCTAGTATATAGTATATAGTATATTTTCTTTACAAGAACAAAAATAACTAAATATAAATAAGTAAATAAATATTGACTTACAGGAATTTTTTAATATCAATAAAAATAAACAAATCACATTGCCAAACACAATTTTGATCGCAATGGCGAATTTTTTCGCGTCTTAATTTTAATTTACGAAATTTTTGTTAACTCTCGTTTATCTAACACGAATGCAAGAAGACCAATGTTGCGAAATTATATCCTAAAAGACCCTTATTTGATGGAGCGAACGCTTGCGCTGAACATATTTTTCGCATTTCTGTAAGTTGGCTTCGTTTACCGCTCACTCATTTATTTTAAAATAATATCATGTTCCTAGTATTTCTCCTGAAAAAATCTACCTTTTACTGCAATATATGTCTCCAAACTTGTTATTTTTAGTAGAGCCTTTTCGTTGGATTTCAAAAAAATTCAGTTTTATTATTTTGTATTAGTTAGCAATTATAAGAAATTACAAAAAATATAACAATTTTAAGTCATAGATAAGTACTAATATTTTCTCATCTTGTCTTATTTCAATATAAAAATTTTACAATTCTGCAATAGAAGTTAAATATAAAAAATACATATATTCACTTTTGAAAGAACCCAGGTATCTTAAATTATTCAGAAGTTATTAGGCAACCCGTTATTCAACCAGTTATATAATTTTCTTAGAATGAAAGAATGAATAAAGTTTTGATAGTTTTGATAAATTTGATAGAGTATTAATATATATTATCTAATTTTAGCCTGATCTCAGACTAAGTCCTTAGCTTGATTAAGCAACTAGTTATTTTAATTTCATAGTATTTTTCACAACCTTTAATATTATAGGATATTATCATATTTATATTTTCTTTTAATGTTTAACTCTATGATATTTTCCTATTTACTTTTCTATAATTATGTTTGTTATTGTATTTTTTCTCGCTGAAAGAGAATATTTCTTGTGTATTTATCATCATAATAATTATATTTATTGGAAAAAGGAGAAGAAATTTATTATTAAAATTATCACAGATAACATGCGTTATTGGTTATATGTGTTAATATATAGGCAACTTATAATACAACAGACAAATTTTTTAAAAGAAAATCTGATCTGACGTTTTACATAACCTCAATGCTGGGCTTATGCTTATAATAATATTCAATTATATATTTTATTTATTTTCTTTTTAAGCTTAAATGTATATTATTTAAAATATTATTTGAAAATACCTAAAGGAGATTATTATTACTAATATGTTATGGAAACTAGTCATTCAACCTTGTACTAAAAATTCTGTTTTTAAGTAAGTTGTGTAATGATATATGCATATTAATTATTTGCATGTAATTTTTGTTATATCATTTTAGAAACAAATTGTCAGCGAGTAGATTTAAAATTAGCTTAAATAAGTTTCGAAGCTTTCAACAAAATGCTGTTAAAAGTTGTAAACCGGTATTTCAAAATAAAACAAATTCTTTACTACCAAAAGTAACAATATTTTTGACCGCAGGAGGTTTGATCAAGGTTTGCTATGACAAAAAATTAGCTTTTTGTGAAGCGAAGAGATCGAGATTGGCTGGTTACAGGGTAACAAGTGATAAAAATGCCCAGTTTGACTGGGCAAGGTTTTGGCAATATATTAAACCTCATATTTGGTACTTAATTGCAGCTATAGCAGTATGTAGAACTTACTTTTTAATATTCCTTATATATATTTTGTAATTTTTAGGGCGCCTTGATTGTAGCAGTATTAAATATTCAAATTCCCCTTGTGATGGGTGGTGTGATAAATGTTTTAGCTAGATATGCTAGGGAAACCAATTCAAAACCCTTTATAAGTGAGATGAGTATACCTACATTTAAATTGATTGGAATGTATATAGGACAGGTGATTTCTCAATTTTAAACTTGATATTTTATGTATTTTTGTCAAATTTCAGAGTGTTTTCACATTCTTTTATATTTTTATGTTATCAAATCTGGGTGAAAAAGTTGCTTATCACATGAAGGCAGACTTATTTAAGTCAGTTTTACAGCAGGACATTGCTTTTTTTGATGCTCAGAGAACTGGTGAGATTATAAATAGGTAAACTATCTTTGCATTACTCAAGCTAATGATAAAAATAATAATGAACTTAGGCTTACATCAGACGTACAAGATTTTAAAAGCAGCTTTAAGCAAACTATTTCTGGTGGACTCAGAGCTATAACTCAAATAGTTGGTTGTTCAGTGTCTCTTGTAATGATTTCACCAAATATGACTTTGGTTACTCTGCTTTGCATTCCATCTGTGATTGGAATTGGGACATTATTTGGCTCTCTTTTAAGAGTGATATCAAGAAAAGCCCAGGCACAGGTAAAATAAACAACAATTTCTTCAAAATTCTAGTAATTTCTGTTTTATAAGGTTGAAAAAACTACTGCTGTAGCTGATGAGGCTGTTAGCAATATCAGAACAGTAAGATCGTTTGCAATGGAGGAGCAGGAAGCTGCTTTATATATAAAAGAAGCTGAGGAGGCAATGGTGTTAAATGAAGCACTGGGATTTGGTATAGGGTTGTTTCAAGCTGGAACAAATCTTTTTATAAATGGGTGAGCTATGAGTGGTTTAAAATATGTTTTTTTTTAAAACAAAGTTTTAATTTTTATTAGAACAGTATTAATGACATTGTATTTGGGAGGATACATGCTCTCTACTAATAGACTTTCAGCAGGTGATGTTATGTCATTTCTTATGGCTGCCCAGACAATTCAAAGGTCTTTGGCACAAATATCTTTATTATTTGGGGGTGTTATCAAAGGGTTAGCAGCAGGGGCAAGAGTTTTTGAGGTAATAACGCTAAAATTGCTGGCTCTACTTTTGATTACTTGAAATCAGTTATGTAAGAAACATTTGTTTATTTAGTATTTTGAAGCCTTTTCGAATATGTCATACATTTTTTCCTGCGGAAATGCATCCTTTTTGAGTTTTTCAACTTTAGAATAGCTGAAATCAGGGCAACTTTCGTATAGCTGAAATTAGTTATATGGGTGGCGCACCTCATTCGCCTCAGTTGATTATACATAAATGAAAAGATCTAGAAACAAAATATTTTATGGGTATATGTGGGAAGGTAATTTGCATAATTTACAAAAATTATTTTGAGATGTACAGGGTATGACAGAACTAAGATCCACACTAAAGTTATATTTTTCTTATGGAACTCCGGTATTTTATTTTATATTTGGAGCTTTGGGCACAAAATAAGGCATTTATTATAAGGGTTAGGTATGGTTACAAGCTTTGGTTATGAAATATTTAAAGATATTTGAATTATGCATGCTATATTAAAAAGGAATTGTCACACCCTGCACATTCCTTTTCAGGATTAATTCTTGTGCTGATTTTTAAGACAGAGAAATAAACTTCACTGAAAAATTTGATTTCTTCGTTTAATGTATACAGGGATATGAAAAATTGCTAGTCTATTTTAGATATATATTTTACATAAAAACTTCGTTATTTCAAATACAACACCCTGTATTTTTTAAAATAAATCGAAACAAATTCAAATGCTCTTTCAAACTATATTAGGGTTTCCTATACCTTCCTAATCTAGCTCAGATTTTTTGAATAAAGAGCATTTTTTCAATAAAATGGCAACCAAGAGGGCTGATGTCATGGTAAGTTTCTAGTGATTAGCTTTTAGTGATTAACTGCTTCGATTTATTTTAAAAACACAGGGTGTTGCATTTGAAATAACGAAGTTTTTATGTAAATAAGTATTTAAAATAGATCAGCAATTTTTGGTACGCCTGTATAAATTTAAGGAAGCAATAACATTTTTTAGTAAAGTTTTTTTCTCTGTCTTTAAATTCAGCACAAGAATTAATTCTGGAAAGTAATACAGGGTGTTGATAATCTATTCTATTGTGGCATGCATATTTAAATATCTTTAAATATCTCAAAAACCAAAGATTTTAAACATATTTAACCCTTATAATAAATACCTTTTTTTGGGCCCAAGGATCGAAAATTGAAGTAAAATACCGGGTGTTCCATAAGAAAACATATAACTTTGTATGGATCTTAGTTCTGAAACACTCTGTATATTTCAAAATAATTTTAAATTGTGCACATTGTCTCTCCACATCATATTTCCGTTTTTGTATAATCAACCGAGGCGAATGAGGTGCGTCACCCTGTATAAGAAATATTTGTTTATTTAGCATTTGGAAGCTTTTTTGAACATTATGTCACAAACATTTTTTTGCGGAAATGCATCATTTTCAGTTTTTCAACTTTAGAATTGTTGAAATCAGGGCTACTTTAGTTTAGCTGAAATCAGTCATGTAAGAAATATTTGTTTATTTAGTACTTGGAAGGCCTTTCCAAATAGAAAGTTACAAACATTTTTCTGCGGAAATGCATAATTTTCAGTTTTTCAACTCTAGAATAGCTGAAACCAGTTACATGAAAACACGTTTCTGTTTTTAATTATTGAAAATTTTCTAAACATAGACATGCAAACAAAATTCTTGCGGAAATGCATTTTCATTTACTGATAAAATATTGTAAAATATAGCAAGATTTGAAAAGTACTCGGCAATTGGAATTCGTAAACAGACGCGTTTTAGCTTATAGCGTGTTTTGATTGCTTTTGTTGGGGTTGGTTTGGTTTGTTGGTTCATTTTTGTTTATTTTCGCTTTTTTCTCGGTACAGTATTGATGTTTAAATTACAGTATCTACTAAGTTAAGTTCATACCTACACTAGAAAAGTGTTTAGAATGTAAAGGGGAACACGTTTTCATGTAACTGAATTCAGTTATTCTAAAGTCGGAAAAAAGAAAATGATGCATTTCTACAGAGACATTTTTATGATTTTGTGTTTGAGGAGGCTTCTATATACTGAATGTTTTGTACTTTTTTTAATAAGTGATTTCAAGTAAAAAAAAAGTTCACCCAAATTGCTGTATTTTTTGTTACATTTTTTATTCTAGTATATTAATATGAAACCTTCCATGAGCCTTACCGGGGGTAAAATCATTCCAGATAACTTACTTAAAGGTGATATCGAATTTAAAAATGTTACTTTTGCTTATCCTACACGCAGACGCCAAGTAAGTTTAAAAATTGCCAAATAATACTATTTTATTTTGTGATAATCTCTATGATGTAGGTTATTTTAAAGAACTTTAATCTCTCTATACCCTCGGGCAAAACAATAGCTATTGTAGGGTCTTCAGGAAACGGTAAATCAACTATAGTAGCTTTACTTGAGAGGTAAGATCAAACATACTGATTTTTAAGAAGACAAGATATTTTTAATAATCATATTTTATTATTGTAAGATTTTATGATGTAAATGGAGGTTCAATATGCATAGATGGACATGATATAAAAACTCTTGATCCAACATGGCTAAGACAAAACATTCTTGGTCTGATTAGTCAAGAACCCATCCTGTTTGGTACAACAATTTTGGAAAATATTCGATATGGTAGGCCTGAAGCAACAGATGAAGAGGTTATTATATTTTTTCTAGTGTATTTATATATTTATTTATTTTATTTTAATAAACTTTAGGTTAAATATGCAGCTCAGCAAGCTAATGCTCATGAGTTTATCTCAAATTTCCCCAAAGGTTATCAGACTTTGGTGGGTGAAAGAGGTGCTACATTATCAGGAGGTCAGAAACAAAGAGTAGCAATTGCTAGGGCTTTGCTGAAAAATCCAAGAATTTTACTTTTAGATGAAGCTACAAGGTAATAAATAGTTTAAAGGTAATTTTTTATTAATTATTTTATTTGATTTGTTAGCGCCCTTGATGGCGAATCAGAAAAAATTGTTCAGTCAGCCTTAGATGAAGCAAGGAAAGGTAGAACAGTGATTGTTATAGCTCACAGGCTATCAACAGTAAGAAATGCAGATATAATTTTAGTTTTGAATCATGGCAAAATAGTTGAGGTAATATAAAAAATAGTCAATACTGCATTTTTACACATATCATTTTTAGATGGGTTCTCACGAACAACTGCTAAAATTAAAAGGATACTATTGGGCTTTAACATATCAACAACATCAACAACCTGATGCTGCATAGATATTTATTATTAATCATTAAAAGAATGATTAGTATGTATTAATTTATTATTTGTTATCAGGTTTTATAATTTATTGGTGTATTAATTAAAATAAACTCTTGGTATTAAGATTTTTATTTTATTTTTACATTATATCAATTATACAGGGTGTTCCTTAATGACATGCTAATATTCAAGGGGGTGATTTCTGGACCCATTCTAAATCTTTATTTGAATGTGTCTCCTAAACGTCTCAACTTTTGAGATACAAGGTGGTAAAATTTTCTAAAAAACTTTTTCATATCTCCGATGTTATTATAGATACGTTTATAAACCTTAATACACATCTTTTATGCATCAAAATGCCAATTTTGAACTACAATTTTATTTATTTCAACCAGTGGCGTCCATACGGGTTTTGCATTGAATATTTTTGAAGGAACAAATAGTATTCGACTTCTCTGTGAATAAAAATTATTTTCAAAATTTTCATTCATTCCTAAACCAATTTCTTACTCTTGATTTATTTTCATCTAACGCATAATTTTTTCTTAAAAAAATAAGTCATTTTACTGGAGGGTCAAATTGCTAAAAATGTGATGCGGTTACTGTTGTGAGTATTGTGTGGAAATGATTTTTGCATCGGCTGGATGGAAATTAAGAGATACAACACAAAGTTTTTTTCTACACTAAAAAAATATGTTCTCGATCGGCTTCATGACGAAAAGGCGTATCTCGATTTTTGGCGATTTTGAGATATCAACGTCATCTATCTCAATATTGTACCTATTTCATTTTATATTCGTTTAAAAATTTGCCCCATCTCAAATACTACAATAATTCTTCGTTATGACGAAAAGGCGTATGTTGAGATAGGCCTCTTTGTTATATCAATTGTTATACCAATTGTTACTACAAGAAAGGTGGAATTTGAGCTTGGTCCTTTTGTTTTAAGTTATGAAAATGCATGAGAGAGAACATCACACCATTCTGCCTAATTATTTTCTGATGGTTGCTTGGGACAAAATAAAAGTTCTATCATGGCAGCAGCTCTCTTTTACAGTGTGATTTTGAGTCTGTTTTTTTGCCAAAAACCATTGTTTGAATGAGCTAGACTCTGCACATATCTGTTTTGGGTATCCAAAAAATTGACCGAGAATAAATGGCCGAAGGAAAATTGACCGAAAGCAAAACAACGAAACGAAAATTGCCCTAACCGAAATCATAATTTCCCTAACAAGATTTTAGCGAACCAAAAAGTTGCCTGAAAAATACAATAATTTTCATCTCATTATCATTGTCAGGACATTTTGTCATTGTCATATCGAGCTTTTCTTCAATTCCAGAGCTTCCAAATGCTAAATATTGTTACGTTTTACGTTTTTTTACGAGTCCACACCGGCTCGCAACAATATTGACGTGTCATTGTCATCCCTGCTGGCAATTTTTGGAAAATTTTATTTATTGTGCCTATCATCATCCAGCATAAACACGTAGAATGAAAGTCGAATTTGTTATCAGTTAAGCTTGATTTTCATGCGTCCGTTATCCGTTGATACGATGGTCCGATATTAATTTTATTGGTTGAATTTAAAGACTGGTTAGAAACGGTTAACCTATCGAAGCCTTTAAATTCAACCAATAAAATTAATATCGTATCATCGGATCGTCGGACAACGGATGCATGAAAATCAAGCTTTACTCCACAGTTATTTGTATCAAAAAGGTACGGATGATTCTGTTAATTGTAATTCGATGATTTTTCTACCGGGCAAATATCTTTTTGGTTAACGCTCTTTTCGATCAATTGTTCTCGGGCAATTCTCCATCGGTGAATTTTGTTTTCGGTCAATTTTACTAAATCCATTATATTGCTAATGCAATAAAAAAAAACAGGCGAAGTATTTATGCCCAACCAGCTGTTACGGGTAATTCATGAAAGTTATAGAACAGTAACCTTAAAATTTTAGCTAATTTTTTCAACATCGCATTGAAAACTCAGGGCCAAAACCTATAATATTACGAAAATATCAAGATCTACAACCCCTTTGCACTGGTGATAAACCTGTCATTAAACTCAATTAACTAAATAATTACGAAAAATATATTAGTTAAAAAAATGTATTTTTGTATAAAAAACAATATTATTAGAATAAACCAGATAAGAGTATTTTAATTTATTATTGTCTTTACTTCTGGAATGAACATAGTTTTTGTTTTCAGTAATTTCAGTTGATCTAATCCAACGCGAATAAAAGTATTAGATATCTTTATATTGTTAGAATCCAACGCGAATGAAAATATTTGTTTCTGTGATTTCCAGATTTCGTGATTTCCAGATGTTTTCTTGCATGTGTGTATTGTATTTTCCTGTATGTATTCCATAATGTGAATATTGTTTTTTTTTCTTTTTAAGAACACTTTACCATCATTTTTAAATTTATTTTACACGGGCGTATCTATACTATTCGTTTGGAAATAAATTTATTATTATTATATCAAAAAGGCTATTAATCTAATAATTTATCTCTATTAAACAACTAAAAATAAATTATTTGTTACAATTTATGCTCAATTTATCTTCAGAACGTTTCCTCAGGGTCTCCGTTTAAGTGTTAATACAAAAACACTATTAAAAAATTAAAGACTTTACATTTATTGGCCAAATAAAGTAAGCGACTTTCTTTAAATTGCTCTCCTGAAAAACAGCAAAAATTGAGATACGCCTTTTCGACATAAAGCCGACGATGTATGAAATTTAATAAAGATAACTACAATAATATCAGAGTTTATTATGAATAAAAACTACCACCCTGTATTTCAAAAGTTCAGATGTTCAGGACATACATTTATATGAAGTATTTTTCTTAAAATAAGTCTAATAATCACCCTTTTAAATATTAGCATATTACATATTGATTTGATTGATATTGAAGTCAATAGAATTTTAAATGCCCTGGTTAAAGTACTGTATATTTAGTTGCCTTAATATAATCCTCCATATTGATTTGCCGCCTATGAGAAAAATAGTGAACTTAAGTTTTACATTGATGACGCTAGGCGTAATATAATACGAGGTGTGGTCCATTATTTATTTGTCATTAGTTGATTCAGAAATAAATTTCAAAAATTAATTTAATTTTTCAAATTAAAGCTGACAATGTAAATTAAGAATTTGAGGGTAAAATTAAAAACACAGGTTGTAAAATATGATGATATATTTTTCAAATGGTTTAACACATAAAACTTATTAAGACCCAACGTATGTAGTATTCTCTTTCATTCATTTAATTTTAAAATTACGTATAGTTTGTAGAACTGAGTATATTACATTGTATTCGTGATTCTATGCAATTATGGTAAATTGTTCATGATTTACTTTAAATCTAAACATATTATTTTACAATAGAAAGTTTTGTTTGGTGAATGTAAGTTTTTATCTATCGTACACTTTATTTTATTTTTGAATATTTCGAAGAATAAGGGCTTTTACAATTAAATATGTTTGACTTTTTAAATCTATAACATATTTTGGTCTGAGTTTATATTTTGGATAACATTAAAAATATAGCATAAAAAATAAATTATAGATGATAGATTTAGAAATAACATACAGAGTGTTGTATTATTTACAATGTTCTTGCGTTGTTCTATGAGATGAAATTGACATTAACTCTATGTCATATACATATGAATTAATTTATTATTAAATAAACATTAATTAGTTTTTGTCATACGCTCCCAAAAACAGCTATTTTACGGACTCATTTCAGTCCGTAAAATGTTTCTTTTTCGGCCTAGGCCGTAAAGGTCGTCATGGCAACCTTTATGGACTAAAATGTCTAAATTCGTTATTTGGTTGTTTTATTTTGTCATTCGAAATTTGTCACAAAATCACATAAAATTATACATATATTTATAATTAAATTATTAAATACTAACAATATCAAAAAGCTAAGTTATTTGTTTAAAAGTAAGTACCTAGGTACCTATTTAAAAGAGGCTTTTAAATTAAAATATTCTTAAATTACAGTCACAAACATTCAAACCATCGTCAATTTGGTCAGAAATATTCCATGCTGAGAGCAGTGTTAAGTGTTAAAGAAGATATTATATTGACAAATTTCCAAAACTTATTGCTTTTTTGAAGAGGAATTCGGTTGGTTACGAGCCTAAAAAGTCTAAGGTTTTGTCCATAAAAGAGATCGGTGATTTTTTGGCCACGGCTAGTGATGAAACTTATTTACTTACTAAGGTAAGTTTGCGATAATGATTTTTAAAATATATAGATGGTTTCTTATTCCATTGTATTTGATTTTTAAATTATTAAATACTAACAATATCAAAAGCTAAGTTATTTGGAAAAATAAAAATGAAATGAACAATTTTGTGCATTTTGAAAACTTGCATCTGCAATCGAAACGACTCCTCCATTGGCAGGTAAATTTACTTTCTGATGAGGTGGAGTAAATGCGAACGATGATGTACTTGGTAATACATCCGTGGAAGTGGTCGCGATTTTCTTTTCCCCCATTAGCAGTTTGCAAACTTTCTTCTTTTTCTCAATAGATTCTTCTATGTAACCTTCGGCCACTGTGGACGACCTAAATAATTATTGTTGTTTAGAACAAGATCGGAAAATATTAAAATTTTTACCTCCAACCTCCTAGGCGTTTCAGCGATGTAAAATCCACATCTGCATCTGCAGCAAGAGTAGCAGAACTACGTCGGAAACAATGACCTGTATATTCGTTTGGGTTCGACAACTTTAAAAATGCTGCTACAATCGATGGCATCTTCCCAAATGAATGAATGCCGACTCGTTGCACGGTGCATTTTCCTTTACGATAAGAGATGAAGACATAATCATGTGGTACATTTTTTGGCCTAAGACAAGCATATTTTCTATACAACTCAACTGGATTGACAACGTTCCCTTCGTTCACCACCGGAAACACTCTTTTGATATTAGTTTTTGTATCCGCAAGGGTAACTAAAAGGCAGCTGTTGTCTTTTTCTATGATGTCTTGCACTCGTAGAGAGTACAATTCTTCTCTTCTACATGCTCCACAAAGGCCAATGACAAGAGCTACCTAAAAATCAAATACAATGGAATAAGAAACCATCTATATATTTAAAAATCATTATCGCAAACTTACCTTAGTAAGTAAATAAGTTTCATCACTAGCCGTGGCCAAAAAATCCACCGATCTCTTTTATGGACAAAACCCTTAGACTTTTAGGCTCGTAACCAACCGAATTCCTCTTCAAAAAAGCAATAAGTTTTGGAAATTTGTCAATATAAATATCTTCTTTAACACTTAACACTGCTCTCAGCATGGAATATTTCGACCAAATTGACGATGGTTTGAATGTTTGTGACTGTAATTTAAGAATATTTTAATTTAAAAGCCTCTTTTAAATAGGTACCTAGGTACTTACTTTTTCGTGGAAATAATTTAGCAATACATCTTCATTTTACAACGAATACGCCATTTTTGTCTTTCCATTCATTAAAAACATCATATTCTTTCTGGTAAATGGCACGAGACTTCACAGAGAAAGTAAATCCAACACGATTTCTTTTGGCCTTATTAGCAATATGTTCGGGATTTTGGAACATTTTAAAATTGTTGATGAATTTGTGTGATTTTGTGACAAATTTCGAATGACATGTCAAAATGCGATGAAATAAACAAACTCGTTACTAAGATGAATTTATAAACCAACTTTTTCAAACATTATAATTTCAAATATGGAAAATTTGCAAATATGCGTTCTAAAAACTGTAAAAAGCGTATGACAAAAAATAGTGTATGTAACCACGTACCTAAATTATGTTTTTTAGGACTCATCTACTATTTCGGACTCGGCTAACGCCTCGTCCGCAAACAGTAATGATTCGTCCTAAAAAACATCATTTTAGGTACTAGTTACATAAATAGCTATTATATTGCCACAGAAAATTCCTGAATTTCGATTCTGGTTATTTTCTTAATAATTTAAATTTATACTTCTCTTACAATCGGATGTTACGTTAGAATATACAGAGTGAAGCAAATATCATCGAATATATCATCAACATGATATATCTTTCTATAGAGTTCTATAGAGCTTTATTCAAAGTTACTAAAAAAATTGATCTCAATAAAAATGTTGAAATAAATAAATCTGGCGTTGATTTATGTATTTATTATTTTTTTTTTAATTTTTACTTAATTTTAGTCAAGACTTATTAAAAGATATATTTGATGTATTTGCTAATAAACATATAGGTTTTTCGTGAAAAATAGACACCTAGAAGATTTTATTTTCTTAGAACGAAAAATCGATTTTTTAAATTCCTCTATATAATATTCTTTTTTATTTGATTCTTACATATTTCCACTTTATAAGAATCAAAAAAAAAACTCTAATTTATTTATTTTATTAGTAAACGTTACAAGTCTTTAAATTGTACATTTTTATACAGGACAGTTTATTTTTAATTTTTTAAAATCAGATTTAGCGCTTCTCACCACAGATGCTCGTACATTTGTTCTATACACTTATCGCATCATGTTGACAGATGTCCATTTCAGTCAGTTTTATTCTTTTCTCGATATTTTTTTTACAAATAATGACATGTCTTCTGTGTTCGGCTGTCTTCTGTCTTCGTCTATCGAATGACAGGTGTCAAAAATGGAAAAAGCAACAGGAACAGCTGACTGATGAGGCAAATGGCGCCTGATTTTCTCATTAATATAGCATCCACGTTGTCACCTGGAATATATATTTTTGTGTAAATATCAAAGGGATCGAACATGTTAAAAGTTATTATTTAAAAACATGTAAAAAATATTATTTAAATAAAAAAGTATAAACTTTTCAGACGCGCAAATCTAGTCAACGTTTTTTTGGAAAATGAATTTGAGTCTGGAACTATACTAAACCTATAGTTTGTCCACTGGGAGCAATGACTAAAGAATACAAGGACAAATAACACTTGCGACGAAATTGTTACCATGCCACCAAACAGTGCCGTGTCACATATTTTTCTTAACTTAGCTGCTCTATAAGAGATATTTACAATTTGATAAATGTTTTGACTATGCCTATGGTGTATGCAGTGGTAACATACTAATTAATTACGAAAAAAACGTATTCAAATGTTAACAAAAGGTACAAAACTAGTATCGACGTATAGCACATATTAAATACATATATAATAATAATAATAATAATCATAATGGCCTTATTTAATAAATAAATGGGCGAAGTCTGGCTAAAAAAGCCACTCACACTTAACCCAAAAATTACAGTAATGCTTACAGTCTAACACTAATATTATAATCTAATGATCTATACGAAAAGATAATGATTAAATAATAAATCAAAAGAAAGAAAAAAAAATAAGTTACACAATAACAGTATTAAATTACCTAATCCTAAACCTTTTGAATATCTAATAAATATGATTTTAAATGTATTTTAAATTTTTTAGAGTGTATGAATATACAGGGTGGCGCACCTCATTCGCCTCGGTTGATTATACGAAAACCGAAAGATGTAGAAACAAAATATTTTATGGTTATATGCGGGGAGGGAATGTGCACAATTTAAAATTATTTTGAAATGTACGGGGTATTTCAGAACTAAGATCCATACCAAAGTTATATTTTTTCTTATGGAACACCCGGTATTTTATTTCATTTTTGGATTCTGGGGCCCAAAAAAAGGCAATCAGGATGGCTAATGTCGCTATGGCAATTTTCTGGTTAAAGCTAGTAACTCTTTTCAAAATCGACATTAGTTTGTGGACATTATTATTTAGATTTTAGATTTATAACAGTTTACTTAAATTTAGCTACAATAGTTTAATACTTATTAAACTTCATTATTCATTATTTTATCAAGAAAAATAAAGCAGTATTTGCTGGCGGAACGAATGGATATGTTACTAGTGATTTTATTTTGTGAGGAAAATTGTTTCTTCGCCTAAAGAGCCCATGCTCAAAGATATCCAAATAGGAATCTTTTTGATAAGCGTTCCTTGAAAAAATACTTTTCTATTTCGCAGAGCTATGGTAGTGTGGTTTATAAAAAGCCTATTCGGCAGAAACCTGTCATTGGAAGCAAAGAAAATGCATTTGCCGTAATTGGCTCTTTTATAGAAAATCCATATATCTACGAGTGATCATAAAATAAATGAGAGAACTAACTGTATCGTCGTTTTTCTTGAAAGAATAGTAAATACATATTTAATAAATATTATTTATTAAACTACTGTAGGTAAATTAAATAAAAGTAAACTGCTATACATTTAAATAAAGTCCATAAACTAGTTTCGATTTTGAAAATGGCTACTGTCACTAGAAACTTGACATAAGCCATCTTGGTTCCCATTTTATTGAAAAATGGCTCTTTATTCAAAATCTGAGCTAGATAGATATAGGAAACCCTTATATAGTTTGAAAGAGCATTTAAATCTGCTTCGATTTATTTAAAAAAATACAGGGTGTTAAAAAAATACAGTTGAAATAACGAAGTTTTTATGTAAAATTAATATTACATTAATATACATTAAATAAAGCAATCAAATTTTTTAGTAAAGTTTATTTCTCTGGCTTACAAGTCAGCACAAGAATTAATTCTGAAAAGCAATGTACAGAGTGTTTATAATCTATTCTATTGTAGCATGCATTTTCAAATATCTTTAAATATCTCAAAAACCAAAGATTTTAAACATATTTAACCCTTATAATAAATACCTTTTTTTAGGCCCAAGAATCCAAAAATGAAATAAAATACAGGGTGTGCCATAAGAAAAAATACAACTTTGGTATGGATCTTAGTTCTGAAACACCCCATACATTTCAAAATAATTTTAAATTGTGCACATTGCCTTCCCACATATACTCATATAATATTTCGTCTCTACATCTTTTCGTTTTCGTATAATCAACCGAGGCGAATGAGGTGCGCCACCCTGTATATGATTTTAAATCTTTGGTCAAGGCGTTAAACAGGTTGACAGCATTATAGGTGAAACAGTTTCGAAACATGGCTGTCCTATGTAGAGACATAGTAAGAAAAAAATTATCTCTTAAATCCAGAGATATAGCTTAAATCCAATTTATGTATGTTTTGCCTAATAATTAATTATTGTCTTAAATAGGGAGACAATGAAGTTTCTATAACACGTTTGAGCGACGATAAAAATATATATTTGAAAGTGTTTTCTACCCTTAACCACTTAAGATTTTGAATAGCTGCTGATACATGATCATATTTACATAAGTTATACACAAATCTACAGCAGGTATTTTGAATTTTTTGAAGTCGCCTTGCAGCGATACTGTCCACACCCGGATAATAGACAGAAATGCAATATAATAATCGGGAGAGAACTTGCTGTTGACAGAGTCTCACTCTCATTTCGTGGGATAATAGTTGTCTATTTGAATAGAGTAATCTTAAGTTCATCTAGCACGTCTTTGTTAATTGTAAAATATGATTTGAAAATTTTATATCTTCATCAAAATAAACACCTAAGTTTTTGACGGAATCAACAAATACGATGTCCTCATTATTTATAGAATATTTTATTTTAGATTTTAAGGTGTCTCTTTTTCTCTTCGCGCAAAAAATTATAGCTTTAGATTTTTTTGGATTTAGTTGTAAATTATGTTTTTTTAGCGTATTGATAAATGTTTTCTAAATTTTTATTTATCAGAAAAATAATTATAGAATTCAATAAGAAAACGCTAAAAAGGTGGAGTGGACTGTTTATTTATCTATGAAACGTAACTACTAGCGCTTTCTTATCGCTGCGGCTTTTACACTTGAAAGGCTGAACAACTAATCACCATTGTAATAAAGTTACACGCAAACTATTAAAAATCGCTAAAATTGTCGGTGATGACCAACTGATGACTCATTCGTTACAACCAAAAAAAAATGGCCGTCTAACAACAAAAATTCTGCTGCCGCCCGTATATGGGGGTTACATGTCCTTGTATTCTTTAGTCATTGACTGGGAGGATTTCTGACAGAGGCAGATGTGTCTGTTATTTTAATTCACAAGAAAAAAGTCACACTTTTAATTCACAGAATCAAAACTGTGACGACGTTTTTGTAGATAATACGGTACCCCATTATAAAAGACTACTTTACAAAGTATTGAAATTTACCTTCGGATACAAATACATAGATAAAAGCAGACTCAGTATTCGATGCTGTGCAGGTGTAATTTCCAGAATCGGCATCATTAGTGTTCTGGATGGTCAGCCTGCTCTGAGTTCTTGGTCCAGGAACGGTTTCCACCGATATACCACCTCTAGCAGTGTCATAATTGATCATTCGGTCATTGTGGTACCAAAAAACGTATTGTGGTGGTGTTGGACTCTAGAAATATTAAGCAGAAAATTGGCGAATAAGAAAAAATATTTAAAAATCTTATTTTGATTCGGAACCGGTGTTAAAAAAGAAAACGTTCTTTTTATTTTAGACAAAACTTGTGTTTTATGGTTTAAAATTGTTTTCATTGTTTTAAACACGGTTTTAACAACAAAGTTGGGATTATGTTTAAAACACTTGTTTTCAACTCTGCTTCAAACTACATAGTGTAGATGGCATTTAAAATTAAGAACTGGGGAATGACAATCGATAATAATTTTGACGAGGTCAATCTCTAGACGTCATTTCCTAAAAATTGACATAAAATTTGTCAAACATTAACTCTAATTATAGACAGATTAAGAAGGATAGAACGTTTTCAGACACACAAATCAATTTCCCAAAATTATTATTTTCTCGAATTTTAATAGTACCTGTATTGTTTTATTGGGAGTAAAAATTATACTTTTTGTGTACAGGGTGTCTTATTTTCCTGTGTTTTATGGGGTTATTCATTTACGAATAGAGATAAAAAGATGCTGTTTTCACATCATTGTGCTAATTTTTTATTAAACTAAAGATGTCACACACAGAATTGTCCTACTTCCCTTGGTTTATGAATTACAGGGCCAATTTGAAAATGTTGCAATTTTCGACCTCTTTTGTATCTTGGTTATCTTATAACTGATCGAAAACGTGAACACTCTGTGTCCCATAAAGTTTTCTACGTAAAATCCATTCACGTATCCAGTTTTTTGCTGGGAGCTGTCATTTTCGAAATATAATTCAAACTTATATTTTTTACATAGAACACCCAGAATAGTATATTATTCCTATGTTTTGTTTGTGTTGTTATGAGCTTCCCAAAAATATAATATACTCTATACTTATTTTCCTAAATCAGCTGAAAAATTCTGATAGGTGCTAAAATGAAAATAGTATAGAGTAGGTATATTATATTTTTCAACAGCTCATAACAAGGCAAATAAAATAAAAAAAAGACATACAGGATATCCTATTTAAAAAAATATAAAAGTTTCGGTCATATTTCAAGAGTGACAGTTCCAAGCGAAAAACTTATTATGCCACTGGATTCTCCGTGGACATTTTTTTGGGATTCATTTCTCACCTTTTTAATAAGTTATAAGATAAACAAGATACAAGTAACGTATCTCAGGAACTAACTTCATTCTGAATCTCGCAATTAGTGGAATATATTAGTGGTTTCAATTATCGTCGAAGTTTGTACCTTTAATTTCAACGTAAGCATTCAGAACGTCGAAATTAGTGGTAGACATTTTCAATAAATTTTAAACTTTTAACTTTTCCACTAATTATACTTCAAAATTTGCGAGAAATGTCATTTTGGTTATCTTCCGTCAAGAGAAATTATTGTGGATAGAAATCAAAGGTCGATTGTTTTATAAGGTAAATATTAGGCTTTCTCTATTCTTTATAAACACTGTGAATAATCGTAAACTAAAAAATATAAAGTGTAATTAAAACCACTAATTTATTCCACTATTTGCAAGGTTCTGAATGAAGCTTAAGAGTCACAAATCTGTGTGCAGCATTTTCAGTTCCATAAAAATATAGGACAGCAGTGTGAAAACCGTACCTTTTTACCGCTATTCATAAACGAGAAACCCTGTCAAACACACGAAAATGAATTATCACTTTTTTAGGACACCCTGTATATAACAAAATATTTTAAGAAAACGTACCTTTAAAAACCATGCATCATTTATTTTCTCGTATTATTGGATCACCCCGTATAACGATAAAATAAGAAACACATAATTCTTTATACGAATAAAAAATATTATATAAAACGTTTTTTTATTACGTTATTACCATACATATAACCGTGACAAGGAAATCCTCCACGGAAAGACGATTATTTGAGATTTGCTCCGGGATCAGAAAAAAACCGTCAAGGAAATGTAAGTCGGTGTTTTTTTCTTTCATTTTCAAAAAAAGAGAACCAAGGAAACACGTTTCTTGTTAGTCTTCGTTTGTTGTTTCGGGAAAGCAATACAAAAAGATGCAAGATCTATGCGTTCGGTCGGAATACCAAGTGTTTCAATCGATTATATCCAACCATTTTATTGGAATTTTATTTTTAATACAGATTTTAAATCATTTGCATCGGTGCTCATTGGGAATGGGCGATAATGGATTTTACCTATCGATAAGTATGGCAATTCACCTTTCGATATATTTTATATCGATAATTATCTACATATCTATAACTATATCGATAACTATCAATATATCGGAAAAAAATCTATTCATAATTGTATCTTAAAATACAAAAAGACTTATGAAATTTTAATGAAAACTGAAAATATAATATACCTTATTTTCTTCGAATAAAAATATTATTTGATATAACAATTTTGGGATGTTTAACTAATATTTAGGTTTTAAAAAGGGGTAAATTAAATAGAATAAATACTTACTTCTTAACTTTATTGTAGATAAATTAAATAAAAATAACCTGTTATATATTTAAATAAAGTCCATAAACTAATATCGATTTTGAAGAGCATTTAAATCTGCTTCGACTTTTTTTAAAAAATACATAGTGTTGCATTTGAAATAACGAAGTTTTTATGTAAAATAAATATTTAAAATAGATCAGAAATTTTTGATACCCCTGTATATATTTAAGGAAGCAATAACATTTTTTAGTAAAGTTTATTTCTCTGGCTTCAAAAGTCAACACAAGAATTAACCCTGAAAAGTAATGTACAGGGTGTTGACAAACTTTTTACATAGCATGCATATTTAAATATCTTTAAATATCTCAAAAACCAAAGCATTTAAACATATTAAACCCTTATAATAAATTCCTTATTTTATGCCCAAGAATCCAAAAATTCAATAAAATACCGGGTGTTCCATAAGAAAAAATATAACTTGGGTGTGGATCTTAGTTCTCACACACCCTGTAATTTTCAAAATAATTTTATATTATGCACATTGCCTCCCTACATATACTCATAAAAAGTTTGTTTCTACATATTTCCGTTTTCGTATAATCTACCGAGGTGAATGAGGTGCGCCACCCTGTATAATATAACCGTCGGATTTACATTTGAGTCAAAGTATATTTCATTACATTACAAAAAGAACATGTCAAAAATAAAGCAAGAGAAGGTCTCTTTTCTTGTTATTTATCTAGTTGGAAAACAACTTTAATTTTTAGCCGATCATACCAACAGGTATGGTAGGCTATTAAGATCGGCAAAAAATTAGATTTTTTAATTTCACTCAAAATGAGTTATTTGGGTCATAAATGTCTGTCTGTCTGTGTGTCTGTCCGTCTGTAACACGATAACTCAAAAACCGCTAAAACCGATTTTAACCAAATTTGGCACAAAAATACTGTGGCACCCGATAATCTGGCCATTAGTTTTTGGTGGTGGTAGGGGGTTGGTAACTCCCTCCCATACCCCGGGTTAAAAATTTAATGAATAATATTTGCAACAAAACTTGTAATAACATCAAAATCAGTCAAAGTCGCAGTTTTTGAGATAAAAAAAATGGAAAAATTCCTTTACTTTGAAACTAAAAGAATCGCCTACCAACTTTTTATTAACATATTTAAGTATGGGCGGAGTATATAAGTATATACATACATATTTTAGTATGGGGTGGAGTATTAGCATGAAAAAGGTGATCGAAATTCGAAAAAGCAAATGTGTTTAAGGTTTCCCAAAAAAAGATAAATGATAAGTTAAATCATGTCTGCCATGAATGGCGTTGCTATGGATGTGTTTAGTTGCATTCATTTGTTTCAACGAAACGTCAAAGTTGTTACTTCTCACAGATAAGAGGTAAATGGCTAAATTTTATGTTTAAAATTATAAATTGTTATTGTTCTTGTGCTCCTTTTACGTTTATATTATTGGTTTGATTGAAAATGGCTCAGCAAGCTGCAGGTATGTATTCTACAAAAACATATTATTTATTTTGATAGTCTCTATACTAACGATTTTTTTTGCAACTAAAAGTTAGGCATTCAGAAAATTTGATTAAATTTGTGACATTTTTATTATACTTAGAGATTTAGTTGCGCATTTCGAAGAATTCAGCATATTGTCTATATACGTTTTACTTAGTAAACATTGGGCTTTCATACAATAAAATAAAATACTGCGACTTTTTGCGATTTTGCTGATGAAATGAGAAAAACATTCTTGGTTTCCTCTAATTTGAAAATCAGTGATATACTAATGCGAGGTGTAAACCGCGATGGCATTGTTGTGTACAAAGCGATCGCATTAGTGCCATTAGCAGTATAGCACAATTTGGCATTAGTAGCGGCTTTAGTGGTATGGACACTGGTCGCGGATCAGTCGTAGCATTAGTAGTATTAGTTGCGATATCACTACTGGCATTAGTGGCATTGACCGTGGAAACACTGGAACCGTGATTTTTCTTTCTTTTTTTTAGAATCGACGAATTATCCTTTATTTTGTTCATATTATTTCCTCTTTAATTGAAAATAGCAATAATTTATATAAGGTCTACATAAAAAAATTTCGATCAATTATCGGTGTCAAATATCCCACTGTGGGGCGGCTATACGTTCCTCCCGGCGCCAATTTTTTAATAACACATTTGAACCTGAAAACATTTTTTTTAATAGGGCAGAATTCTGGATTGTTATATTTATTACTATACAGACACACACATATGCTGCCGTTGTTAATAAAAAATAAATTATAAATTATAAGGGAAAAACTAACCATTATTTATGTAAACCTAATGTACTATATGATTATACCTAGAGTAGGAAAACATAAACAGCTTTGTACAAAATCCGGTACCGAAATCGTTTTATACAGGTTTTTGATTTTCATATTATCATGAACCTATTTTTCTTGTCGGATTGAAACCGGTCTTTCGGGACCTATTTAAACCGGGTTTCCGATAACGGTTTTCCGGTACCGGTACCAAAACCGGTATACCGATTTTGTAAATGACGAACCGATACCGGGATATTTCAAAAGTACCGGTCCTGGAACTGGTATACCGGAGGACCGAACATGCCTAGTTCTGTGGATGTGATCCCCAGAATTAAGTACTTTAAATGTTAATGGGCAGCTCACCCAGGGAGAGAAGGACTGATGAAAGATGGACCACCAAAATTATACAGTGATACCCAAAAAAAACGCGAAAAAAAAAATAAAAGAGGCGCCTTTAATTTAATATATTCTTGCTAAAAAAATCCACGATACATTTTTTACTCACAACTTCTTTTCTCACAATCTTGTTGAAATTTTATCCTCAACGAACAACATGCTTATTTTATGTGCATTTTATAATAAAATTGGCATGCATACGCCAGTAAAGAACGTGGTAAATTTTCATTATTTCTCCTTTTTATGCGAGAAATGTTGCAGCAGGATCCACGATATTTTCCAGTTTAAATTTAATAAAATCATATTCCTTCATCCTACTGAACGATTTTTATGATTACAGCAGCACAAAACCCCAATTTGACAAAGGATCGACTCGACAATAACAATTTTTGGAAAAATTGTCACGAAACCACAGATAGAGAAATTTGGAATTGAAATTCAACAGAGAAATTAAGATACGTATGGAAAATGGTACTATATTTTGGTAGAGTTAAATTTTGAAAAATTGAGTAATAAGAAAATCTATTTTTTATTCAAAATAGGTGAAAATCGTCAGGGCAAATAGTTTATAATTGGTTAGACTTTTTGTTTGACGTGGGTATGACGTATACGGGTTTGTTGGAGAGAAAAACTTGCTCTTCATCCCGATCAACTTCTCATCCTATTCTGCTTAAGAGAGGTTTGGAGGTTTACTAATTGGTTAAATTTGTTGTTTACGCGTTGGTGGTAACGGACCCCTGTTTTTGTTTAATTAATTTACGTTACATAGTATATATTCGGTACCATAGATATTTGTTTAACACAATATTTTTGAATGTGTTAAAAAAATTATTTACTTAAAGTAAAATACTCAATAATGCATGCAATACAAAATGCTATCTCGATTTTATCATAATTTAATAAATTATGAGCGTCATTTCGTATTCATTTGACACAATATGAAAAATATACCGTATACTTAACAGGATTCGTAATTACGGTTATTCTAGTTTTTTTTTATTAATATACAAGGTCCGGCAATAGTGCGTCGGGCATCTGTCACTTCTATAATAAAAAACTTATTTTAATAATAATAATAATATAATATTTTGTTTAAGTGCAAACCTAAGGTATGTATTGATGTAGTATGTGTTGTATTTCAGGAAAATATTTTAACTTCTACAGGGTGGGTCAAAAAAGTATGAGTGGATTATGATGATTATTTTTAATGGAACAGCCTCTACAGGGTGGTCGAAATTGGTCTGTTTTGACAGAGAAAACCTATTTCCTGACTAGATAGAGCAAAACCGACATAGATGTCATGGGCTCGATTTCTGAGACAAGTTTAATGGCGTAAACCACCTGTTGATATTTTCACTGCCAACTGAGATACGGGGTCTTTTTGAATTTTTTACCCTTTGGAAATACAAAAGTTATGGGCAATTGCCCATAACTTTTGTATTTCGTGGAATAATAAAATTCTGTAAAAACGTTCTTAAGGCAATTTTTAAGCGCAATCCATTGGCGTAGTCAGTTCTTTTCTATAAATGCTCTTTTTGTCAGAAATAATAAAAAATATAATTTTTTAAATGGAAATCATAGTTGGCTATGAACATAAAAAAATGCTGGCGTTTAACCCTTTCCAGCGATATAAAGTTATGTGTATTTATTTATAAGAATGAGAGAAATATTAGATTTTTTATCTTTGTATCGAAGCGGGCTTTGATTTTGTGTGTAGTTGCCTAATTATTTTTTATCACAATTTAATATTCTATATTAATATTTATCTGCATAATTAAAAACTTTTGAAAAGGTAAATCAACATTCTATATTAGTATTACCAATTACAATTAAAACGCTAGGGTTACAACTGAACTATTAAATGGAGAATTTAGAGAGAATTGGGTTGGAACAAGGGGCCCATATCTTGGCCTCCTAGGTCCTGTCATTTAACTCCTTTCGACTTTTTTATGGGGGACATTAAAAGATCTTATATATAAGTGAAGAACCATTGGTACAAGAGAAAAATTGCAGAAGGCTACTGGGGCAAGCTTTTGGACTTATTAAACCAGTTCGCCTAATAAATCGTTGTAATGTTTATTGTGTATTCAACAAGGAGGTGTTCAATTTGAACATCTTTGATTTTTTTAGAAAACTATATTCGTCACTGAAAAAATACGTTTTTTTAGTTTTGTTCTTTGTTTATTGTATCGATTTCAGTTGTAATTACTAATACTAATAATTACTATTACTAATAATAATAAAATGTTAATTTCCCTTTTCAAAAGTCTTTAATTGTGCAGATAAATAATAATATAGAATATTAAATTGTGATATAAAATAATTAAGCAAATAGGTCAACTCGAAATCAAAGCCCGCTTCGATATAAATGTAAAAACCCTCATATTTCTCTCATTCTTAGAAATAGATACCCATAACTTTATATCGTTGGAAAGGGTTAAATGCCAGCATTTTTCTAAGTTCATAGCCAACTATGATTTCCATTTAAAAAATTATATTTTTTATTATTTCTGACAAAAAGAGCATTTATAGAAAAGAACTGACTACGCCAATGGATTGCGCTTAAAAATTGCCTTAAGAACGTTTTTACAGAATTTTATTATTCCACGAAATACAAAAGTTATGGGCAATTGCCCATAACTTTTGTATTTCCAAAGGGTAAAAAATTCAAAAAGACCCCGTATCTTTGTTGGCAGTGAAAATATCAACAAGCGGTTTACGCCATTAAACGTATCTCAGAAATCGAGCCCATGACATCTATGTCGGTTTTGCTCTATCTAGTTAGGAAATAGGTTTTCTCTGTTAAAACAGACTAATTTCGACCACCCTGTACAAAATATTATGAAATTCAAAGTTTCATGGATATTAATAAATAAATAAGAATTTTTTTTCAGCCTTTTAAAATAATATATGAAATGTCCCGAAATCAAAACTCTACAGGCATTTACTACAGTTCGTCTGTACTTATTTAAAAAATTATTTAAATAATTTTTTTGTCAAAGCCATCTAATGATTTTGGTCTGGTATTTTACCGTTGAAAGAGTTAAATAAACGGAGTTATAATAAAAACGCGAATATTTGCGAAACCGGTAAAAATTTTAAAATACTTATATTACAAAAATGTATTTGAAAAACGTACTAAAATTATTTTATATTTTAGAAAGTTTGGCATATAATTTTGAACCTTCTGAAGCAAAATGAAATAATATGTGTTCCATAAAAAAAAATCCCGAACCACTCACACTTTTTTGAGCCACCCTGTAGAAGTTAAAATATTTTTTCCTGAAATACATTCTAATACCTACTTTGGGTTTGCACTTATACAAAATCCCTAAGTTTTTTTATTATAGGAGCTATAGATGCCTGACGCACTATTGCCGGACCCTGTATTTCCTTAACCTAACAAGTTAAATTTAGATGTTGTATTTGACGAAGAGTTACGCCTGATACTGTGCTCGCATTTTTTAAACCCCAATCTCGAATATTAAGATTTCATACATGAGGAATATTTATTTATATTAATTTTCATTTTACAATGAATTTCTATCTAGAAGTTGTTGATCTTACCTATTGTTAATTTTCAGTATTACACACTTGATTTAAATTCTTATACTTTTGATAATTTTAAGATTAGTAAACATCACGTAGTAAACGTCACATTAGTAAACGTCAGATTTTGAAAACAACATATGAACAAATCATTAAAAAAGGCCGTAACAACTCTAACTAAAACTTTGTGATTTTAATATTTATGTTTAATGATAGAGGTGTTTAACATTTCATTAAATAAAAAATGATAATTATTTTAATTAAACCTTTATAACCCTGAAGCAGTGTGAAAAACTCTCTCTATTTCTCGTTACTGAAGAAACTCATTCCTATTCAAGGAGCTTTTCCAAAATTAACACCATTACCATTGAATTCAAACAAGAAATTACCCATCCAAAAAGCATCGCGGGAGACAATGAGGGTTATAGGAGTAAAAAGGGGGTTAAGGTTAGTCCCCTATCCCGTTGTTTAGACCTGGCAGAGCCCGTATTCTATTAGCGTTACCCTCAGCATGTCAGATAGTATTGATTCACCCGTTGGGCGCAAGGTTTCCCATTTTCTCCGATCATTAATCAAGAAATAAATAAGTAGTAACCCTTAAAAATTTGCTATCCCCAACATCACCCCATATTCGCTCCCCGCTGCCTTGTTTCAAGCCTCTTATTATCCTTAAGCTCTTGTCTATCCCAACCATTATTCATCTTATGTTTTAGAACACATACTGGCTGTAAGAAAAAAAACTGTTGCATGCAGCTGCGGCTTTAAATATGACAAATATTTTATCCTACTAAACAATTTTAGAAATAATGTTTTTCGTATTTTGGAAAATTATTAAAACACTTTAATCTTGAGCAAACTAAGAAGCAAAATACTTAATATAAGCAATTCAAAATGTTGTCCTCGATTTTATCCTAATTTAACAAACTATGAATGTAGTTTCTTATTTATTTGACACAATATCGGAAATATACCTAATAATTAAGAGGATCCCTGATTACGGTTTTTTCTAGTTTATATTTAATATATTTTCCTTAACAAGTTAAGTTTAGATGTTTTTTACGAGGAATTTCGCTTAATACTGAACTCGTATTTGTTGGGTCTTAATCTCGAATATTAACATTTCAGTATGTGCGTGAGGAATATTTATTTATATTAATTTTTTGATTTTACAATATAGAATTTCTATTTAGAAATTGCTGATCTTGCCTATTGTAAATTTTCAGTATTACACACCTGATTTAAATTCTTATACATTTGATAATTTTAAAATTAGTAAAATCATATATCAGATTTCGTCTGATTTTGAAAATAACATATGGATTTCAAGTTATTGAAAAAAGCAGTAACAACGTTAACTGAAACTGAGACTTAAAAAAATTAAAAAATAAATTTGTTTAATGATAGAGGTGTTTAAAATTATTTCATTAACTAAAAAAAAATAATTGTTTTAATTAAACCTTTATAACCCCTTGACGTAGCGTGAAAAACTCTCTCTCTTTCTCGTTATTTAGGACACTTCCCATTCGAGGAGGTTTTCCAAAATTAATACCATTACCATTGAATCCAAACAAGAAATTATCCATCCAAAAACCATCGCGGAAGACAGTGAGGGTTATAGGAGTAAAAAGGGGTTAAGGTTAGTCCCCTATCCCGTTGTTTAGACCTTGCAGAGCCCGTATTCTATTAGCGTTACCCTCAGCATGTCAGATAGTATTGATTCACCCGTTGGGCTTAAGGTTTCCCATTTTCTCCGATCATTAATCAAGAAATAAATAAGTAGTAACCCGTCAAATTTGCTATCCCCAACATCACCCCATATCCGCTTTCCGCTGCCTTGTTTCAAGCCTCTTATTGTCCTTAAGCGCTTGTCTATCCCAACCATTATTCATCTTATGTTTTAGAACATATACTGGCTGTAAGAAAAGAAAATTGTTGCATGCAGCTGCGGCTTTAAATATGACAAATATTTTATCCTACTAAACAATTTTAAATATAATGTTTTCCGTATTTTAGAAAATTATATTAAAACACTTTAATCTTGAGCAAACTAGGAAAAAATACTTAATATAAGCAATTAAAAATGTTTTCCTCGATTTTATCGTAATTAGACAAGCTGTGAGTGTTATTTCATATTTATTTGACACAGTATCGGAAATATACCTAATAATTAAAAGAATCCGTAATTACGGTTACAGTAGTTTATTATTAATATATTTTGCTTAACAAGTTAAGTTTAGATGTTTTATTTGACGAGGAATTGCGCTTAATACTGAATTCGTATTTGTTGGGTCGTCGAATATTAACATTTCAGTATGTGCGTGAAGAATATTTATTTATATTAATTTTTTGATTTTACAATATAGAATTTCTATTTAGAAATTGCTGATCTTGCCTATTGTTAATTTTCAGTATTACACACTTGATTTAAATTCTTATAGGTACATTTGACAATATTTTAATTAAAAAATATTTAATAAACAACATAATTTCTTGATAATATTGCAACAAATGTAGTAGATTTAATTTACAAGAAAGAAAACTCAGAAAAGATCCAGAGGTTCTCAAAATTTAAGCAAAAAACAAACATTTTTTTGAAAATTTTCAAAATAAAATAACTCATAATTCGGTTATATTGAACTTATTATGAATGAAAAAAGGTAAAGAGAAAATATGTTTCTTTTATTGAGATCTACTAGCACTGAAAATGTTTGCACTTATTTAAGACTCATCTCACCGCAAAACACTCACCTTATCAATAACGCATATAAGATCGATGACGCTACCTATATCTACATGGTGTTCACCCGATCTGCTACCCTGAATTGTTGCTTCTGGCACAACTATTTGTAGATTGGCAAAGTGTGACACCAGACCCTGACTACTAGATATCTAAAAAATAAAAAAATATCAGTCAACAACTTTTTTTGAAGTTAAGTAAAAATCATCATTCAATGAAACAATGAATTATTTTTACAAATGGACATTATGGTAATAATGGAAAGCCCTCCTGCTTATTTATTATATAATTAAAATAACAAATAGAAAACAGGCAGACTATAGTAATAGATAATATTCCATAAAAAGTTTTAGTAAAATTCAAAATTGTTTTCTACATACTCGCAAAGTAAGCCGAGGTAGTTCAAGGTCGAATAATATAGTAAAAAGTGTAATTTCGTGTTTCGTTCTTGTCTAACTTTGTCTTATCTTGGCTTATTTTTATTACACGAGGAGACACGAAATATCCCTTTTGATTATTGGACTGTGACCTACTTCGGCTTACTTCGCGAGTAGTGTAGAGGAAAACTGTGACGTGATCAAGTGGAAAAGTTAAAAGTTTGACAACTTTTTCTAGTAATTGAAAATGTCTACAACTAATTTTGATGTTCTAAATGCTTACATTGAAATTAAAGGAACATACTTTTACGCTAATTGAAACCACTAATTGAGAGGTTCTGAAAGAAGCTTTATTAATATATGCAGGCGACTTCAATAACCATCACACTGCTTTGAAATATCGAACTACTGATGAAAATGGCGATCGCCTTGCGAGCTAGGCTGAATCACATGATCTTCACCTGATTTTTAATGCCAAAGAACGAAACTCTTTCAGATCAGCTGGGTGGAACACTGAAACAAATCCAGATCTCTGTTTTGTCTCAGAGAATGCCAAAAAATGTCCTATATCAATGTCGAGGAAAGTTCTGAATGACTTCCTGCACAGTCAAAATCGCCCCATAGTTCTCGAAACTGGAATTAAAATTCCGATAATCCATTCTACGTCCAGGCCTAGGTGGAATTTTGGAAAGGCCCAATGGAACAAATTCGCTTTGGAGTTGGACAAAGTCGTCAGATGGATCCCTCCTAAAAGCCACAATTATGGAAGATTTAGCAAAGCCATTATAACAACAGCAGAAAAGTGTATATCCCGTAGATTTCGAAGGGAATATGTCCCAGGATGGAGTGACGAGATGTAACAACTCTATCAGGAATTTCAGAACAACGGAGGCTCTGAGATAGCGGACGAGCTCCTAAATCGTCTTGATATAGAACGCTGTAAAAAATGGGAAGAAACGACAGGTAGAATGGATTTCAAAAAATCTAGCAGGGGGGTTTGGAGCCTTCTGAGAAAACTGGGCAACTCTAACGTACCCACTCGTGAACCACCTGAAGTATCAGCAGACCAAATCGTTGCAAAAGTGATAACACTCTCTAAGACCCCTAGCAGCAAACAACAAAACGCAAATATTAAAAATAACTTACAATCTGCCGCCAAAAAAGAAGTGCCCACTCTGAATATTCCAGGCCACTCTCTGTGGAAGAAGTGGATAAAGCAATGGAAGACACCAAATCTGGTAAAGCTCCTGGATTCGATGGAATTCACCCCGAATTCCTCAAAAACTGCCGAAAACATACAAAAATGTGGCTGAGTAAATTCTATACCGATATCCTACTAACAGGACATATTCCAGTAGAGCTCAAGAAATCCAAAATAGTTGCAGTTCTAAAGCCAAACAAAACCAAGAACTTGCCTGAAAGCTACCGCCCAATAGCCTTATTAAGTTCATGCTACAAACTTCTAGAACGTATACTATTAAACCGAATAGGCTCATTGATATTGGAACATACTCCTGTTGAACAGGCTGGATTCAGACCGCATCGTAGCTGTGTGGACCAGGTACTCAGCCTAACAACACACATTGAAGCAGGATTCCAAAAACAGCTGAAGACCACTGTGGTGTATGTTGACTTGACTGCAGCGTATGACACGGTCTGGAGAGAAGGTGTTCTATACAAACTCCTCAACGTAGTACCATGCAGTAGAATAGTATCTCTATTAAACAACAGGCTGTGCGACAGGCCCTTCCAAATAATAACAGGAAAAAGCAGGAGTAAAATAAGACACCTTAATAATGGGCTCCCTCGCCGCACCTATACAGGGTGAGTCAACGATAAAGTCCATTATCTCATTTGTTTCGAGGTTTACAAAAAAATGTTACATACAAAAGTTATAGGGAAGATTAAGATACACATTTTAAAATTATTATAGAGTATACAGGGTGCTTCAAAAAAGTGTGGCGGATATAACATGTTTTTTTAAAGGCAACATCCTATTTTTTATTTCATTTTTAGATTCTGCGTAAAATTCTATAACTCTTTTATACATAACGTTATATACCTAAAATTAATAGTTTTTGTAATATTTAAATTTGTTTATACAAATGTTAAATTGCAGTGTGGCAAAAAATTGTCAGTGGTACCATTGTTTCTGAAGTTGGAATACCAAAATTTGGTATGAGAGTTCTATAGAGATTAAAAAGAAGATATATGTTAAGATATTTTAGTTAAATGCTACAGGGTGTTTAAAATATATTTATAAATTTCAACTACTTGCGATTTATTCCAATATTTTCTATTTTTTCTATTTTTACCCATATCTTTAATACAATTACGCTATAACATCATAGTTACCATGACAAAAAAAATAATTATTATCAAAATTTCATGTCTGTTAAGCAAGTTAAGAACAAAAAGTGAATTTTAGTTTAATTTGTATAAATGGTAGAGGTAGAGGTAATAGTTTCAGATTTTCCTAAAAATGGATTAGTCAATGTGACTGATATACACGAACAAGCCAAAATAAACATATTTTTTGGTTCAGTACTATATATTATATAGTACTTTGCTAAGTACTATAAGAATATAGATGTAGATTATCTAGAAAACATTTTCATATTATATTATATTATAATATTTTCAGTGCGTAATGGGACGGTTTTGTGGCAGTAGTAATATTGGTTTTACGAAATGAATTATAAACCAGAATTACTACGAGAAAAAAAAATTACTGTATGTCGGAGAAAATTTCAATATCAGTAGTCGTCAATAATTAGGTAATCTAGTTAGTATTACCCTAATCTGCGGCTATTCGGCCCGACGGAAAATCCAAATGTCATCTTTCATAATATGGAAATACACCAAGAAATTCACGACTACGATTTTAGTTTATTTGAGTAAAGTTAGTTAATTTTGACTAATAATAACAATTGTAACTAATTATTAAACTAGTTGTTAAAAATAAGTAATAAATATGTTTGTTTTGTCACGGCAACTATGATGTTATAGCGTAATTGTATTAAAAATTAGGGTAAAAATAGAAAAAATTGGAATAAGTCGCAAACTATTAAAAATAGGTATATGACATACTTAATAAAAGTTGAAGAGCTTTGCAAAATCTATCAGAAAAAATGAAAATATATAGGGTGTACCATTTAAAAAATTTGAGATTTTTTAATTTTAAGTAGTTGAAATTCATAAATATATTTTAAACACCCTGTAGCATTTAACTAAAATATCTTAACATATATCTTCTTTTTAATCTCTATAGAACTTTCATACCAAATTTTATATTCCAACTTCAGAAACAATGGTACAACTGACAATTTTTTACCACACTGCAATTTAACATTTGTATAAACAAATTTAAATATTACAAAAACCATTAATTTTAGGTATATAACACTATATATAAAAAAGTTATAGAATTTTACGCAGAATCTAAAAATAAAATAAAAAATAGGGTGTTGCATTTAAAAAAACATATGTTATATCCGCCACACATTTTTGAAGGACCCTGTATACTCTATAAAAATTTTAAAATGTGTATCTTGACCTTCCCTATAACTTTTGTATTTAACATTTTTTCGTAAACCTCGAAACAAATGAGATAATGGACTTTACTCTATCGTTGACTCACCCTGTACTGTTTAATCTATATATCTCCGATATTCCACATACAACGTCAACAAAATTTGGGTATGCCGACGATTTAGCTCTTGCCACCCGCAGTAAAACTATAGAGGAAGCAAATGGCCTACTATCAGAAGACCTGTCTGTACTGGGAAATATTTCGCAAACTGGAGACTAATCCCAAATATGAATAAAACTGAAGTGTCGTGCTTTCATCTCAATAACAAACAAGCACGCCTGGAGCCTCAAGTATACTTCAATAACAACTTGCTACGTTATAACCCTTATCCAAAATATCTAGGAGTAAAAATGGACCGAACACTCTCGTATAAAGGCATCTAGAGAATACCGCAGCTAAAATAAATACTAGAAATAATATAATACACAAACTTTGCGGTACTACTTGGGGCGCAAACGCATCCACTCTTAAAACATCAGCTCTCAGTCTAGTTTACTCAGTTGCTGAATATTGCGCTCAAGTTTGGCTACACAGCTGCCACGTAAAGATAATTGACACCAAACTTAATGAGATTATTAGAATAGTCAGCGACTGTTTAAAAAGCACACCTCTACCTTGGCTACCCACTATGAGTTATATTGCACCTCCCAGTATTCGAAGACAGGAAAGACTCGTTAAGGAATATCAGAAAATATTATCAAATCCCCACCTTTCAGTCCACAACGACTTGCCATATGCCCGTCTGCGGAGACTCAAGTCTAGATCCCCCCCACTATTATTAGCAGAACAACTTTTGGGAGAAAACTTCAGTATAAATGATAAATGGAGGAAGTACTGGGACTCTTTGAAACCAGATCAAGCAGCTTATGTCATCGACCCTACAGTAGCTCTACCAGGGATGGAGCTGCCCCGCCACTTGTGGAAGGTACTCAACAGGGTAAGAACATCTCATGGCATATCTCTTTATTCTTTTTTATAAATGGGGACTGACCGGATCACCGACTTGTGACTGCGGAGAACCACGTCAGACTGTTCATCACATTGTAACTGAATACTCTTACAGCATATGGAGGAGAAGCAAGTGATTTCTTTGAAGCCACAGACACCGTGTTGAACTGGAGCAATAGCCTCGATTTTAAAATTTAAGTGTACTTTTTGTAATATGTTTTATGTATAACTTTTTTTTATAAATTTTTAGATTTCTAGTTTTATTTTTATAATTTGTGACAATCTGTCTACATGTTATGTTGTGTTTGAATATATACATTTGATGTTTAATTCAATCCATGTACGCCATGCGCTAAATAAATTTCGTGATTACCTAATTTTTTAATTTCATTTATTTTCTTTCTGTTGTTTTACTAACTAGTATACTTCTTGCCAAAAACTTTCCTAATGTTATTTAACACAGAAATAACGAGTAAAACTTTGTTGGACTCCCCATCAAATCTCTTTAAAAAATACTTTTCTCATAACCATAAAAAAATTTCCAACAACTTAAAGTTTCCCAGCTGGAAAAAATCGTTCTCTGATTAAGAGAACGAGACCGAAGTTTTTGTTTGTGGTCTATATTGCTTGATTGGATGGCTATTAATCAAATTAATTTTGCTCTAATAAGTTAAAATGACTGATCGATCTTATATTCAATCGTTCCCAGCTTTAGTAAAGTTATCTGGGTCATAACTGTATTTACTGAAGTCGAACCAGTGCAGTGGGAGCATTAAAGATTTTGTTCGTCTGAAATGATTTTATGATTCTAGCGTAACATTAACTGATCTGATAAGTAGCGAAATTCAAATTAACAAACATACGATAAGCATATTTGGGCTGAACGTAATTTTTAAGATATTGGTATTTAATACGAGGAGAATCTTATCAACCAGCCAAACAATGAAGTACCAACGATTTACGAATCCACTGCAGGTGTTATGTATAAATTGTCTGGTTTTTAAGATTTGACTATTTGTAGGGAAATTGGAACAACTTTCGTTGCACGTCATCAATGACACCATGCGTCGTCTTATGGAGTTTGCTGGTGGTCGTATTATGATATGCAACGAAAGTTATTTTAATTTCCCTATACTTTTAGGTATCTGTTAAAAACAATTTTTGAAGTGAAACTTCTTTACGCGCGATGGGAATAAAAATTGAAGGCCGTGACACGGCCATGACACACTAGATGCGAGAGGAAAAGTGGTAACGACCTTGGAGCGTGGTAATTCGGGCCCTATGTGAGCTAGGGGGCTGAAACTCGGAATGTAGATGAGGCTCAAAGATGTGAGCGATGGTGCACAGGGCCCACCCTGCAAAGTTGGATAATACGACGTTTCGTTTACATCTTCATCAGGGTGGGACTAATGATTTGATATTGAAGAAAAATGTGGGTCGATTTTGGTATAATTGTGGACGGGCTACAGGATGACGCCATCGGCGTTTCAAACCGATGCCTCTAAATGGATGAAATCATCAGGATTTTTCTTAATTATTATGGGCCGACTGGAATCAAACTCGGCACGTGGATAGATGTTTCCGAGTCCTCAGACGGGCAGACGGACAGATGGAATAAGAAGAAGTTTCACTTCTAATATGCGCACATAGTGCATACAAACATTTTTTTATTGAAACATGTACTATAAAGAAAACTAACTTGGCATTCATAGGTTCCGTTATCCCGTTTCTGCACATATTTGATCTGCAATGTCCAGTCATCTGATCCCTCGGCATGTAAAATCTGGAACCTTTCGTCATTGGTATATGTAAAAACTCCAGAAGACAGTATATGCCAGTCTCTTCGACGTATCCATGATACTTGCTAAAAAATAAACATTATGATTTATTAGTAGAAAAGAAAAAGAACTTAATATACTTAGTACAAATTATCACATAAATAGTTTTTATTACATCATAAAGAGGCAAAGAAATAAACTATAATAATTTATTTTTAGTTTGATTCATATAATACTTTATTTCGGGGAAATAAATAAGTGGTTTGTTAATTTAATAATAAGAAATTTATTAATGATGGCGTAATATTATGGGGCTTGTGTTGATAATTAAACTATAATATTAATGTTGCGTTAGACTTTAAGGCCATGCCTATGCTTTAATCATTAGAAATATTATTATTTGAAGCACGCAAAAAGCTTGTGTGTGATATCCTGCATGCAACGCATATAGCATGATAATGTCCTACTCCAAGATAATCAGTAACTTTTTTATTTTTTTCTAACAGAGAATAATATCTTGAGTATTTTAAAAATTTCAAGTATCTTCAGAATCTTAAGGATTTTAGGAACTTTAAGATTATTATCTTAAGGTTCCTAAGAATCTTAATAGTTTTAGGAGTCTCACGAATTCTAAAAATCTTAAGGTTTTTAAGAACTTTAAGAATTATATGAATCTTAGAAATTTTAGGAATTGAGGAATGTTTAAAAATATTAAGTATCTTAAGATTCTTAAGATACTTAAGATTCTTAACAATTTCCAGAATCATTATTTTTGAGATTCACACAATTCCTAAGACCCTTGATATTTTTAGAATTTTAAGATTTTTATGACTCTTATAACTAAAAATCTTAAGAATGTTAAGAACTTTAAGAATTTTAAAAGCTTTAAGAGTGTTATGAATCTTGAAAGTCTAAAATAATTAGGACTTTAAGAATCCTAAGATTTAAGATTATTAAGGATTTTATGAATCTCAGATATTTTAAGAATTTTTAGAAACTAAAGATTCTGATTTTTTTAAAGAAACTTAAGATGCACAGGGGTGGAACTCTGTAATTAAATAGAGCTCGGTAGCGATGAAAAATACTGTCGCTTGCCGTTTAGTTCCTACGTATATTAGGAATGCATTGAAAATAACTTAGAAGTGGTTTTATACAGGGTGGTCCGAACTGTATTCCGGAAACTTTGGCAGCATATTCTGCAGATAATAATAAGTAAAAAAGTCCGCATAAATGTATATCCTAAAATGCTTAGTTTCGGAGATACAGGGTGTAGAAGTTTCATTTTTATTTCGATTTTTTCCAAATAATTTTTGAAGCAACGTTAATTTTTGGATGAAAATCGGTATCTGGGAGGTTTTCGACAAGAAAAAATTGATTTTGATATCAATATGATTCGTAGAGGACGCCACCTACATATTTTTTAACTGGTTTGAAGACTAATAACTTTTCGTCCGTACTTGTATAAAACTGATACAATTACGACGTACAATTTTTTACGTAACAAAGGTCACTTGGTAAAAATCACTACCAGTATTGGCTCGAGATATTTGGAATCATAATTATCAATACCTGACATGATTGACATAAATTAAACATGAATTTTTTTTGTGCCAATAGAGTTCAATAGCTGTTTTATCGTTATTTTTTCGAAGAAAAAATTATGATTAATTAAAAAAAATAAAAAGTTTCCAAATTATAATTTCAGTCAAACAATTATCTACTCAACATGTGCAGTTCTTGTCAATAATGACATGTATTGCCTATTTTCATTCTAAATATCTAGAGAACGGTTGCTCATAGCGATTTTTACTAAGAGACCTTTTTTACGTAAAAATCGTCCTAATTACATACCGTATGATCGAAAAAAAAACGACGTCCAGTTGGCTGGGAAATCATACGATATTTCTTTACACAGTAGTTTTATACAGGTATGGACGAAAAGTTACTAGTCTTCTATCCAGTTAAAATATATGTAGGTGGCGCCCTCTACAAGTAGGAGTCATATTGATATAAATCAAATTTCTCATGTCGAAAAACTCTCAGATACCAATTTTTATCCAAATATTGACGTTATTTCAGAAATGATTTGAAAATATCGAAATAAAAATGAAACTTCTACACCCTGTATCTCCGAAACTAAGCTTTTTAGGACATACAAATTACTTTTATCTGCAGAATATGCTGCTGAAGTTGGAGGAATACAGTTCGGACCTCCCTGTATATTAGGCATATTTTTCCAATCTACAGTATGTCCCTGGATTGTCTTAACAAAAGGAAAAACTTTTTTATTATTGACATTTTGAGAAAAATGTATTCTTCATAAAAAATTTTGCTTGTTCTAAAATGGTTGATCCCTTTTATACATATACATATATAAATTCGGGTGAGAACGTCCTACGACGTTGTCCGATGCCTAACTTCCACCCTGTGCGATTTTCTTATTCCTTCCATCCATGTTTTCTCTTTAATCCCTTTTATACTTTTCCAAATTTCAAAAGAAAAAAAAACCTGAAAATACAGTAGAATTTTTCCCAATGAAGTCCTAAAAATCAAGACGCGTTTCTATGTTAATATAATTTCGATTTCTTTCTTTGATAGATAATTATTATTTATTTTGATTAACGTCGTATTGTTTGCGGTTGCTAAAGTATCAGATTTTCCGATAACTATTATCACCCTTTTCGTAACATTGAACTAAATAATTTTTTTTCTACGAATAGCCTAGAAAATGCAGTTTGACACACGGAAAACTCGATCTGAAATTGGCGTTTTGCAAACTGTTGTGTGCTAAGGATTTAGCGCACGACATGTGTCATCATTACTTCGCAAATTATTTCCCAAAACTGGCAAAAACTGAGTGTCTGCTGCTAATTTGTAGTCGTAGAAAAAATAGCGTAAAAAACTCGTTTGAAAACTTCTTTGTACACTCGTTCGACAACAAACTGTCGAACTCGTGTGCAAAACGTCGTTTTCGAACCCCGTTGTTTAATATACTATTGTGCTTCTTTAACATTTTAAAACAGCAACAAACATGACATAAATTAAAATTCTGTCAATAACAATCTATCAAAGAATGAAATCGAAATTAGGTTACCATAGAAACGCGTTTTGACTTTTAGGACGCTCATGGAGGAAAAATTTAACTATATTTCCATGTTTTTTTTTAATTTCCTCTAAAACAGTATTTAAATTTGGAAAAGTATAAACGGGATCAACCATTTTAGAACAAGCAAAAATTTTTATATTTTTTTTCATCTTTCTCAAAATATCAATAATAAAAAGTTTTTCCTCTTGTAAAGACAATCCGGGTATATACTGTATATAAAATAAGTAAGAGTTAGTAAATTAGTAAATAAGTAGTAGTTAGTAAATTAGTAAGAGCATTTTATCATTTGTAATTTTAATTTAGTAGTAATTCCATTTAAATCTAGATAATAACATAGTCATTGGAGAAACACGTAGCAATTATCTATCATAACGTTTCAATATAAAGCCGAACAATGGATGGAGGAAAAGAAAATTAGATTGCTGTACAGGAAAATACGGGGAACGGACCAGGAACGAAACGGTTACAGGCTCCCAAAGGAGCCGTTGCGGAAATCCGCGGTTTTTCCTCTAAATCGGGCGATTTATTCAAAGAAATACCGACCGTGGAAAACTTCGATAGAGCTGTACCGTTTTTCACCGCGCCTCCAGGAAATTGCTTCGTGTTTTTCCACCGGACATTTTCGTTATTATTCGATTTCGAGTCGAAAATTGTGGGAGTCGGTCTGAATTCTTCAAAATATTATGAAAATAGGATAGAATATAATCTTTTTATATAACCTAATCTGAAATACGAAGTCTAAACATATACAGGGTTGTTCACCACATACGACACGGAGTGTTGTAGCTAAACGATTAGATTTTTGCAAATTGTAAGTTTTGGGTTTGTTGAAGGAGTATTAGAGCTACGATTTAAAAATATTTTTACAAAATACAGAGTGTCCCAAATAAATAAAAAATATCAAAGTTGTATTTTTTTTAATGGAACACCCTGTATATTATTACATCTTTAGTTTCTACTAGTAAAATAAAGGTAAATTTGATTAAGGTTTACCGCATTTTAATCTTACCGTTTTTGAAATATTTAGGTTTTTGTCAAAATACAGTAATAATTTTAAGGCTTCATTTCTCAAACATTGTACTGAAGTATTTCTATTTACTAAATTACGCAATAATAAAAATTATAATACCCTATACAGAGTGTCTAAAAATTTATTTTAAGTAATTACTAGCTTTAAACGGCAATGACTTGTTTAATTTAAATGGAACACCCTGTATATTTTATGAGAATCAAATGCACAATTTAATTGTCTATCAAATTGTATTAAACCATTTTTTACGTATCTCTTCAAGTTTTCGTAGAAAGTGCATTTTCTTATAATTGAGACCTCATTTATCAATATACCCATGGAATATTGACATTTTAGATTACTTTTAAAGATGTAACAAATTTTTAAAGATACAGATATTAATATTGTCCATATAGTTCGTTTATTTCATTAAAAAATAAAAAAAAACTGTTTAAATATTTGTTAAAAAGATTGGTCCTTTTTTTAATATGATTCCAGTATTCAATTGATTAATAAGATAATGATTGCTCCAAATACTAAAAAACTGAATTTTATATGTATTAGACTGTAGTAAAAAGTAACTACTAACCTAACTAAACCAAACACCTTAAAAATTTGATTTCATTTTTTGACGAATGCTTATTTTTATTATTATATTAATTTCTGATTCAAATCCACATTTATTTAGAATCATTTATTAACTAAAATAATTAAGTATGTAATTAATTAATATTTGGGCGGAAATAATGGTGGTATATTTAATTAATGGTATACTCTTTTATAAAGATTTAAATAGTTTTCTTTTGGTATACAAATGGGCTAGTAATATTATCGTTTTTAGCACTGTACATTTTGTACATTTGATGCTTTAAAAACAATCTAAAATGTCAATATTCCATGGGTATATTTATAAATGAGGTCTAAATTATAAGAAAATGCATTTTCTACAAAAACTTGGAGGGACAAGTAAAAAAAGATATAATACAATTTGATAGACAATTAAATTGTACATCCGATTCTCCTAAAATATACAGTATGTTCCATTTAAATTAAACAAGTTATGGCGGTTTAAATCTAGAAATTATTTAAAATAAATTTTGAGACACTCTGTGTGAGGTAGTATTATTTTTATTATTGCAACACAATAACTGATCGATAAATAAACTTCAGTAAATATTTAGTATTAAAAACTTTGATACCCTTTGGAGAAATGAAGCTTTAAAATTATCACTGCAATTTCACAAAATTGAAAATATTTCAAAAACGGTAAGGTTTAAGTGTGATAAACCTTAATCAAATTTACCTTTATTTCAATCGTAGAAACTAAAAATGTAATAATATACAGGGTGTTCCATTTAAATTAAACAAGTTATGGCGGTTTAAAGCTAGAAATTATTTAAAATAAATTTTGAGACACTCTGTATGAGGTAGTATTATTTTTATTATTGCAACACAATAACTGATTGATAAATAAACTTCAGTAAATATTTAGTATTAAAAACTTTGATACCCTTTGGAGAAATGAATCTTTAAAATTATCACTGCAATTTCACAAAATTAAAAATATTTCATAAACGGTAACGGTTTAAGTGTGATAAACCTTAACCAAATTTACCTTTATTTTAATCGTAGAAACTAAAAATGTAATAATATACAGGGTGTTCCATTTAAAAAAATGCAACTTTGATATTTTTTATTTATTTGGGAGACTCTGTATCTTGTAAAAATATTTTTAAATTGTAGCTCTGATAGTCTTTCAACGAACCCAAAATTTAAAATTTATAAAAATCTAATCGTTTAGCTACAATACTCCGTGTCGTATGTGGTGAACAACCCTGTATAATATTAAGAACTTAGATATTTCTTAGGATATCCCTAAAAATTTAGAGAGCGAAAAACCGTAGTATCCCATAAAACTTATGTAATAAAGATATACGCTACATGCTCTTCTTTATCATAAGATACTTATAGGTTTGGTGCATTTCAGTTGATTTCAAAAAATTCCGACCGCAGCGCTGTATACGGCGGATATCAGAAATTTTTGATATGTATTTCAAGCCGTCCCGGTTACAGTTCATGGTGGTCGCATTAAAATAATATTGCAATAATGGCTTTGTCATAATATTAAAGTATTTTAGTTTTTTGCTAATGCAGTTATTGAAACCATAAAACACTCAGGTACGAGGTTTGTATGATGTAACGCTGTTTCAGGCAGTAAAAAATAAGTGAAAGAACAAGAGAATAAGAGAATCTGAACTAGGCGTCGTGTTGTGACAATTTCAAATCTTAATAAAATTGCCGAAAAAATGTTAACGAGGAAAGGAGAACGCAATTAAGGCGTTGAGTGCAATAACATTCAATAACTCAACTTTCCCGAATATTCAACTCTCCCGAAACAACATTTTATGCTGGAAGTACACACTCGTCGAGGCGACCCGAGGCGGGACGAAAAATTAATGGTTTGTGCATTGTTATTGCTTAGAACCGTCTGTTTTTGTCGCGTCTCGGGTCCAGCATCACACTGATTTGATCAGAAGCAAAAATGGATTCAAGCAGTTCGACGAAACAAGTGAGCAAAAAAAGTGCTCGTTATCTAATCAAAAAATTAAATAGACATATACTATGAGAGGATAAAATATAATTTGTGCAATATTTATGGTATATTTTTCTAATCAACTAGTGATTAGATGTTTTATGAACAGCTTCTAAAATTATAATTATGTACCTCAAAAAAATTTCGCTATAGCTGAAATATCCCCAATTATGACCCAACTAGCAAAAACGGTGCGTAAAACTTTGCTCGCTGCCATAGTTGAACTCATCTAAAAAGTTTTTGAGCTCGAATAAAAAATTATAATACAAGTTAGACCTTCTGAAGATATCAATATATTTACTTTTTAATTTTTATTTTTAGAATTTTCAGAAATTATACTTCCTAACACTTTTCGAATAAGCCTATAATCTTAAGATTTTATTAATAAGAAGTTTTTATACCATGGAAGCATTTTTAAGCCATAAATTTCTAAGAAGGAAACCTATATATATTTTATAAAACGTAAGATTTAATGTTACTATATAAGTCTGAACTAAAAAACCTTATAAAACATTTATGAATCAAAGAATTTTAGCACTCTCGAGAGTTAATATTAGGTTTGTTCCAATATAGCCGTTCTTGGTTGCAGGCTTGTTAGGCTTATGCGTGGTTCCTGTTCAGACAGCTCCGCCCCTTTTCCCTTTGAGCCCCAGGTTGAGGACACACCTAGATATTTTTAAATTTTTATTTCAAATAACTTTCAGATTTTAAAAAGTTTTCTCCTACATATTTCGCTATCTTCCCTTGCGATTGATTTCCCTTCACATATACTATCCTCAGAGGTATTTCCAGAAAGCTGCGGACATTTCCAAATCAATTTTTATGAAATATTTAATGTCTCCAAGCAAATTTGCCCATTTCCAGAGATTTTTCTCGAGATATCTTTCCGTGAAATGCACTCCAGGGTGCTTAATTTTGTATTAAATGCCGAGGAACTTTAAGCCAATCTTTTTCCAACAGTCAAGCAGAGGGAAAGACAGAGATAGAAAACTTTTTTCGAGAAAACCTTCATATGTTGATTAGGCGTCCTGGAAACATTTTTCTCGAAAAGGAAATGCCGGTAATTCGATTTAAATTCTCTAGTTTATTTTTCCAAGCTGGAAATGCGTCTTCAGAAAAAAGCTTAAGTAAGTTTTTTGTATGGGGAAAATTAATATAAAGTGATTTCACAGGAGAATTTACTTAAAAAAATGACATTTACTATTTAGTCGACAGATCGAGCTTTAAAATTAATTTTCTCTGACATATTTCCTTTAAAACTTTAAGAATTAATTTAGTTGATACACTTTTTGCTATTTTACAATCCATTTCTAAAAATTTATAACTTTTTATTTCAAATATGTTTCAGATTTTAAAAAGTTTTCTCCTACATTTTTCGCTAACTTCCCTTGCGATTGATTTTCCTCCACATATACTATCCTCAAAGGAATTTTCAGGAAGCTGCGGACATTTTCAAACTCATTTATATGAAATATTTAATGACTCCAAGCAAATTTGTCCATTCCCAGAGATTTTTCTCGGGACATCTTTCCGTAAAATGCACTCCAGGGTGCCTAAGTTTGTATTAAATGCCGAAGAACTTTAAGCCAATCTTTTTCCAACAGTCAAGGAGAAAGGAAGACAGAGATAGAGAACTTTTCTTGAGAAAACTTTCGTATGTTGATTAGGTGTCTTCGTGTCTTGGAAACATTTTTCTCGAAAAAGAAATGCCGGTAATTCGATTTAAATACTGTCGTTTTTTTTTCCAGCTGGAAATGCGTCTTTAGAAAAAAAATTAACTAAGTTTTTTGTTCGGGAAAAATTAGGATAAAGTGATTTCAAAAGAGAATTTACTTAAAAAAGTGACATTTAATATTTAGGGGTTAGATCGAACTTTAAAATTAATTCTCTCTGACAGATTATTTTAAAGACCTTAAGAATCAATTCAGTTGATACACTTTTTGCGATTTTACAATCTATTTCTATCAATTTTTAAGTTTTTATTTCAAATAAGTTTCAGATTTTAAAAACTTTTCTCCTACATGTTTCGCTATTTTCCCTTGCGATTGATTCCTCTCAACATATACTATCCTCAAAGGTATTTCCAGAAATCTGCGGACATTTCCAAACCAATTTATATGAAATATTTAATGTCTCCAAGCAAATTCGCCCATTCCAAGAGATTTTTCTCGAGACATCTTTCCGTAAAATGCACTCCAGGGTGCCTAAGTTTGTATTAAAAGCCGAAGAACTTTAAGCCAATCTTTTTCCAACAGTCAAGCAGAGGGAAAGACAGAGATAGAGAACTTTTCTTGAGAAAACTTTCGTATGTTGATTAGGCGTCTTCGTGTCCTGGAAACATTTTCTCGAAAAGGAAATGCCGGTAATTCGATTTAAATTCTGTCGTTTATTTTTCCCAGCTGGAAATGCGCCTTCAGAAAAGAGCTTAGGTAAGTTTTTTGTATGGGAAAAATTAGGATAATGTGATTTCAAAGGAGAATTTACTTAAAAAATGACATTTACTATTTAGGCGTTAGATCGAGATTTAAAATTAATTTTCTCTGACGATTTTTTAATACTTTAAAAATTAATTTAGTTGATACACTTTTTGCTATTTTACAACCTATTTCTATAAATTTTTAAGTTTTTATTTCAAATAAGTTTCAGATTTGAAAAAGTTTTCTCCCACATCTTTCGCTAACTTCCCTTGCGATTGATTTTCTTCCACATATACTATCCTCAAAGGTATTTTCAGAAAGCTGCGGACATTTCCTAACCAATTTATATGAAATATTTAATGTCTCCAAGCAAATTCGCCCATTCCCAGAGGTTTTTCTCGGGACATCTTTCCGTAAAATGCACTCCAGGGTGCCTAAGTTTGTATTAAATGCCGAAGAACTTTAAGCCAATCTTTTTCAAACAGTCAAGGAGAAGGGAAAGACAGAGATAGAGAACTTTTCTTGAGAAAACTTTCATATGTTGATTAGGCGTCTTCGTGTCCTGGAAACATTTTTCTCGAAAAGGAAATACCGGTAATTTGATTTAAATTCTGTTGTTTATTTTTCCCAGCTGGAAATGCGCCTTCAGAAAAGAGCTTAGTAAGTTTTTTGTTTGGGAAAAATTAGGATATAATGACGTATAAGGAGAATTTACGTAAAAAAGTGACATTTACTATTTAAGCGTTAGATCGAGATTTAAAATTAATTCTCTCTGACATATCTCGTTAAAGACTTTAAGAATTAATTTTGTTGATACACTTTTTGCTACTTTACAATCTATTTCTAAAAATTTTTAACTTTTTATTTCAAATAAGTTTGAGATTTTAAAAAGTTTTCTCCTTCATCTTTCGCTAACTTCCCTTGCGATTGATTTTCCTCCACATATACTATCCTCAAAGGTACTTCCAGAAATCTGGTGACATTTCCAAACCAATTTATATGAAATATTGAAATGCCGGTAATTCGATTTAAATTCTGTAGTTAATTTTTTCCAGCTGGAAATGCGTATTCATAAAAGAGCTTAGGTAAGTTTTTTGTTTGGGAAAAATTTGGATAAAGTGATTTCAAAAAAGAGTTTACTTAACATGTGACATTTAATATTTAGGCGTTATCTCGAACTTTAAAATGAATTTTCTCTGTACATATCTTTTTAAAGGCGTTAAGAGTGAAATTAGTTGAGAGTTGATACACTTTTTGCTTCAAATAAGTTTCAGATTTGAAAAAGTTTTCTCCTACATGTTTCGCTAACTTCCCTTGCGATTGATTTTCTTCCACATATACTATCCTCAAAGGTATTTTCAGAAAGCTGCGGACATTTCCAAACTCATTTATATGAAATATTTAATGTCTCCAAGCAAATTTGTCCATTCCCAGAGACTTTTCTCGGGACATCTTTCCGTAAAATGCACTCCAAGGTGCCTAAGTTTGTATTAAATGCCGAAGAACTTTAAGCCAATCTTTTTTCAACAGCCAAGCAGAGGGAAAGACAGAGATAGAGAACTTTTCTTGAGAAAACTTTCGTATGTTGATTAGGCCTCTTCGTGTTCTGGAAACATTTTTCTCGAATAGGAAATGGCGGTAATTCGATTTAAATTCTGTCGTTTATTTTTCCTAGCTGAAAATGCGTCTTTAGAAAAGAGCTTAGGTAAGTTTTTTGTTCGGGAAAAATTAGGATAAAGTAATTTCAAAAAAAGAAGAATTTACTTAAAAAAATGACATTTACTATTTAGGCGTTAGATCGAGATTTAAAATTAATTTTCTCTGACTTTTTTTTAAGACTTTAAGAATTAATTTAATTGATACACTTTTTGCTATTTTATAATATATTTCTAAAAGTTTTTATTTCAAATAAGTTTCTGATTTTAAAAAGTTTTCTCCTACATCTTTCGCTAACTTCCCTTGCAATTGATTTTCCTCCACATACTATCCTCAAAGGTATTTCCAGAAAGCTGCGGACATTTCCAAACCAATTTATATGAAATATTTAATGTCTCCAAGCAAATTCGCCCATTCCCAGAGATTTTTCTCGGGACATCTTTCCGTAAAATGCACTCCAGGGTGCCTAAGTTTGTATTAAATGCCGAAGAACTTTAAGCCAATCTTTTTCAAACAGTCAAGGAGAAGGGAAAGACAGAGATAGAGAACTTTTCTTGAGAAAACTTTCGTATGTTGATTAGGCGTCTTCGTGTCCTGGAAACATTTTTCTCGAAAAGGAAATGCCGGTAATTTGATTTAAATTCTGTCGTTTATTTTTCCAAGCTAGAAATACGTCTTCAGAAAAGTGTTTAAGTAAGTTTTTTGTTTGGGAAAAATTAGGATAAAGTGATTTCAAACGAGAATCTACGTAAAAAAGTGACTTTTAATATTAAGGCGATAGCAGGCGATAGATCCTGTTTTAAAAATAATTCAAATTCAAAAAAATAGAAAAATAAAGTTTTCTCCTACATCTTTCGCTAACTTCCCTTGAAATTGATTTTCCTCCACATACTATCCTCAAAGGTATTTCCAGAAAGCTGCGGACATTTCCAAATCAATTTATATGAAATATTTAATGTCTCCTAGCAAATTCGCCCATTCCCAGAGATTTTTCTCGGGACATCTTTCCGTAAAATGCACTCCAGGGTGCCTAAGTTTGTATTTAAAGCCGAAGAACTTTAAGCCAATCTTTTTTCAACAGCCAAGCAGAGGGAAAGACAGAGATAGAGAACTTTTCTTGAGAAAACTTTCGTATGTTGATTAGGCCTCTTCGTGTTCTGGAAACATTTTTCTCGAATAGGAAATGCCGGTAATTCGATTTAAATTCTGTCGTTTATTTTTCCTAGCTGAAAATGCGTCTTTAGAAAAGAGCTTAGGTAAGTTTTTTGTTCGGGAAAAATTAGGATAAAGTGATTTCAAAAAAAGGAGAATTTACTTAAAAAAATGACATTTACTATTTAGGCGTTAGATCGAGATTTAAAATTAATTTTCTCTGACTTTTTTTTTAATACTTTAAGAATTAATTTAATTGATACACTTTTTGCTATTTTATAATATATTTCTAAAAGTTTTTATTTCAAATAAGTTTCTGATTTTAAAAAGTTTTCTCGTACATCTTTCGCTATTTCCCCTTGCAATTGATTTTCCTCCACATACTATCCTCAAAGGTATTTCCAGAAAGCTGCGGACATTTCCAAACCAATTTATATGAAATATTTAATATCTCCAAGCAAATTCGCCCATTCCCAGAGATTTTTCTCGGGACATCTTTCCGTAAAATGCACTCCAGGGTGCCTAAGTTTGTATTAAATGCCGAAGAACTTTAAGCCAATCTTTTACAAACAGTGAAGGGAAAGACAGAGATAGAGAACTTTTCTTGAGAAACCTTTCGTATGTTGATTAGGCGTCTTCGTGTCCTGGAAACATTTTCTCGAAAAGGAAATGCCGGTAATTCGATTTAAATTCTGTCGTTTATTTTTCCCAGCTGGAAACGGGTTTTCAGAAAATAGCTTAGTAAGTTTTTTGTTGGGGAAAATTAGGATAAAGCATTAGATCGAGATTTAAAATTAATTCTCTCTGACATATCTCTTTAAAAACTTTAAGAATTAATTTAGTTGATACACTTTTTGCTATTTTACAATCTATTTCTAAAAATATTTAACTTTTTATTTGAAATAAGTCTGAGAAAAAGGTTTCTCCCACATCTTTCGCTAACTTCCCTTGCGATTGATTTTCCTCCACATATACTATCCTCAAAGGTATTTCCAGAAAGCTGCGGACATTTCCATATCAATTTTCATGAAATATTTAATGTCTCCAAGCAAATTCGCCCATTCCCAGAAATTTTTCTCGGAACATCTCTCCGTAAAATTCACTTCAGGATGCCTAAGTTTGTATTAAAAGCTGAACAACTTTAGGCCAATCTTTTTCCAACAGTCAAGCAGAAGGAAAGACAGAGATAGAGAACTTTTCTCAAGAAAACTTTCGTATGTTGATTATGCGTCTTCGTGTCCTGGAAACATTTTTCTCGAAAATGAAATACCGGTAATTCGATTTAAGTTCTGTCGTTTACTTTTCCCAGCTGGAAATGGGTCTTCAGAAAATAGCTTAGTAAGTTTTTTGTTGGGGAAAATTAGGATAAAGTGATTTCAAAGGAGAATTTACTTTAAAAAGTGACATTTACTATTTAGGCGTTATATCGAGATTTAAAATTAATTCTCTCTGACATATACAAAGACAGTTCCATAAAAAAAATTAGGCAGTTCTTAGGATTTCTAACAACAGAACTGTTATGAGAGATTTTGTAAGATGTAACATCTTACACCTTTAAATAAAACTCGTAGAGAAATCCAGGAATCTCAGATATCTTAGGAGTCTTAGAAAACTTCCTATAAAATTGTTATATTTTGTCCTATAAATATTGAGAATATAATTATTACTGGTTAGCATATATAAAATATTATGTATCATATTGTATCATTCGATAGATGATCATCAATGTATCATTCGATAGACGGACAGACTACCATAGCGAGTGCTGCTCTTTGAATTTTAAAAAATAGGTTAAAATGCATCAAGTCTATATCACTATATTTTTATAACTATCGTTTCATATTTAATTTTTTTTTCAATTTCTTTGGTACCTAATGATAATATTACATAAAATATGAGTAATTTTTGTATGTATTATATTTATTCTCTAGATAGTGTACAGGGCAAGACAAATTCAATTCAATGATAAAAGGGTTTGCAGGATAGTTCGAAATGCCGAGAGTTTCTATCTGTGGTTAGAAGTTGCTAATTCGATATTTACGGTTAAGTGGACTGTTTGGAAAGGGCTTTAGGGCCATTTTGGGGTCACAGAGACCCGACGAAAATCCTTATTTTTATTGGAATAATCGTACTTTACAGGACAAATCAATTAAACAAATGGGTTAATTGATTTAACATATTATTTAATAATTAAGGTAAAGTTTATCAGAATAATTTTCAGCGATTCAAACTGGAAAATATACAGGGTGGTCCGAACTGTATACCGGAAGCTTCAGCAGCATATTCAAATATAATAAATATAATATAATATTCTGCACATAAAAATAAGTAAAAAAGTTCGTATAAATGTATGTCCGAAAATGCTTAGTTTCGAGAGAGATACAGGGTGTAGAAGTTTCATTTTTTTATTTTTTCCAAATATTTGAATATTTTTTATTTTTGAAGTAACGTCAATATTTGGATGAAAATAGGTATCTAGGAGTTTTTTGACATGAGAAATTTGATTTTGATGTCAATATGACTCCTACTTATAGAAGGCGAAACCTACATATTTTTTAACTGGTTTGAAGAGTAATAACTTTTTGTCCGTACCTGTATAAAAGTAATGAGAAAAAAAATACATTTACGACGTTTTTTAAGGTAAAAAAATCTTTTGGTAAAAATCGCTAGGAGTAATGGTTCTCGAGATATTTTAAATCGAAATTATCAATACCTCTGTCATCATTGACATAAATTAAACATGTTGAATGTTGACTAAATAGTTATATGGCAACGGCCCAGCTACGTCGAAACACCGGTTCCCATTAGAACACCGAAGTTAAGCGACGTAAGGCGATGCTAGTTGATGGACGGGTGACCGGTTCGAAACTTTGCATCGTGCTGTTGTCCAAGGGAAAAGTGTAAAATCTATTGATACACACTGCTCATTCACGCCGGTTCGAGGCCGGATGAGATCGGATATCTCGTGAGTAAGAGTTAATTTAGACACTTCCTTTATGACTTAACTTGACAGATGACCGATTTTTTTTCGTAAAATACTCCACAGTGCACACTTTTTGAAAAAAAAGTGTTTTTCCGAAGCTGACTTACAAAAAGCCCATAAAATCTAGTAAGTATTCGCTAATAATCTAGTTGACGAAAATATGGAATTTTATGTTAGTATCACAATTATTGATATTTGACAATAAGCTTCATAAATTTTAAATCAATTAGAGTTCGTGTTTATTTTTAATTGATGCTCTTCAACGGACAAACGAAACACTCTGTGTGCAACTAACTTAATTTGATCCAAAAATACGTAATTGTTCTATGTCCACGGAATACTAAACATCCCTGTATATTTTGTAGGTCTGCTATGGAGAAAAAAAATCTTCATGTTTTTTCTCAAAATCTAGGCGATGTGACTTATTTCTACAAGGTACAAAAAATGTAGTAAATCCGACAGGAGGACCATTTTAGAGTTGATAAATATTTATATTAAAATTTATGTAGGGGTGGGGGTAGTTCTCATCTTTTCCGTACTTTTTCTTCTTTTTTTTGTTAAAGTCAAATGTTAAAGTGTTTAGCAAAACACAGGTACTTCAAATCTCATTAAAATCGGAATATCGGTTCTTAAAATATCTCAAAAAGTGTGATTATTTTTTTAAAGTTTGATGCCCTCTAATGGACAAACACAGCACTTTTATATAGAGGTCAAAATATGTACAATAAACTTATTTTAATTCTGATAATACGTAGTAGTTCTACGTCCGCGGAATATTGGGACACCCTGTTTTATTGAATAATTAAAAAAAATATTTTAGTACAGAAATTATCAGCGATTCTTATTTCAAAAGCCACTGCGACACTTTTTTTAATTGTATCGTATTTATTCTATTGAGAAAGGCTCAATAAAACTCAATTATCATGTAGTAATTAAAACAAATCAAATAAATAAGTTCATTTACATTTACTCGATCGTTCCATTTTGCATCATATACCATTGTAATATCAAATTTCCTTTTGGAAACAAAGTGGAATTCATGCAATTTATTGATTGCCATTCGACAGGGCCGTGGAAAATCAGGAAAAATGCAACGGGACATGGATTGAGAAAATTAAACATCCGATTGATATAAATCTGTAAAACAGTGGAAGCGGGGACAAAATGAAACGCTCGAATTTGGGATGCGCGACGTGTAAAACAGAATAATCTGCAAAATAAAAAGGCCATTTCGGGCTTGATGCGTAACGTCAAGAGGACATTAACAATCTGTCGACGCTCTGGCCAAAACGGCTAGGCACGCATCAGCGACGACAGCGCGGGTAATTATTATTTTTGATGGCTGTCGCGACTGATTTTATTGCAGCGACGAGTGGAATATCGATGGCGAACAGTGACGCCACTCATTAACGTGTCGACAGCGATTTTCGGCTTGTCCGAGTACGAATTTTGTCAGTCCTTTATCCCGTTTATATTTATTTCCCTTCGGTATTGTTTAGTTTTTATTTCGTATTGAAAATACTGCTAGGACTTTTATAGAACTTTACAACAGCATTGCATGGCGACATCGCTATATTCCGACATCGATACATGACTGTAAATAATGCCATACGATTGGAAAAAACGGCATCAGAGACGGTTGGGAAATCGATGATAATTTTGGGGAGGTCAAGCCATATATGTCATTTACTTGGTATATACTCCTCTTTATTTTTTAATGGTGCTTACTACCGGTTGGTTTTAAGAATGTTGTAATTAATTATTGTTATATTGAGTAAAACATATTCTTAATGGCATCCTACCCTTTTTTAATCTCCTTACAATTAGGGTTAATTATAATATGTTTTATGTTAATTTTTAGTATAAATGTCATCTAGAGATTGACCCCACAAAAATTATTATCGATTGTCATACCCCAGTTGTCTTTCACGCTGTTTTTTTTCGATCAAACTTTATATTGAGAAATACTCAATAAAACTCAATAAACATATAGTAATTTTAACAAATCAAATAAATCATTTTATTTACCGTAACTCGATCGTTCCCTTGCGTCATACACCATTATTGTAGTATAAAATTTTCTTTTGGAAACAAAATGGAACTCATGCAATTTATTGATTGCCAATCGACGGGGCCATCAAAAATTGGGAAAATGCAACGGGACACGGATCGAGAAAATTAAACATCCGATTTACATAAATCTGTAAAACAGTGGAAGCGGGTGCCAAAATCAAACGCTCGAATTTGGGATGCGCGACGCGTAAAACAGAATAATCTGCAAAATAAAAAGGCCATTTCGGGATTGATGCGTAACGTCAAGAGGACATTAACAAGCTGTCGGCGCTCAGTAAAACGGCTCCGCACGCAACAGCGACGACAGCGCGGGTAATTATTATTTTTTGATGGCTGTCACGACTGATTTTATTGCAGCGACGAGTGGAATATCGATGGCGAACAGTGACGCCACCCATTGACGTGTCGACAGCGATTTTCGGCTTGTCCGACTGCGAATTTTGTCAGTCCTTTATTTCGTTTGTATTAATTTCCCTTCGGTATTGTTTAGTTTTAATTTAGTATTGAAAATACTGCTGTGACTTTTATAGAAGATAACAACATTGCAAGGCGACACCGCTATATTCCGACATTGAAATATGACGCTCTAAATAATGCCATACGATTGAAAAAAACGGTGTCAGAGATGGCTGGGAAATGACAATCGATGATAATTTTGGGGAAGTCAAGCCATATATGTCATTTAATTGGTACGTATTCTTCTTTATTTTTTAATGGTGCTTACTGGCAGTTGGTTTTAAGAATGTTGTAAATAATTTTTCTATTGAGTAAAAATTATTTTTTATTGACGTTCTATCCTTTTTTAACCTTCCTACAATTAGGATTAATTATAATATGTTTTATGTTAATTTTTAGTATAAATTTCATCTAGAGATTGACCTCACAAAAATTATTATCGATTGTCATACCCCAGCTGTCTTTCACGCTGTTTTTCTTTTCGATCAAACGTTATTTATATTGAGAAAGACTCAAGGAAACTCAATAAACATATAGTAATTTTAACAAATCAAATAAATCTGTTCATTTACAGTAACTCGATTGTTCCCTTGCGTCATAGACCATTGTAATATCAAATTTCCTTTTGGAAACAAAATGGAACTCATGCAATTTATTGATTGCCATTCGACGGGGCCATCGAAAATCGGGAAAAATGCAACGGGACACGGATCGAGAAAATTAAACATCCGATTGATATAAATCTGTAAAATAGTGGAAGCGTGGGCCAAAATTGAAGGCTCGAATTTGGGATTCGCGACGCGTAAAACAGAATAATCTGCAAAATATAAAGGCCATTTCGGGATTGATGCGTAACGTCAAGAGGACATTAACAATCTGTCGGCGCTCTGTAAAACGGCTTCGCACGCAACAGCGACGACAGCGCGGGTAATTATTATTTTTTGATGGCTATCACGACTGATTTTATTGCAGCGACGGGTGGAATATCGATGGCGAACAGCGACGCCACCTATTGACGTGTCGACAGCGATTTTCGGCTTGTCCGACTGCGAATTTTGTCAGTCCTTTATTCCGTTTATATTTATTTCCCTTCGATATTGTTTAGTTTTTATTTGGTATAGAAAATACAGCTGTATCTTTTATAGAACATGACAAGAACATTGCTTGGCGACACTGCTATATTCCGACATCGAAACATGACACTGTAAATAATGCCATACGTAAAAAACGGCGTCAGACATGGCAGGGAAATGACAATCGATGATAATTTTGGGAGCTCAAGCCATATATGTCATTTACTTGGTACGTACTTACTGTGATTTATTTTTTAAAGGTGCTTACTGCCAGTTGGTCTTAAGAAAGTTGTAATTTATTTTTGTATTGAGTAAAAATTATTTTCAATTGGCGTTCTATCCTTTTTTTAATCTTCCTATAATTAGGTTTAATTATATTAAGTTTTATGTTAGTTTTCAGTAAATGTCGTCTAGAAATTGACCTGGTCAAAATTATCATCTATTGTCATAACCCAGCCGTATTTGACGCCGTTTTTTTCGATCATACGTTGTTTATATTGAGAAAGTCTCAATAAAACTCAATAATCATGTAGTAATTAAATGAAATCAAATAAATCAGTTCATTCACAGTAACTCGATCGTTCCCTTGCGTCATAGACTATTGTAATATCAAATTTCCTTTTGAAAACAAAATGGAACTCATGCAGTTTATTGATTGCCATTCGATAGGGCCGTGGAAAATCAGGAAAAATGCAGCGGGACACGGATCGAGAAAATTAAACATCCGATTGAAAAAAATCTGTAAAGCAGTGGAGGCGGGGGCCAAAATCAAACGCTCGAATTTGGGATGCGCGACCCGTAAAACAGAATAATCTGCAAAATAAAAAGGCCATTTCGGGATTGATGCGCAACGTCAAGAGGACATTAACAATCTGTCGGCGCTCTGTAAAACGGCTCCGCACGCAACAGCGACAACGCGGGTAATTATTATTTTTTGATGGCTGTCACGACTGATTTTATTGCAGCGACGAGTGGAATATCGATGGCGAATAGTGACGCCACCCATTGACGTGTCGACAGCGATTTTCGGCTTGTCCGAGTACGAATTTTGTCAGTCCTTTATTCCGTTTATATTTATTTACCTCGTTAAAATACATCACAGAACTTCAATACGCTGATGTCTACGCTCTAGTTGCAAAAACGTAACAGCTATTACAAGAAATGCTTAACACATATACCTGGTATATGATATATAATCGCAATAATTCTATAAAAATCGGAGATGAACTATTAGAATATGCAGCGGAATTAAATTACGTCCGTCGGCAGTTTGATTTCGGAAAGGGCCAATATCGACCCTGAAATTCATCACAGGATTAGCAACGCCTCAAGAGCATTCTGGAAATTAAAAGATAAGGTATTCTACAATCATGACTTGAGCACATACAGTGCAGTGTACCGAGCAATAATAATCCCCACCATGTTATATGGAAGCGAAACCTGGATGCGGTACCGCCGCGCCCGCTCATAACGCCTCGAACAAGTTGCAACAGAGACACCTTAGACAACTCTTAAGGATCAACGTATCGGTTCTCAAACGTATCGGTTCTTGAAAAAGTCAGCTACGAGAGCGTTGAACTCATGATTACTAAATCCTGCTTAAGATGGGCTGGTCACGTATCCAGGATGAAAGAATATACCCTACCAAAATCTCTTCTCTACGGTGAGTTTGTAGACCGTAAGAGGAAACCGGGTGGACAACTCAAAAGGTACAAGGATATTTTTCAAAAAAACTTAAAGTTGATAAAGCTGCAGAATCAGTGAGAAGAAGCAGCGCACAATAGACCGCAATAGAGAAGAATTGTAAACTAAGTTAACAACGACAAACCAAAAGTAAAGAGGCAAGCAAGTATGGAGATGCGTAACCATCTTATGATGTGTGTCATATACTCATCAGCGAGTAATGGCAGTAGTAGTAGATATATCCCTTGGCTTTTATTTAGTTGTTATTTAGTATCCGATTTATTTAATATTCAATAGTATTTTCCCGAGAAAATGCTATTGGAAATATTATTATTTTATGGAACACAAAAACAACACTGGGCAACGGTCCAGTTACGTCAAAACACCGGTTTCCGATAGATCACCGAAGCGACGCCGACGTTAGAAAACGCGGGTTGATGGACGGACAACCGTCTGAAACCTTTGTAGTTATTTTATTACGCATTACTTATTGCTATTATTCCATTGCAAGAGTGATGTATTTTTTTGTAATTTCCATGTCCAGCTTCTGACGGATATTGTTAAGTAATATTGTTTCGCAAGAGGGGCATGTCCGTAATTTCCTTAGATAACTTATTATAAAATTTAACTGCCAGGTACACAGGTACATCTTTGCACCTAGTCAATCGGTGATAGATTGGCACAAGCCTATCCCTACCCCTTGTCACATGATAATAGACTTCTCCATGGACCCTATAAAGGTCTCGGTTCTTTTTCACATAAAGGAGATTTTCCATTATACAGGGTGGTCCGAATTGTATTCCAGAAACTTCGGCAGCGTATTCTGCATATAAAAATAGTTAAAAAAGTTCTTATAAATGTATGTCCTAAAAGGCTTCCTTTCAGAGATACAGGGTGTAGAAGTTTGATTTTTATTTCAAATTTTTTTAAATAATTTCTGAAGTAACGTCAATATTTGGATGAAAATTGGTGTCTGGGAGTTTTTTGACATGAGAAATTTGATTTTGGTGTCAATATGACTCCTACTAGTAGAGGGCGCCACCTACATTTGTTTTAACTGTTTTGAAGCTTAATAACTTTTTGTCTGTACCTGTATAAAACTACCGAGTGAAAAAATATACATCTCTGTTACTTTTTACGTAAAAAATATCTCTTTGTAAAAATGGCTACGAGCAACCATTCTTAAGATATTTAGAATGAAAATAGACACTACATGTCATTATTGACGAAAAATAAACACGTTGAGAAGATAGCTATTTCACTAAAATAATAAATTTGGGAAATTTTTATTTTTTTAAATTAATCATAATTTTTTCTGCAAAAAATGATGATAAAACAGTTTCTATTAAATTTTTAGCACAAAAACATTTCAAATTTATGATTTCAGTCTAATAACTAATTAGTCAACATGTTTAGTTTATGTCAATGATGACAGGTATTGATAATTTCGATTCCAAATATCTCGAAAACCATTACTCGTAGCGATTTTTACCAAGAGACCTTGTTCACGTAAAAAATGTCGCAAATGTATATTTTTTCACTTAGTAGTTTTATACAGGTACGGACGAAAAGTTATTACTCTTCAAACGAGTTAAAAAATATGTAGGTGGCGCCCTCTACTAGTAGGAGTCATATTGACATCAAATTCAAATTTCTCATGTCAAAAAACTCCCAAGCACCAATTTTCATCCAAATATTGACCTTACTTCAGAAATTATTTGGAAAAAATCGAAATAAAAATGAAACTGCACCCTGTATCTCGGAAAGTAAACATTTTTGGACATACATTTATACGAACTTTTTCACTTATTTTTATCTGCAGAATATGTGCCGAAAGTTTCCAGAATACAATTCGGACCACCCTGTATATACTGACGGGACAGTCAATACACCCACAGTTCTGAATGCCTCTCCATAGTCGGCCCGATAGCCAAGCCCAGCCAAGATCCGCACAGCCGCCCTTTGCAAGCCGAAGATCCTCTTTAGTTGGGATGTACATATGTCCACAGGCGTGAATAGCATAGGACAAGATGGAGTGGAACAAAGCAAAGTATACAGTCCTCAGTACGGGCCCGGAAACACTTCCTGAAAGAGCAAACAATCCCCTTCTAAGCCTAGACGCAATCCCATCAACATGTTCATGTCAGTGAAGCAGAGGATCAATCTGCACTTCCAGAAACCTAACACTCTGGCCATCTGCGTTTACTGTTTCTAAGTCCCTAAGAGAGAAAACCATCCTATTGGTTTTGTCAGGATTCAGGAGCAACCTATTGGCACAAAACTACCTCACTCCCCTCCATGGCACCCATCAATGAGTCAGATGAGAAGGCCACTGTTGTGTCATCAGCGAAAATTATAAATTTAGATGTTGAGTCTATATGTGGTAAGTCGTTGATATATATCAAAAATAAAATTGGTCCGAGTACTGAGCCCTGGGGCACTCCAATATTAACATGACTCATCGCTGATGACTCCCCACCGACCCTCACAACCTGAACTCTAGAAGTAAGATAGGAACGCATGAAATTAATACCATCCAGACTAAAATTGTACCTTTCAAGCTTCCGTAACAGTATGTCATGTAGTACACAATCGATAATAATTACTACTACATGTCTACAAATTTCTTTAAAATACGACACTCACTGCTCCAATTGTCAGCATTTCCTAGTGATTCTTAACGTCTACTGAATTTTCAATCTCCACTAAACGTAAATATATAAAAGAAAATTTCCATTCAATAAGAGGCAAAATACTGTGGGTGAGGTGCCCCCATAAATAAATTCAGATTCCCTCGTATTTCACAAACAGAACATCAAATTTTATATTTAATTATAAAGAGAAAAAAGTGACAACGTCAATGAAGCGTCATTTATTATAAACTGCCTGTAAACCAAAGAAAAATTAAAAACGATTTTACAATATTTCGTTTTTTTCCAATATGTATGGAAATATTCGGATATTTATAATTTGCAAAACAGAATTTCATTGATATTGTCGCGAATTCTTGTTGATTATCAGGTCTTTTATATTCAGTATTTGATTTAGAATGTTAAAACTAGAACATTCGATAATGAATACCTCCTATTTTTGTAATAAAAAGCAAGAAAATAACAATAAAATAAGTACTTTTCAAAACATCAAACTCATAAAATAACCCAGATATTTCGGTCAAGCTGTATAACATCTTATCTGTTACATTATTTCCGCCATTTCCAAACATCTTATCTAAGATTATACTGACTTCCCCTGGTTTTATGCGACGCTCAAGGAAATTTATTGGCAAATAAGTCATTTTCGTGACGACATAAACTGACTGAAATAGACGAACTAGGGCAGAATATCTGTTAAAATAGGGCAATTTTCTATTCATATTAGAAAAAAGGTCAACAGCAATAAAATCAGCCGAAAATAATATTTATAGGTTCATCATCAATAAAAAAAGTTAGTTTATTTGTTTGTAAACGAAAAAAGTTGTTTATTTGGGGTGTTATGTCAGCATAGAAAGAAATAAAAATAGTAATAAAATACGTTTTTTTAAGAGTTCGTAAGAAAATTTCTATCGCACAAAAAATAATAAACCAACAGATATAACTTCGACAAGGAGTTTAAACATAACTACTCGACAGTTTGCAAAAAACACTTGAAAAAAGAAATAAATTTCCAGAAATTGTTATATGTCAACATAACATAATGTAACAATCTGATATACAGGGTCCGGCAAAAGTGCGTCGGGCATCTGTAGCTTCTAGAATAAACAACTTGGGAATTTTGTTTAAGTGCAAACCTTTCGATCTACTAGGATGTATCTCCCGAAAATATTTTAACTTCTATCGGGTGACTCAAAAAAGTGTGAGTGGATCGGGATGATTTTTTTAAATAGAATACCCTGTATATTATTGCATTTTTGGCTTCCTTTCAGATGACTTTACGTAATCCTAAGATAACGAGTAAAGATATTCAGAGATATTAATAAACAAATAAATAATTTTTTTTTTCAACCTTCCTATATTATTTTGTAATTATGAATTATTATTAAACTTGTATTTACTTCCTTCCTTTACTATTTGTAATACTAGAAAATTTTAATTAAAGAACCTGTCCAGAGATCAAAACTATATTAGATATTTACTTTAGATCGTCTATACCTACTTTGATATAAATATCGTAATCTTAAATCATACAGGGTGTTCAGAATTCTACGCCAAACTTTCTAAAATATAAAATATATTTTTTCTACAAACGTCAAAAAATGACAAGGTTTGCGAATTGATCGCAATGTGCGAAGTGACACTTTTTTTCATTGTGTTGTTCTACGTTACCATGACACGGCGCGCGAAGTAATGCGTGAAATACCTATTTCGCACACTGCATGTAAATTATATGTGATTTTGGAATTTTGATTTTTGGAAAATGAAGAACTAAATCATAACTAATTATTTATTTCGAAATATTCAAGAATAAACAAATAACAAATATCAAACTTAACACTAATGCATTTTCTAGTTATTATTTACAATAATAACATTTATAGTACAACCAGTACATGAACCAATATTTAATCCCAAACTAGATAGTTCTGATTTTGCTCGATTGAGGTTTTGGAACTTGATACACTATCCAATTTTGATGTAGAGGTACTTGATCACGGTGTTTGACACTCTAAAATGTATTTGATATTTGAATTTTATTGTATAATAATTAATTTTATTTTATTGTATATCCCGATTTTAATGTTTGTAGAAAAAATGTTGTTTGCAACTCGTGCGCGAACTATTTTGGTGATCTCAGTTAATTTTTCAACTCGGCTACACCTCGTTAAAAATTCAAATATCGATCACCAAAGTAGCACTTCGCGCACTAGATACAAAAATAACTATTCTTTGTTTTTTTTTTAAATGGAACACACTGTATATTATTTTTATTAGATTGAAAGTTCAAAAATTAACATTTTTTGTATTTAAAGTATTTGAAAATTTCTAATGGTTTGACAGATACAAGCAGTATTATTTCATATGGCTCTTTCAACTGTAAAATACGAGAGAAAAATCATTGGGTGGCTATAATAAAAATTTACTATGGAAAATGCGATATGAAACATAAAACCGCGAATATCTACGAAACCGTTAAACTTTTTGAAATACTTTAAGTGCAAAAAATGTTCATTGTTTAATTCTCCATCCATTGAAAAAATAATATACAGAGTGTTCTATTAAAAAAAAACGAAGAAAAATTATTTTATATTTTAGAAAGTTTGGCGTAAAATTTTAAAGAGCCTGTATGATTTACTATTACCATATTTTTAGCAAAGTAAGTACAGTCCATTTAAAGTGAATAACTAATATATTTTTGATATAAGGACACTTCTTTTATTTTTAATATTTTTTTAAGAAAGGATGATTTAAAATATTACCATTAGGTGCTATAATAAATATTACACTTTATATTAATAAAATTCGAATTTTATGCGGACGAAGTCGGGGGAAAAAACTAGTAAAAATATATGATAAAATTGTGAGTTATGATTAATATCTTTTTTTTTGTTACAATGTTAGTAAAAATATATTTGTTGAAAATTTTCAATCTTACATCCTTACATTATAAATGAAAGCACCTAATTTCGATTTATATGTAATATGACAGCTCGGTATTCCCATGATATTTCAAAATGATGTATTACAAATAGAAAATTATATTAAAAATCAATATACGCAGGTTGAATATAAGATAAAATTTAGTCTTATATTGGTTGCGTTTTAATAATGGATCACTTTTTATTACTTTAAATTGATTATAGGTATATATTGATATGTTTTTTTACAGTATATTATGTTCACAAAATAGTCACCTTTAGAAATTTGACCTACATATAAAATTAAAAGAAGCGCCCCATGAGTTTGTTTGGGCACTAAAATTATGAAACAATTAACCAATTTTATTTATTTTTGAATACTACAGAAACATTATTTTTAATTGTAGTGAAATGACTATGCGCCTCCATAGCTTGATGTGACAAAATTTTTTTTTGAAAGTCACTTTCGGAAATATACTTTTTCCTCAAAAAGTATGCGCGGTGGCGTTTTTTATAAGAGACAAAAAATGTAGTAAAAACTAAAGGGACCATTTTACAAAAAGAAAATCAAATCTGTTGTCGGTGAAGTTGGAAAATATTTATAGTAAAATTTATGTAGGAGCGGAGGTAGTTTTCACTCTACCTGTTAATAATATATTGTACTAAAATAGTATAAATACACCACTAGTTAAAGAAAAATAGTCAAAATCAAACAATAAGAATATTCACAAAATCAAACAAAATAAAAATTTAAAATAAGTGAGTATTTTTTGTCAACTAAAATTCAACAAAGTGATAATTGGTATTTTTTCTTAAATTATTAGTTTTATTATTAACAGTTGGCGGAAGATTCTGATGAACTTTGTCTCGGGCATTAGTTTCATATAGCGCATAATTTTCGAATGTATGATTAATATTTTTTACAATTAAATGTTTAATAAATACTTTTTCTACATACCTCTCCCCCTCCCAATGTTCTATCAGCTGAACTGCGAACTCTACAGTGCAGATAGGCTGTAGCACCTAGTTGTACTGTAACGTTAGTGATGGTGTTATTGTCAAACCCTACAGATGCCTCTGCTCTATTATAATCTTCAAAGTTTGGATGCCACAACTGTCTCCATTCTGAATACTTGTGTTGAGTTTCTTTACGCCCTGTAACAACAAAAATTAATGTTTTTATTAATTATTAAAAAATCACAATGAAGCCACTTTTTTTCTTAACAAAGTTTGTTTCATAAGGACTTACAGAAAATAAATAATTTAGCAGATGAGCTTGTCGAAATTCAAATTGGATTGTTATATTAATTTAAAATAAACAAAGTTATGGCGCTCCGATAAATACACGACAATAAACAAATATAAATAAAGGGTTAGTTCATAATGTAAAATAATGATGGGATTTAAATTTTTAGTAGTTGTGCGAGTTGCGTTTAAAGCTATTTATTTAACGGTTTCAAATAAAGTATAAATTTATAATCATGACCCTTTTGACATTTTAATTACATTGGAGATTATTAAAATTTACGTCTAACTAACACAGTGGCGTTTTTATACACTTCTGCTGTAGGATAAATTAAATGGAAATAAGATTAATAGAATTTGTTTTTGTTATAAATATCCAAACAAAATAAAACAAAGTATATACTTTTTCAAAGCGGCTTACAGCTGCTTTGGAGAATACCTTCAATAATTTACATTGAAAAAAAAGCTATTGATTAAGTTGATACCACTACTTATAACATAATATTGTAGGTATATTTGGAACAAAAATTTATAAGACATTTTAGAGGTATAGACATTTTTTAAAAATGTATAAGTGAATTCCAAGTAGTACAAAGATTTATAAAGCAATAACAAAGAGGGAGCTTAAAAGGATACAGTAGATAAGACAAAATACCGAGATAACACACGTGATCTACAGAATTACGTATCTACGTCCTTCAAATGGCCCACACTGGTATATAACTGACTGTGATTTAAACTGACTACAATGCTATACGTAAGGCCTCAATAATCTAAGGAAATATCCAAGTCAAAAATGTAACCTGCAAAATTAGAAAACAAGTTTATTTTTAAGATCATTGGTAAACCGTTTTTCCTGAAATTTGCTACTCCTACACACATTTTAACTAAAAAGCGAATGGGGATTGTGTAAAATTCCGTAACAGCCCTGAAAGGGTAGTTTCCATTAGGATAGAGTGTACTACTGGTGGTACTTCTTTTATCCTTATAGATACAATAATTTGAATAAATGATATAAACAGCTAGAACACGCAAGCTAGCTTTTACGCAAAACAAATGCTCTTCCTTAGTTCAAAAAGGTGAACGGTTTTCAGGATATTCGCGTTAAAAGATTACGTTGCATCGATTTTAGTATTAGTATAAAAATGCATCGATTTTAGTAAAAAATAAAATGCAAAGAAATTTTAAATAAATTAATCTCCTGATTTTGCTAATGATAAAATGGACGCATCGGAACCTTTAAATGCAAATATCTTGAAAACGTTTACCAGCTTTAACTGTTTCGAACTAAACAAAGAGCACATTTTTTACATAAAAAGGTCCTAGCTTTAATTTTCATTTATTGAAATTACTATAGTAGTACTATATAGTAGTACTCTCTACTCTCTACCATAATGGAAAGTACCCTATCAGAGCTGTTACGGAATTTTAAACGACGCCATTCGCTTTAGCGTTAAAATGTGCGTAAGAGTACCAAATTAAAAAAAAAACGATTTACAAATATTTTTAAATATAAACAAAATATATTATTTCTAT